>NC_134581.1:23877500-24177500 GCF_037038515.1 Microtus pennsylvanicus | reverse complement strand
GACCTCACCACAAAGTTGTATGCAGGGAAGAAGCACATGTCACTAAGATGCATCTGTGTATCCGTCTTGGTTAGTGAGCACTGTTGGACAAAATGTCACTTTCAGAGTCCAGCGTGTCAAGACTTTTATCCTCGATGTCGTAAAGGGGCTCTTTTAGCAAATGTTTGCTTAAAGCACAGAAACATGAATTCCATAGAGGTGTGAAAGAGACCCTGCTGACCCGCTGCACAGTGTTGCCTTGCCAGGTCCGCAGACACTAAAGACAACGGGAGACAATGGGTCTGCCTTACACTCATTTCTCAGAAGGTCAGACTCCAAGGGCCATAGGTGGTCAGGGGATGCCTGAGGACCTTCAGACCTGTCACTGCCAGTGACAGCCATAGGAGGATGTCAGATGGTGGGGCTCCCTGGACCAGTTGAGTAGATAGGTGGGGGAGTCAGAGAAGCTTATCTCCTTCCCACTGGACTCCTCAAGGTAATGTCACTGACATAACTAACTGCCACAAGTACGTTGACAAGCCAGTGAGTTGGGCTTCATTCGGGAGGTGGATCAGGAGGGCATGGCGTTGCTGTGACTCTTCACTGGCTGCACCTAGGGGACCTGCTGACAGCTTGCTTTCTTCAGGCAGAGGCAGACTGTCTTGATGTTCTGGAAAAATACCGAGGGAAGTGCGAGCCAACCTTTCTGTTCTATGCAGTAAGTATCTTTGCAGGAGCGGAATTGTTATAGTGACTTTTATTGTTTTATTAATAAATAAAGCTCAGGGGTCAGATATTAGGGTATAAACCTGATAGATCCACAGAGTGATGGAGAAAAAGATCAGCTGCACTCCTCTCCACCTTCCCAGGTCAAAAAGACCCGTAAACCTTTCTAAGCCCCTCCTTTTTCCTCTTTGTGTCTCTCTATCTTCATGTGGTTGGCCAGAAAAATTCTATGGTTTATTCCCAGTCAGCTGAACATGGACTCTACCCTGTGAATCAAGGCTTTACTCCATTGGAGGTCTCGGAGCAACAATACAAACAAACCGCCCACCACACTTCGTTGGATACAAATCTGGTATTCAGACCAGAAGTATCAGTTCTCCTGAGCCACCGTGAAGCCCCAGCCATGCTAAGGGGTGATGCTGTCCCTGACACACCCTCTAGACGGATTCACTAAGTCCAAGCAGAACTTCCCTGAGACATGGGCATGCACAGGTGTGTTCATTCTTGCCTGAGGGCCCTGTGCAACAGGAGACAAAAGACACAGCTCCATGGTGGCCTCTGGTGGCTGGACAGCCTTCTTAGGGGACTGTGCATGGCAAAGCACACACATCCTGGAGTGCACACAGTCAGACACGCTACTCTCAGAGCAGTTTTGAGAATGCCTTCTTTTAGAGGAAATGATAAGCTGTGAATCTGCCTTGATACCTACAGTGTGAAGTGAAAGAAAAGGCGAGGGAGTCTCCCGGGAACCCAAAGGTTCTGTAGTGACAAGTGACGTGGTTGTCTTTGGATGTGCCAGCCCAATGCCCCTTAGAACCTACTGTTGCATCCTTGGCTTTCCAGGTTGAGGCTCCCTGCCAGACTCAGGAGGCAACTGGTGGATAGGCTGACACAGACTCAGCCCCGCCCCCTCGTGGTAGTCAGGGAAACCAGGGTCTGCTCTCCTAGGTCTCCTGGCAACCAGTCTGGGTTGCTCAGTTCAGTTCTTAGCCTTGGCACCTTGAGTGGTACATATTAGGGACTTGTTTTAATTATGTGTTACATTTCTATTTATTGGTGTGTGTGCGCGCGTGTGTGTGTTTGCACACGTGTGTGTGCACGTACCTGTGTGTGTGTGTGTGGCACATGCACGCACACACACACACGCACATGCCACAGCACGTGAAGGTCAGATGACAGTTGGTTCTCTCCTTCCACCTTGTGGGTCCTGGACATTGAACTCAGCTCAGCGTCCTCAGCGGGAAGCATCTTTACCTGCTGAGCCATCTTCCTAGTCCCATGTTAGAAACTTAGGCTAAAATGTCACTTGCTCTATGTCTTTTGGCAGTGAGACCCAGCTTCTGCATGGCTGGGGTTGTGGGGAGAAAGAACCACTCAGTGGGAAGGAGATGGCCACGCCCAAGCAGCCACCCTGGCCATTAGAGCTGTCACAGAACACTGTCCTTACTGAAGTTATTAGATTGGTTGGGCCAATGGTGGTTAAAACATAATTCACAACCATCTGTGGGGATCCAGGCCACAATCTCCAACTCATGGTGGCCCGCCAGGGGATGGAGAGAAATGGAAGCAGGGCCGTCTTACAGGAACTGCTCCTCAGATCCGTGTCTCAGTGACATACGTGGAGAAAATGAAAGCGGGAAAGTCAGGCCCACCCTAAGCGTGAGCACTACGAAGTCCTCCCTGACTGCCGCAGCCAGGCCTGGGAAGTCACACTTCCACTTCCGTGTTGGCGAGCTTCAAGAGAGAAGTCCCCTATTAAAGCAGGTGTTACATCCTAGCTGTGTGTTTGGAGCGACCACTCCCCTGTGCTTCCACCGAGGCAGGTCCTCTGTCTCTCTCAGATTAGTGCTGGTATTCTTTGCCTCAGTCTGAGTGCTTGGTATATAGTAAGTACTCAATAAATGTCTGTCAATGCTACATGCAAGTCACATTTAGTACACAATTTTTCTGTGACTTGTTCCTCCCTTAACTAACTGCCAGTTGCCCCGAAGGAAGCTTCCACAGATGGGGGTCAGGGAGGAGTAGAGATCAGAGAGAAATTGTTTAAGAAACAGGGTCCAAATTGAGGGCCTCATAGTGGGATGGGTTCCAGGAAGGAGCTGGAGGAGTGAGGGTGGAGGGTGTGGGCCTGGGGTTGGTGAAGACCTTAGGCATAGCTTTCACCGTCCTTGTCTCCTGACATCAGTGACCAGCCATGAAGAGGGTTTCACGTGGTCTGTCCCACCTTCCAGGGAGGAGAGCTGGTGGCTGTGGTGAAGGGGGCCAATGCTCCCCTGCTTCGGAAGACCATCTTACACCAGCTGGAGGTGGAGAAGAAGGTTCTGGCTGAAGGCAGGGAACGGAATGTGGTAAGCAGAGGTCACTTGTCCAACTGGCAGGCTCACAAGTGGCCTCACATGGTCCCCTCCCCCACCAGGAAGCTTTCATGTCCCACACTGGGCCTGTCCTTCACCCAGGCCTCGAGAGAATACACGTTCTGAAGTTTCCGCCTTTCCAGAGACCCTGGACCTTCTCTCATCCGTTTCCCTTTCCCTCACAACTAAACTCTTAGTCATGGCTGCAGGGAGGAGACAAGCTTGCAGAGCTGAGTAGTAATGTAGCCCACCACACCACACTCGAGACAATCAATTCTTTAATGGAAGAGTTCATTTTGGCTCCGAGCTTAGACTTCGGTTCATAGTCAGTTGGGTCTGTGGATTCTGAGCCAGTGTGGAAGCAGCGTGAAGTGAAGGCTGGTCCTCTCAGGAAGGCTGGAAAGAATAGCCTCCTCTCCCAATCTCCTTCAAGTACACTCCCCTACTGACCTTATGGCCCCACCTCTTTAGGTTCAACCATCTTGCCAAACCAAGGACCATGAGTTTAATGCGTGGGCTTTGGGGGAACACCCAAACTACAGCAAATGGATGGAGGGATCTCCCCCCAGCCTCATGCTGATATCTCTCCTGGAGACCCCCACACTCGAATCCCTAAATGATTTAGCTGTGAGCACACAGGTCATTTCCTTAATTCAGAAACCTAGCTGTCATTGCGGGGGGGACACGGGGTCAGCATAACTTGCGGCTTTGAGAAACTATTTCTAATATCAGACAGACCGCATCATCTTCACCAAGAGGAGGCAATCTTTAAACAATCCATACGCCATAGATTTACTGAGGGGTTTCCAGGCACCGTGTGCACCTGCTGGGAGAACACTGTTGGGCGTTCACGCTCAAGCTTTCAGGCTAAGTTCCAGAGAACGCGGTCCCTTTTCCAGAATACACAGACCCAGGCCATACTTCCATGTTTCTAAAGATACTAGCTTTGCCTCCCTGAGAAGGAAGACCACACACTCAGTTTTCACGAGCTGCCTCTGGGGAAATGGTGTGGCCCTTTATTTCTCTGCACCAGGTGGCTAGTCCCTTGTATCTGAATACCAGCTGCCATTCTTTATTGTTTCCTGGTCTCTCCTTGTGCTTGGTTAAGAGGCAAACTCCAAAGGCTCAAGACCAGCAAGGGTTCCCGCATCATCCAGCCACTAGAAAGGCCCTCGTTACCCAGACCCTGATGAACCTTGTCCTCCTCCCCAAGGCTGACCTCTGCATTTTGATACTGTTTCTTTAGATGTTGAAAGTCTTCCTAACGATTTTCATTGGCTAAATCCTTTCTATTCATAACTCCTTTATCCTAGGTTACTGATGAGGCTCTTTCTGGTGCAGCCAAGTGTCCTCTCCGAGAAAAGGATGGCGGTGAAGATGCTGGCATAGGCCTAGGTGAGTACAGAGCCGAAGAGCAAGGTGGGTTCTGATTTGATGTGCACCTTCAACAAGTGAGTCACCAGGCTACTGGGCATCTCAGCTCCGGGAAGCTGGCCATGAGCATTTTGTCTTCAGTACTTAGCTTCAAACAAATGGGATCTCCCTTCGGCCCTTTGGTGCCATCACGAGTCCATTTGACAGCTGTCTGATGAGACTAAAATATAACTTCACTGGCAATCCTTGGACATCGGGAAATGGTCTTCCTAGAAACTTCAGTCATGACGAAGAAGAGGAGCAATAAATTCTGTCTGAGCTGGGGAGTTCAAATTTCACTTTCTGCCTCTCTGAAACGTCACAAGCCCTCCCCTCTCCACAGGCTTTCTTCCTCTGCTCACAGCCCCACCCCCTCTCTTCCTCTTTCTCCAGCTATACAGGTTTTATATGCACCGCCTTGTGGCTCTTCCAGAGCCTTCCTAGAAGAGTAGCCTGGCTGTGTGTGAGGATCAGAGAGTTAGACAGGCTGCTGCTGGGAAGATGTCTTGTGTGAGAGCCAAGATGCCAGGGAACCGGGACTGGATGCCAGGGAACCAGGACGGGGTGCCAGGGAACTGGGACTGGATGACAAGGGACCAGAAAGGGATGCCAGGGAACAGAGACTGTTGATAGGGTGCTAAAGAACCGGTACGGGGTGCCAGGGAACCGGGACAGGGTGCCAGGCAACCAGGATGGGATGCCAGAGAACAGGGACGGGGTGCCAGGGAACAGGGACTGGGGATAGGTACCAGAGAACCGGTTCTGGGTGCGCCAGGGAACCGGGACTGGGGTCAGGGTGCCAGGGAACCGGGACGGGGTGCCAGGGAGCCAGGACTGGATGCAGCTGTTAGTAGGAAGCTTTGAAGTCATCATCACATGAGATTCATGGCTATTTCCCCCGGATGCACAGTGAGGACTGTTGAGATTGGATCCCGACAAAGCAAGAGGCGTGGCTAGCAAAGCCAGGACGTCATGGGAAAGACAACCTGTGAATTGGCGCTCACAGGAAATATCTCTTCTGTGTTAGGGCCTCTTCCCCGCTGTGCTATATCCTTCTCAGTGAAGCCTCTGTCCCAGAACACCACCTGAAACTCCCTCTCCCTCAGCCTCTCTTCCCTCGGCTAAGATTGTGAACTTTGTCCACTTCTTGGGGCCACCCCTCAGCTTCACCCCTGCTGATGCTCTGTGGCCAGGCTCTGAACCCACTGTTCCTGAAAGGGCACTCCTGAGAGACACAGTGACCTTCCTGCTGCCAAAAGACACAGTCTTTTCCTGCGAAGAATGTTGATATCCATGGTGTTCATGTGCCTTCCCCTTCAATGCCCTCGCCACCACCGTGTGTGTGTGTGGTGTGTGTGCGGTGTGTGTGTGTGTGTGTGTGCGGTGTGTGTGTGGTGTGTGGTGTGTGTGTGGTGTGTGTGTGCGTGTGTGTGTGCGTGTGTGGTGTGTGTGTGGTGTGTGTGTGTGTGTGTGTGTGTGGTGTGTGTGTGGTGTGTGTGTGTGGGGTTATCTGGAGATGGAACCTAGGCCCTCATGCATGCTAGGCCAGTCCCTCTGAGCTACAGCTCAAGTCCCTACCCTCTGGCTTCTGAGATAACATCTCTCTATTTCTCTGGCCTTTTCACTGGACTTTCCCTTGGAGCTGAAGCTAGAAGAGACCTACAAGGGCCTCATCTCTTCTCCCTCTATGCTTTAGGGATCTCATGAGCCCACCAATTCATCACAGAATCAATCCTAAGAGTGCTTTAATGTCAAGTGTTTGCAGTCGATCAGAAATGGGAACCACAGAAAGATGAACAGGTGGTTGCTTATGGTGACGGATACTGTGCAATTCAGTGTTTCTGTCGCCATGTGAAATACCTGGGAATAATCATCTTATACAGCACGGTGTCTATTTTGGCTCAGAGTTTTGGAGCCTTCTGTGAATAATAACTGGTCCTGATGCTTTGGGGCCCATGGTAAAGCAGCACAGGGCAGGAGCATTTGCGGGGAGCAGGGATCTCACCATGAGGAGGCAAACGAGGGGAAGGAGCTGGTCTGGCCACCTGTCAATAGGTCACATCTTTCAAAGGTTTAACCACTTCCTATCAGGGCCACAGGCTGGGGACCAAGCCTTTAGCTTCTGGACCCTTAGGAGGCATTTATCCAGTGGATAGCATATACCTATTTAGTACAGGCTTCACAGAGAGCCCCCGTAGATACAGCCGGTTTTGTTTAATTATGGCACAACAGACACAAAAGTTGAGAAGCAGGAAATAGATTGTGGGAAATGCTGATTCTGTAGAAAATGTAGATAACTTCCCAGGGCCAACTTCATGTAACCAGGAGCCCAAAAGGGACGGGCTCTTGGACCAGACAAAGCTTTCCCTACAGTTTCCCAGAACTTGGACCTAAGTGGTCCCCGATTGTCAGGGTTGATCCCCAGCAGAGCCAAAATAAAGCTAAAGCCAAAACGAAATAAGGAAGCTCAAGCCGATCCAACCAACGTGAGACAGAGAGGTCTGAAGCTACAATGTAGTAGCATGTGCTGGAGTGGAGAAGCGCAAAGTTCATGCAGGGCCTGGGATAACCATTTCTGCCACATGGCAAGGAAGGCAAAAAGCAGAAGGGGGCTGGAGAGAGGCTGGGTGGTTAAGAGCACTGGCTGCTCTTCCAGAGGACTCAGCTTTGATTCCCACATGGCAGCTAACCACTGTCTGAACTCCAGTTCCAGCAGATCCAGTGCCATCGTCTGGCCTCGGTGGGTATGGTATGCCCATGGTGCACAAACATACATGTAGCCAAAAGATCCATACATATAAAATAATTTTCCAGAAGCAGAAGAGTCCAGAGAGTGAGAAGAGAGCAAGGCAGACAGCAGTTAAATCTGAGACCCACAAGAAGAGGTGAGGAAGACATAAAGATGTCGCCTCTGCTCCAGTGCTCGCCCAGCTCCAGGCAACTTACTCAGTCATTCCAAGTTTCTGAACTGTCTTTTGGAAATGCCCATCCCTATGTGTCCCCAGACCGGAGTTCAGAGAGTCAGACTCTGTCCCTCTGTGTCGGGCTGAGGTTCCTGGCTGTGGTCTGGTGTCAGATTGGTGCCATTTGCTAGAGTCTGAGGCTCAGCCTAGAGGCCAGAGGATTGAAGCCTGGAGTCTAGACCTGGTACTCGGTGCGATCGATGGAGCCTGTACTGAAACAACACTGTTCCTGCAAATGACCTCCTGAGAGCCTCAGCATCTGACAGCACCTCCCCTACCCCGTTTCAGTGCCATCAGAGAAGAAGGCCTGTACATTAGGCATCATTAAGCCCGACGCAGTGGCCCATGGGAAGGCTGACGAGATCATCATGAAGGTAGGAGATGCAGGAGATTCCCCCATGGTGACTACACAGGGATGGGCAGCGGCCGCTGTATTGTGCTGAGGAAAGGAGGCTTCTGATGAGTCACCTCAAACTTTATCCCCGGTTAGGACGCTATTAGATCCAGGGACAGGTGCTGGGAGCGGGGCTAAGAACCTGCACGGCTTCTATTGTTGCCCATTTTTATTTTTTACCTTTCCATTAAGATCACTGTAAATGTGGGCATTACAGTCACATTTGCAGAATACACACATGCACGCACACACATAGATATTTATGTGTATATATATGTATATATTGTATGTATATTCTGCAGATCCAGGAAGCAGGATTTGACATCCTATCAAACGAAGAGAGAACCCTGACAGAGGCAGAAATGCAAGTGTTCTATCAACACAGAGCTGGGCAGGTCAGCTCATCTGCTCCTATTGACCCAGCTCACTCTCTCTTTTCTCTTCCAGCACTATGCTGATAAGTTGATAGGAGCTGGGAGGGGAGCAGGAGGAAGAACAAGAATATGGATGGCAAGTGGGTGGGTAACGGATTTGCACTCAGAATATGGTTTGGAGCCTGTACGGCTCAAGTACAACGGCTCTAAGGGAAAATTCTAACTGTTAAGTAATGGAATAAAGACTTTTATTAGAAGGATGCTCCAGAACTCCCAGAATTCATGAACGGAAATGAAAAAGTTTAGCAAGAGGACTTGGAGAGAAGAGGAGCCAAGAAAGTTCTAGGGCCCACAGGAGTCACGGCAGTAGGCAAACCACTCGACGTTGCCAACTGCAGCTTTAGCCCACAAGCCTTTTCTGCTTGCTTCTGCTTCTGCTTTGCCTACTTGGGGAGTATGGTTGCCCACTCTTAGGCCATAGCACCACCTCCCAAGTCAGAGGTGTGATGGTTGCTAAGCATCCTGGTTGTGAAATGAGGAACGAATGAGATGGAGGAGAGATCTTCCCCAGAGGAAGCCCAGGATACTGTTGTTGAAGGAGAAAGGGCTGCAGAGCAGGGTGAGGGGCAGTCCCATCTGCACTGTACCTTTGGAGAGCCAACGCCTATATATAACATCCCCATGTGTACAATGCTTTTAGCATGCCTCTACCCAGCCGGCTCACCTTCCTGAGGCCTTGGGGTGTGGTTGGTCATCACCATTACAGTGGGCAGACATGGCTGTGTGTCCAGGGGTGTACAAGGCTGCTTACACCTCCCTTCCAGTCTGTGCGGAGCCCGGGCTCACTGGCCTTCAGCTGTCAGTAATGCCTGCCCCAGGTCACTGTTCTTCTTCCCTGTGCCTAGGAGGCATTTGAGAAGCTAGTCCATCACATGTGCAGTGGACCCAGCCACCTCCTGATCCTCACCAAGACCGAGGGCACCGAGGATGTAGTCGCTGCTTGGCGAGACTTCCTGGGGCCTTGCGACCCCAATGTGGCCAGGAGGGAACACCCTGAAAGGTGACGCCAGCTGTAGTTCCTTCATCCACGTCAAGCTGACACTTCATTTGGTGTTGGGTTCAGAATTGTGGGTGATTGCCCTTTCTATATATCTGGGAAGACTTTGACATCTTCCTACCCTGACTGACTCTCCCAGCCTTTGCTGAATACCCCCACCAGGGGACGCCCCTCCCCCCTCTTCTAAAGGCTGCAGCTGAGTTTGGCTCAGTCATAGATCTCAGAGATCCAGACAAGCCTACCAAGTCAAAGGCTGCAGGATGGCCTGTACTATAGATTCAATTCCCACGGTCATCTGGAGTCAGCTTCCCGTTCAGCACACCTACCTAAACCTGCTTAGAGCTTTCTCAGTGACTCAGTGAGTCACAGTGCCAAATCCATGGGTGCTGGCCTTGAGGTGACAGGCCCATTGAAGGCGTAGGTCACAAACAATCCCACACCAGTTTGGAATTATGATTAATAGAATGGTTATTTATTTAAGGAGGGAAAACTTACAGATCACCGTCCCAGACAAAAACCCTCTGCACAATCAGGAAGGGAGCCTAGTCGCCAGAAGCAGAGCCGGAAGCCAGAGCTGCTTTTTTAAAGGGAGAGAGACCACGCCCCAATGGGCTATCTCAGCGGCTATGGACAGACAACAGGAAAGAACTTCACTAACAGCTAAAGCCCAAGAGCTGTCCCTTGCAGTCGTAAGGGGCAAGGGCATCTAACTGAGGCTAAGTAAAGCAGTGGGGGGCTCAGATCTTAGGTCACCACCTAACGGGCAAGTCCCTAAATTGGCTTCAGTTCCCTAGGCTGTAAAGTGGGGAGAGGACACAGGCATGTAGAGCTGTGCTCAGCACATGGGTCCTACCCAGCACTATCAGTGTTACAGTTCTTATCAAAGTTAGTCGTGACACACCGCATGGTGCAAGCCCTAGGCAGAGACCCAACAGTGGGAATTGTAGTCTCCCTCTGGGCAATGGTAAAAAAAAAAAAAAAGTCAGGTCCTGTGTGTAATGCCCCTGGCCAGCAGCTGCTGGCATGGTTGCTGTTCTTGGATTCTCCACAAAGAGCAAGCACCCTCATGCTGATTGGTGGTCCTGTTACCAGAGAGCAAAGCATTTCTTTTCAAGTGAAGCAATTGTTTCTTTCCCATTGTACCCCTGCTCCCAGTCTCCGGGCTCAGTATGGGACAGAAATGCCCTTTAACGCTGTGCATGGAAGCCAGGACAGAGACGATGCCAACAGAGAGCTGGCCCTGCTCTTCCCCAGCTTCAGGTTTTCAGATACAGACACGGAAGCCCCGCAGGGTAAGTTGTCACGGCAGATTTCTTCATTAAATCTGAGGTGAAAGCCATGTACGATCGTGTGTGTGTGAAACCGACAGCTTGCCTCCTAATTAGCAAATAAATCTGTTCTGAAGCCAAGGTCACCATGTAACTGGTGCCAGCGTTAAACCATCTGGTTTATTCATCAAGCATTAGGATTGCTACTTAATACCGTACTGGCCCTTTTTTCTGCTTATTGTGGAGTCCCCGTTCCACTGTGAAGACACTTTGCCTTTCTTTCTGCAAACCATGAGGAAAATCTCACAACTTTAAACAAAATTAAAAATTTATTTTTATAATTTCACATAAGCATGCTTTGTACACTGATCCCACCTCCCTCCCTCCCTTGCCCACCCTCCCTCCCCAACAAATCTCTCTAGTGTTCATGTCTGTTCATTTTGCATTATGATCCACCAAGATTAACCAGGGCCACCTGTTTGACCGTGGGTTTGAAGCTATCTGTTAGCAAATGCCTGGAGAACTCAGAGGGAGCACACCTCACTGAAGATGGTGATTCCCTCTCCCAGAGTCAGGAGTTTAGAGGCTGGCCTCAGGTGGGCCCCATGCAGGTAATGACAGCTGATATGAGCCAATGATTACAGCGGTTTTATGAGTTCAGGGAATGGTGGTTGGTGACCCTTTACCCTGCCTTCTCTTCCTCTTTTACAATGTTCACTGAGCTTTAGCAGGGTTTGGTACGGGACTTGCTTAGGACTGGGCCCACATCTGTCCCTCATTTTCTGCATCCCAGGCAGCCGTGAGTCTTTATACACTACTGTCCTTTGTCAGGAGAGGCTTCTCTGAGCAAAGCTGGGTAACACCTTTGTCTATGAGTCTCAGCACTGGTATTCAGAAAGCAATTGCTCATAGTCGGTCAAGTTAACCCTGAGGAATGTTCCCCACATGGGCCTACTCCTCCCATACCTGGGTTGTTAGCTAGGCTACCAGGCACTGGTCCCTTCCTCTTGGAGGGTCTTGATCCCAGGCAGATGGCACTTGCTATTCTGTCAACGCTGCGTACATGGGCATGCCTTGTTTCTCAGATGGTTTCTTCATACCGGAGAAAGTTAATCCTCTGCCCATCCTGCACCCGCACCTCCCTAATCTCCAGGCCTCCTTCCCTGCCTAAACCTTCCCACCCACATTACCTCCCCACTTTCTTTTCTAATTATGTTCTACTATATGCCTTTCTTTACCACACATCGCCTTGCTTCTTTGCTTGCACAGCCCATGTGATACAAATCATACAAATCACACTATGATCCTCGTGTGCACATGGCATTTGTCCATTTGGGTCTGAGTTATCTTACTTATTTTTTTCCCAATTCCATTCATTTCCCTGCAAATTCATTTTTCTTTACTGCTGAGTAATATCACACTGTATCTGTACAAACCTTGATCATTCATCAGTTACTTCCATTTCCTGGCCTGTGAATAGGGCAGAATGAACAAGGCAGTTATCCCTGTCGTAGGACAGAGTCCTTTGGGTATGTGCCCACAGTGGGATGTTTTTGGGACCCCTCCAGATTGATATCCAGAGTGGCTGCAGTAGTTCCCATCGACAGTGTTCCCCAACTCTGCACCAGCTCTGGTTCTTGGTGTTTGTGAGAAGTGCCTTTGTTGGCATGGGAGATGGTATCTTTTTTCTTTTTTTTAAAGATTTATTATGTGTACAGTGTTCTGCCTGCATATATGCCTTCAGGCCAGAAGAGGGCAGCAGATCTTATTTTAGATGGTTGTGAGCCACCATGTGGTTGCTGGGAATTGAACTCAGGACCTCTGAAAGTGTAGCCTGTGCTCCTAACCTCTGAGCCATTTCTCTAGCACGTGAGATGGTATCTTAAAGTGGTTTTAATCTGCACTTCCTTAATGTCCAAGGTTGCTGAACACCTTCAAAGTGTTTTAATAAAATGTTTCACCTCTAAAGTGAAAATTTAGTAACTTTCTCAGACTTACTTCAAAGCCAGGTGTCTCTCTCTTGTCCCTGTGCCCTAACCCCTTCCCTGGTAGGCTTGCTGAGTAGCCAGGCTGCCATAGAAGGGTCCTTTCTGGAGCCTGCTATGGCCTTCTGCCCCTCAGCATTAGAGTGAACCAGGAAGGATCAGTATCTTTCCCTCCATGGGAAGCACTCACAGGGCCCGGTCAAGATGGGCCCAGTCGTCATCTTCTACGGATCTGAGTGAGAAGCCAGAATCTTTGTGCACAGAACATTGATTCTGTAACTGGTGGAAGAATTGGGTCCGGTAGCATTGAGACTGCAATGAGGTGAAAGGGTAGGAAATGGAGAGTCCAGGGAAAACAAACAACCCAAGAATATAAAGGCTAGTTTCTTATGAGGAGGCAAGCTGGGCAGTGGCTCACACCTTTAGTCACAGTACACAGAGACAGGCAGATCTGTGTTCAAGGGCAGTCTGGTCTATGAAGTGAGAAACTCTGTCTCAAAAAGAAAAAATGTGTACATTACCTATGTGTTTTGGTTTTATTTACCTAAATGTTTGGCGTGCTTATGGTCTCAAGATCTAAAGCTCATCATTCCAGGACAGGTGGGGTGGATGTGAGGAACATGCTGAGTGTACCCGTTTAGGGATTCAGGAAACCCTGGGGAGCGTGGCTCTGGGGCTGGGGATAGGAGACCCAAGTTCACACAAGCAGCACTGTTCTTCAGTTTTCTCACTTCATGGGCAGTCCTGCCAGGGCAGCTCCCTTCAGAGGCATGGTGGAGGCATGAAGGTGTAACTCAGGGTCAACAAGGGCAGGTGCAGGTGAACTGGCGGGACACAACTTGACTAGGATACTGTGGAGCACTGGAGATTTGGGATCTGACATTTTGGCCTCAGCTGATAGAGCAGGGCGGGGGGGGGAGTGTTTCTAGAAGGGTCTGAGCCCAGATCACACTTGGCTTCTGTGAAGTAGCCTCACGGAGGAGCAGGCACTGACCTTTGCTCAGCGCTCTCCCGGCTACAGGCTCTGTAGACAGATCCTGGCCCCACTACTCACCAGCTCAACAGCATCTGGAAAGTTACTTACCAGGGCTGGGCCCTAGACTTCCTGTGTGAACTGGAGACAATGATAGACCCATTAGACCTCACACTAATAATACAGATCACCATCTTCCTCACAAAGCTGCTGTGAAGATGAAGGCAGACAGGATGTAAAGGTCTAGTGACTGACCTACCTCAACGGTTCATTTTTAACTCTGTATCCACCCTCTTAACACAACCATTAGGACCCCTTGGCTATTAGGCCTGGAGACACACTCCAGCTCTGTCTTTTTGGGGGGTGGGGTGGAGGGTGAGAAGGACAGAAGTCCGGGCCATGGCTGTTTCAGGAGTATTACAGAACAATGTCACTCCCTCCCCTAGGTGCTGAGGCTCAGAGCAGCGAGCCCCATGGAGGCCCTTTGTATCTCTGAGTGTACCTGAGAACTGGGACACTACTGCCTGCTGCCAGGGTCAAGGTCACAAGGTCACATGAGGAGCCCTCGGAATGTTCATGTCTGCACAGGACCTTCAGAGGAAGATTTCAGAGCACCAATATGTTCTGGTTCAGTCCTATTTTGTAGACACCAAGAATAACTGTATACGCTTCCCTGACTTATTAAACAGTCTACAGAACATACCCTACCTCCTTCTAGTTACTGCACTCACTCCACCGAGGACACTGGATCTCCCCAACACTAAATCTACTGCTTTGAGCCTAGCTTGGTACCTTAAAAAAAAAACAGATATTTGTGTGTGGGGGTGTAAGTGTAGATGTGTACATGTGGGCGTGGGCACAGGTCAGAGGACAACTTGAGGAATTCAACGATCTCCTCCCACCTTAGAGGTCCTGAGTATCCAAAGGTCATCAGGCACGGCAGCAGGTACCCTTACTTGCTGAGTATCTAAAGGTCATCAGGCACGGCAGCAGGTACCCTTACTTGCTGGGTATCCAAAGGTCATCAGGCACGGCAGCAGGTACCCTTACTTGCCGAGTATCTAAAGGTCATCAGGCACGGCAGCAGGTACCCTTACTTGCTGGGTATCTAAAGGTCATCAGGCACGGCAGCAGGTACCTTACTTGCTGAGTATCTAAAGGTCATCAGGCATGGCAGCAGGTACCCTTACTTGCTGGGTCATCTCAGCAGGCCCAGTTTAGTAACCTGAGACTTGGAACCAGCTGTTGTTGACGGCGATGACACTGCCACAGAACAGGTATGAACAGGCTTCGGTACTGCCCATGCTACCTCTTAAGTCACGAGGCAGCCACTACCACTGCAGTTCACACTACGGCCTGCTCCTAACATAGCGCTGTTACACAGGGAACGGGGCTAATCTAATATTTCCTCCATTTCTTTGGCTTCTGACTGGGCTAAAGTCCAGTTTTAAGCCCTAACCATGTGCTCCCGTGGGGCCAGGCAGCCTTCGGTTTTCACTAAATTGCTGCCTCAGCTGCCCCTTCCTCTGAGGGATGCGAGAGTTTAGTAAACAGTAACTCAGGTGTTACCACTCATGCACACCCACCCGCGACCACCTTGTTCGTGTGCTATTTCTGCGCTGGCCAAGCCCATGCACACTCTACTCTGAGGGAAGGCTATGCTCTTCCACACCATGAGGAAAACGCCAGCACTCTCTTTTGCTGGTGAGAAGTTCACCCCTGTGACTCAGGCTCGCAGCAGGCAGCTCTTCACTGGGGCATTATGGTTTCTGTCCACCTAACCTGAGAATTCTGCCGAGCACTGCACTGGCTCTAAAAAGGATGGCCCAAGTTGCCTGAAGGCATGAGACACAATGTGGGGCCTACTGCTTAAAGTACATAACCTTAGGCCACCTCTGATGTGTACCCCATGATCCTCCTCAGGATCTGTCCTGGGCTCCCTCATGACACTGTGCTCAGCAGCTGATAGATGGCTGTTAGGGCGTTTGGATCTCGCAGATCCTCTGTTCAAGTACCTGATATGTGGAGTCAAAGGGGTGGGTCCACTCGTAAGTGCTGGCAACACCAGAAGCAGAAGCCTGGAGCGGCAGAGACAGAATGGACGGCTCTGCCATCCTCGGTCCTTACAGTGCTCAGCTCTCCTTCAGGAGAGGTCCTGAAGAAAAGCTTGACTCATGGGGTAAATGAATGAGCCTCTGCTCAGGGATCAGAGAAGACAGACCTACCCCGCTTAGAAGGCGTTGGGACCCCTCCTGCTGGGTCTCCACCAAAACCTAGAGTGGCAATATCCCCTTTCTCGGGCTTTATTTTCCCTACGGAAGTAATGAAAAGGGGGGCTGGCCACCTGGCTTTCCACTTATGGTCACTTTGGGTACCCCAGAGATTCACACCACCAAAATTCTCTTTCCCTAACACCAACCTCATTGTCTTCCTTTTCTGCCCTCATGCTCTGGGGCAGGTGTCCCTGGACTTCTATTTCCAGTGAGGCCTTGAACTGGGAGCTGTGGTCAGGTTTAGACTCAGAAGGCAGCACAGTACAGAAGGGAGGGACACCTGTGTGTCCCTGCAGAAGGACGGCAGTCGCTCGTTTGTCATACTCAGTCTGACTTCAGCAAGTGGTGGCAATGGCGTAAGAGGCTTGGGTGAAGGGGAAGACACGACACAGCAGGTTGGGAATGGGTACCATAAAGGGTTTGCAGGCCAGGCAGAGGAGTCCTCAGACTATGCAGGTGCCTCTGAGAGCCATAACTGGCTTGAGGTATTGCTCTCCATTCTGCAATGCAAAACCACCTCGCGACCTTCATTTACCACAGATCACAGCCTCTGAAAGCCAGTCCGCATTACCTTCTACCATTTCCTTATGCTCCAGACATTTGGAAAACAGACTCCTTTTAAGAGGTTGCCATGATTTTTCTTGGCTTTTATTAGCATGTGTTAAAATCATATTATCCAAACACTACCAGAAGAACACATATTGTTCTGAATAAAGTGCTTAAGGAAAAAAAATGCAACTTATTAAATTGGACATTCTTTTCTAGTTTATAAATTTTGGGTTACAATCAGGGCACAAAGGAGAAACAGAATGCAGTATTAGAGCGAGAAGCTTCAGTAAGAACTTGGGTGCAGACATAAGACCATGTCCCATTTTCCCCACTTCCTTGCTGACCAAACACTGCACCTGCATAAAGCAGCAAACAGCTTTGTTTTAATAAATACATTTCCCTTCATTCAAATCAGAGAAGTTAATTATAGTAAAGCACTTTTTTATGTGACCATTGCTTATACCCACAGGCAAGATCTATCCACAGAGTTCAAGGCGTCTTCAGCCCTCTCATGCTATTTGGGTTTGAGATTGTCTCAGCAACGTACTATTGGTTTCTTTGTATGTACTGGTACTTTCTAAAACTGCGCTGTAGCATTTGTTACAAATGCTACACAAGGGTACAGTCTCAGACCAGAAGTAGCAATGAGCGGGCCCTCTAAGGCTTCACTCCAGTACACTAGGTTTCCTTTGAGCTAGTCTTCCCATATGAGCACTCAGGACACCTGCACAAAACCCAAGTTCTGTGTGACAGCTTTTAAATCAGTGATGTTGGGGGGATGACAAAACAAAACAAAAACCTTGGAAATCTCTGTGTTTGCATCTCGCGTGGTCAAATGGAGAACAGGAAACATGGCATTAAATACATTTAAAAACATTCATTTGCAATAAACCAGATTTAAGTCTCCCAAGGAAGGTGTAGGCTGGTGACAGAGCAGCTTGCAGGTGGGCAACCCTATCAGGAGTGGCTGATGGGAAGGTGTGGACCCCGGCAGCTGCACACACACACTGCAAGCTTAGGACCACAGACCTCACACCAGTCTGCCATGCTCTGGCCTCCTTCTAGTAAAAGGAAAGGAAGACTGGTTCTACCTCTGTTGAGTTCACCTTGAAGGGACCAGAAGTTAGAGCAGATGCAAAAAATAATAAAATAATGAAAATAAAAGTAAGAAGTCATCTTCAGTAATCCCGGGGAGAATCCCTTCCCTTCCCTCAACGTTTCGCATTTTAGCTTCATTCAGGAAAAGACTTCCCATCTCATTCTAGCAGAGCATAACAACCAGGCATCCCCAGCTACCATGTGGCCTCGCTGGGATGGTCAAGAAGAGGCTTTCTGGAATTAGAAGGAAGCTGCTCCTATCTTACTGTTTCTTTCTAGGATTGTTTGCAGAACAAGCTGGTCTCACAGTGAGATCCGCTGCCGCAGGAAGCACAAAGTGATCTGGCTTGTTTTCAGGAGGGGGTGACCTGCTCTCCAGGTCTGTTTCTAAACCCTGCCAGACATTGCTACACTAAAGACAGGATTTAGGGGAGCTGGGAGGCTCTCGGTCCCCGGTCCTGTCAAAGGCGGTCCACCTGGTCCTCTCTAGGCTTCCACTATCAGTAGTTCTATCTCCCTCTGACATTTCAGAACCCTAGTGACTGTTGCCTCACTCTCCATTCCACTGTCCTTCTGACTTGGAAGCCTGAGAGCTTATCAAATTAGGCTGAAAAAAAAACAAAACAAGAACAACAAAAAACTGTACCTGCGAATATTAACGGCAGTAAGAGGCTAGCTTACTATCTGCACAGCACCATGTACAGCGCCTGTTATTCAGGCGAACTGTAGCCAACTTTTTCTTTGTCTTTTTTTTCTTTTTTCTTTTTTGTTTTTATAAAGAAAATCTATGTAAGTTGAGGTTCAGAAATGCATATATTTTTTTACTTACAAATATTCATCTGACCAAAATTCAACATAACTTTTATGGAACACTAAACAATTGTTTTGCTTTTAAAATAACATTTCATTCAAACTGTATATAATTCAGTAAAGTTTTTTTTATACAGCAAGCAATGCTTAAACCCTGGAAAATCTGTAGAAAAGAGATTTTCACACAAAATAAGAAAAGAAAAATCTGAGGTATCCTTCACCCACACAGCCATTCAAACTCTCATGTACACACACACATGCACACACACACATTCAGACACACACACACAGACAAGACAGACACACACACCATTCTTGCTCACAAAGTGGCTGCAGCATAGGCAAAAAATTGTAGGTCCAAAGGAAAATGATTGATTGTTCTAATAAAGAGTCCAGGTAGCTCAGAAACAAAACAAAACACAATAATCCTCTGAGGAAATTACTACCTCAAAAAAATGTTCTCAAGATGAATTTGAGATCTAAGCCTACTAAACTGCTTTGCAAAACAGCTCCCTGCAGTCCAAGGTGACGTGTGCAAATAGAAGGAGTCAAATGAGGCTAGCTCCTGCACTTCCTTAAACAAAGGTGGGGGGTGCTCACAGGTGCCCGGGCTCTCCCGTCATGCCAGGTACTGCTGCAGCGCCGTCTTTGCCCTGAAATCACAAAGTTCCCGTTAGCCACCATCTCACAACTGGAACTGAGGAGAGTATCTTCGTGACTAATGGTAGTTAGGAGGGAGCTGGGTTGAGCCCAGTTGAGCACCTACCTTATGGGGTCAGCGTGGTGTGCAAGAGCTAGTTCCAGGATAGCTAGGGCTATTACACAGAGATAACAGCTATCATCAGCAGACATTTCCCTGGGGTTCTCTTGGACAGCTCTACGGTGTTCCTACAGTTGAGATGGTCTGGAATCCTGACTTGTTCTTACTGCTGTGTGCATGTTATGTAGCAATGCCTAGGTCTAGGGGAGGACACTGGGAAGCTGACAAAAGGGGAAGGTGCTGAGGTACCTGAAAGGGGGCCAAGAGCCTGTCAGGTGAGGTCCTGGTTCAAAGGCCCCAGGACTATGAAGGTTAAAGTTTGGCAGACTACAAAGAAGATACAACTGTGGGATTAGGCCAGTCTGTCTTTAGAAATGGTCTCCCTGCCTAGCTTAAAAGAAAAAGCCCAAACTGGTAGTTGCTATTAGCTGATCAAAGCGGTACTAATAGCTTAGGCCAATGATAAAGTGGACTCAATTGCAGCTACTACTATAAAGTCAAAGGTAGAGTCTTACGAGTTTTTTTTTTTAATTTGTTTTTTATTTTTATTTTATTTTTTTCGAGACAGGATTTCTCTGTGTAACAGTCCTATCTATCCTGGAACTAGCTCTTGTAGACCACGCTGGCCTCGAACTCACAGAGTTCGCCTGCCTCTGCCTCCTGAATGCTGGGATTAAAGGCATGCGCCAGCATTGCCTGACAGTTTTTGTTTGTTTTTCCATGTGTGTTTGAAACAAAGTTACTGTCTCTGGAGTCTTAGTTGGCGTAGAACTCACTATGTAACCTGTTCTGGCCTTGAACTGGCAATGATCCTCCTGTGCATGCGCCCCCCCCCCCCCCCAGTGCTGAGATTACATGCAAAGTTCAAGAATTACCTCGTTTAGTTGACAGACTTTAATGTGCCAGGTCATCCTGTACACATAGTCTATAAAACTATTGATTCAGCCCATGTGGTGGTGTGTATCTGTAACAGCACTAGAGACATGAGCAGGAGAAGGACAGGGTGAGACACTGATCTCTCACCAAAATAAGGGAACCTGCTGCTTCAACTGTCAGATCTTTCTAGACCTAGTAGGCTGTTTGATTCCTAGGGGGCTCCAGAGTGTGCTCATTGTGTTTAGACTTCCTGTTATCTAAGGAGTCTTTCAGGACAGACAGGCTGAGTGGCTCACTCCTTTTTTCTTCCCAAAGGCAGGTTCTTGCCACATAAATCAGCTTGCACTGCAGCAAGGCTGACCTCAAATTCACGGTCCTCTTCTCAGCTTCCTGGGTGCTGAGGTCACAGGTGAGCACCCCAACCCCAGATAGCTACCTTTTCTTTTTAAACGTAGAAACCCAAAACATATGCCACATAAATTTGGAGACACAGCACCAGACTGGCCAAAAGCAATACAGGCCAGAACCCACACCTATCCCAGTTCATGTTCATCAAGTCTGTTTTGAACTTGAGATCCCCCAAAGACAATTTTAAGTAGGTTTTCTCTTCCAAGCAAATCTGAGCAAAACTCCCAATTAGCAGCCCGGCTCTCAGTGAGAGCCAGCAGCCATGGAGGGAAGGCAGAGACTCCAATCTGCAGCTGACCTCACTTACATTTGGTTCTTTGCTCATCTGATTGGCACCTGGGGCTACAAATTACTCAGACTTATCTAACTTACAGGACAATAAGCTTCAGGGAGGCAGAAGCCCAGTCTCCTCTGTATGCTTTGGGAGTTTAGAACTACTAGACAAAATAACTAAGACAGCATGAATGTTCTACAGGTACTATGGGAGCAGAGAAGGTGCTGGCATGGTCGCTGAGGGAGTTCTGAAGAATAACTGTCACTGGGCATGTCTCCCCTTTGCTTGCCTATCTGCCTGCCCTACTAGTTGTTCCTTCTGCTCTCTGCTGGAATTTTCTCACCTGCCATAAATGGTGACAGGTCTTGGATCTCAATTCTTAGCACTTCCCTTTCATCTTGTTCATAACTCTCTCCTTCAATGACTTTCTCCAGCTCCATCTGAACACCATTCAAATCTACACCAGTCACATTTCCCCGAATCCTTGGATATCAGACATGCACCCTACAGTAGGCATATCCAGGCAGGAATTCAATCCCGTCTGTCCACCTAATTCCCCATATCCACGTCATCTTGGTGCCCTCTACCTCATTGTTCAGGGTCAAACCCAGACACCTTCCTTTGCTCTTGTTCTAAGACTTCATGTTCTGCAGACTTGCTTTTGTCTCCTTCCCTCAAGGCTCTCTAAAAGCCAAAGTCCTTATTACCACAGGGTCCTTCCTCGGAGCCTCCTGAAGAGCCTGGAAGGCTCTCAGAGATTTGCTGGGTTTGGCCCTTCTCCCTGTGATCATTCCCCTTCATGACTCTATTGCTCTTCTTGTATATCTGTCCTTAAGGATATGAAATTCTCCCCTGTACCTCATGGCCTTTTGACTAACTGGGCTCCCTGCCTGGAATATTCTCCCTCTAAATTGTGTATAGCACTTTTCAACCAGGCCTATGATGAGCCACCACACCCTCAGGCACTTTTTCTAACTATACGATATGAGAGAAATGTTCTTTATTCTTTATGTCCCCTGCCATCACTGGATATATATCTATTTGTTCATAGTATCTGGCTTTTGTACTAGGATCTAAGTTGCACATGAGCAAGTACTTCAAGATATTCACCCCTTTTATAGTTTATACCTAACAGCGAAGTTACTGGAATACAGAGTGGGTAATTTTTGAAAACACTGAACAATGGAGACATGAAGGGGAGACACCTAAGGTGGCAAATCACATGGGGCAGAATGTGTAATGCCTGAAGGAATGACGCCATTATGGGGTGGGCACGAGATAGGTGTGGGTGTGAAAGGCAGAAAGCACGAGGGCTTCTGAACTATCTCAACATGCAGAGAGTAAGAACGGATATTCCTAGCTGTTCACTCCACAAGTGAGGCTGTTATAAGGGAGTATAGGAAAAGCATCTTTTGGTGGGTGGCAGGGACAGGAACAGGAAAAGCATCTCTTAGTTGGCTGGATTTCTATTTCTCTTACCCCTCCCAGGAGTGGTGAGCTCCTTGAGACTGAGGCCCCTGTTGCAATGGCATAAGGCAGAGCTCAGTGAAGCTCTGAGCCAATGAGTGTTTCACTGTTAGTCTCTGTACTTCCCTAAAGAAGCCACATGCATTTCTACTGTAACAGTCAAGGGAGTGTAGGGAGTCACCACTGGACCCTCTTCAGATAACCACTAAGATGGCTCAAACTCATGTTCTTCCTGAATACGATGAGTGTTTACGTCTCAACTGTCTCCGCTGGATAAAGGTGCTTGCTGTTAAGCATGACAACGGGAGTTTGACCACCATCTCTACACCCACAGAGACCCAAACAAGTTGTCCTCTGACTGCCACATATGTGCCATGGCACACCTGCACACACAACCATAGTATGTATATAAATAAATGTAAAAAAATCAAATGTCACTGCTAGTTCACAGTTAAAAATGAAATACAACAACCCAAAACATCAAAAGGCTGGCTGACTGGGTTACTAAAACAGCTCAAGCCTTTCACAACAGAACTGAGGGGGGCCCAAAGCAAGGCCCTTTATGTTAATACTCACTTGTCACAAAGGTTTGAGTCTGGCGACTGACTCAGTTTGTGTAGAATATCTACAATGCCCATGTCTCGTAATTTATCCTGGCGCTCCTGGGAACCTAAAAGATTGAAACTACTAGGTTACTGGACATGGTGCAGGCCACCGCTCTCCTCCAGCTTCACCAGAGTCACTCACTCCAACCCTTCTGTCCCCTGCCTCCCCCATGGAGCTGGAGTCCTTCACACCAGAACTTTCTCACAGCCTCCTACCTGGCTTCTCTGCCTCCTGAACCCCACTTCCGTCAACTCCACCCTGGGTTCTGTTGATAAGTTAATTCCTTTTTTTTTTTTTAAAAAAAAAAAACCAAATTTATTTATTTAGCCTGCATGCCTGCACACACCCCAGAAGAGGGCACCAGATTTCATTATAGATGGTTATGAGCTACCATGTGGTTGCCGGAAACTGAACTCAGGACCTCTGGAAGAGCAGCCAGTGCTCTTAACCTCTGAGCCATCTTTCCAGCTGATAAATTAATTCTCGCATGGACTTGGAGTCAGTCACATTCTTCCCCTTGCACAAGACCCTGCACCACTAGGAAGCAGCTTTTAAGGACAAGCCAACAGTCTCTAGCATGCCTTGGTCCTCCTTTTCCACTCCTTGTTGCCTCTGTGATACCACACATGACATTTCTTTTTTTTTTGTTTGTTTTGTTTTTTCGAGTCAGGGTTTCTCTGTGGTTTTGGAGCCTGTCCTGGAACTAGCTCTTGTAGACCAGGCTGGTCTCGAACTCACAGAGATCCGCCTGCCTCTGCCTCCCAAGTGCTGGGATTAAAGGCGTGCGCCACCACCGCCCGGCTTTTTTTTTTTTTTTGAACACATGACATTTCTAATCTCATACTGCTCTGACTTCCAATTAGACTACTACTAGCCTGAAGCCTGGCTTTGGTGTCCTGGGTTACATACAACTCTTAGTATCAAGGCCTGTGGGTTAAATCTGGTTTTGTTTCCTTGTTCTGAATGCAAAGTACATGAAGCTCCCTGGAGTTTCTTCCCCACTAAACAGCCTAGTGACTTGTACATGCACCTCCCTCCCTACACCCAGTGACCCAGACTCTCTAGGGCCAGGTTCCAGAAACCGTACTCATAGGCTTTCCCAGCTGACTTTAATATAGCCAACCTGGAGCTGAGATGCTCTCTGCAGTCTGACTCCTGCCTTGGTTACATAAAGAGAAACCCAGGAAGCACGAAGAACCATCCATTCCCAGAGCCTGCTTCTGATTTAAACTGGCTTGGCGCAAAAACGGATTATGGAGGTTAGGTGAAAACCTTTCACTCAAGAAGGTTCATCATAAGAAGGTCCCTGCACTGCCTCGCCATGGCCCTCAGGGACATTATGTTATCTGGATAGTCTCTAAATGTGCATCCTCAGCACAGAATGAAAGGCCCAACATGGGATCATCTTCCCTCTCACCTTCTTCTAAGGCAACTCAGTGCTCTCTTCACCAGTTCTCTCAAAGGTAGGGACTAGTGCTTCCTTCTCATACTTATCCTGTAATCTAGTACCAGGATAGCTTGAAGTGTGGGGTGGGGCCACATCTTAGGTTAATACTATTGATTCTCACAGCAAGCTGTTTCTGTGATATTAGGAACCAGCTAGGCCAAGTGTGTGGGGTTTCTGCTTTCCCTGTATAAACATTTCCTTCCAAAATTTTCTTTGGGACAAACCTCACCAATATCTTACCTTCCTCTTCATTCCATATGAGGTTTGATATACAAAACATAGCGGCAAGCTGCAGTTTGACATGTGAGTGACCCTAGTGATGTAGAAAAGGAATAAAAATCAAGATGGGGTAATTTCACAGCACATCATTTTTCTCGTGATAGGTAATTCCAAGAGCCCACAGTTCTGAGTCACAGGCCACAAACCTGAGGAGCTATAAAGTTAACATTAAAGAGGGTAAAGGTCAGCCTAAAAGCATAGGAAGTGGTGGGAAATCTCACCAACTGAAGAGTGCAACCCTTGCCAAAAGATGAAAATTTAAAAATCATCCAGTGGCCAAACGAAACAGCTGAGGCTACGGGTGAGAAGTTTGTGCTTTGAAGCATGTGCCCAGAAACAAAGGTACCTAACAGCTCTATGTGTCGACTTGCCTGTGCTCTCTCTCTTAAGTTACTGGCAGCAAGGACCGGGGCACCTAACATGTCTATGCTCTCAGACAGCCCATTCTCTCAGTCACTGCAGTGATGAACTGATGCAGGCTTCATATTAGTTCTTCAGCTACTATCCTGCTCAAGTAGTCCAGTTAAATTCCTCTGGGATAGGAAATGAAGCTGCGGTCAGGAGGTCCATGAACAATCAGATTTAAGCACACTTGATAGTTTATTCTCTTTAATCCCAGCACTTGGAAGGCAGAGGCAGGCAGATCTTTGTGAGTTTGAGAACAGCCTGGTCTACAAAGTAAGTTCCAGGACAGCCAAGGTTACACAGAGAAAACCTATCTCAAAAATCAAAAAACAAACAAACAAGGGCCTTAAATAATTACTGTACATCCGAACACCAACTGCATGGTATGCTTAAGGATTTCTGGAAGGCTAAGGTGGACTTCACTGCAGGCAGGACTACAGATTTACCAAAACAAAAACAAACAAACAAAAAAACCCCAAAGAACTAGGCATGGCTTCCTCCACCAGAAATTTTGGTGGTTCTTCTTTTGCCTGTCAGCGGGTTTAAAGACATACTCAGTGATTCTCAGTGTGGGCTCATTAAGCCAGAAGAGAATAAACTTGTCATCTGCTTCCAGCCTCTGGCTAACAATAGTAAACTGAAGAAATGGACTTAGAGCATTTACTACTAAGGAATTAATTTGGCACTCATTCAATAACAAGGAAAGCGGGAGTGCTAGGAACTTAGCTTAGGTGAATATACACAGACAATCTCTTCTAAAGGGGCAACATTCAAACAGAGAGTTAAAGAGAAGGAAGGAGCTAGATGTATAAAAATCACAGGGCTATAGCTCCAAACAGTAAACTTCTTGATGGGATCTGATGGGTGCACATTCAAAGAGTTTGTAGGCTCTTGTAGGCTAGAGTAGGGACTGCGGGTTCCATTCTGAATCTAGAGGAAGTCCCTGAAGATTTACAAGAGACAAGATTAGATTTACATTTTTAGAGCATCACTTTGGTTGGGGAAATTAGAGTATAGTTCTAAGGCTACCTCTATCATGAAGGCAATCAAACAGAAGAGGCAAGCGCTTGGACACCAGTAGAGGCAGCAGCAAAAGGAAGATGTGAACAGATTCAAAACTGGTTTTGAGAAAGGGTTCACAGGGCATGCTAATCTAGACAACCATGTGGACAGGGCTGGAGAAATCAAAGTAGCATCTGATTTGAGCACTGCAGGAGATGGCAGAGGGGGAGACATGTAAGTTTAGGAAAGACCGACTTATAAACAGTCCAAAAGGCTGTCGGACAGCACAAAAGAAGATGTTGAGTAGGCAGGAGGGTACCAAGTCCAGAGTCCTGAAGGGACTTGGATACACCATGCTTTGGATAACCTTCAAAAATGACTCAGAGATGAAAAGAAAAACAACGGAAGAGATGAGAGTCTGTTAGGCTAGTGGCTTTCCTCCATTCATATACAGGAATCACTTAAAAATCTGGGTAACTAAGACATATCCCTGACTTTTTTATTAGATGAGAATCTTGGGAGGGCAAGGATAAGGCAAGCTGTGAAGCTCCTTAGGGGGCTCTCTACTGTGCAAACAAAGCTAGGGACAAGCAGCGGCAGGAGAGCAGACAGGGGACCGTCTGGGGTATGGTGTCAGGGAAGCCAAGAGGAAGAGATGTTTCCAGGAGGAAACAGCTGGCTGTGTTCGTCAGCTCTCAGTAGAGAGCACAAGGAAGGAAAAGAACTCTCAGATTGGGCATCGCATAGGTCATGGTGACCTTCACTGGAATCGTTGCAGTTGAGTGATAAGGATGAAGCCGGATTAAGTAGGTTAGAGTCAATGAGGAGGCAAGAAAGGAGTGAGAATATGCAGAGATGCTTTTAGAAAAGGGGGGTTTTGAATAGCAGTAGGGACACTGGTGTACAAAGACGGTGAAGTTAGGCTCCATCCTTCCAGTGCTGCAGAATGAGCCCAGGGCATGTGCACTGGCAATGGTCTACCACTAAGGGAACTTTCAAAACACAAGACACTATGTGGTAATTGAAAGACAAGGGATTTACCAGTTTAAGAATAGGTTTTTAATCAACAACCACTGAGTAGGTATTGGGCCAGGTGCTATGGAGGTGCAGATATAAAAGGGTGCACATAACAACTCAATCCTCACTATGACAGAGACAGTAGATACCCAGGGCTGTATCACTAATAGACTGAGCTGCTCTGAAGAAAACAATGCTACAACACTTGCACAAGAGGGGCCCGAGATAAAGTATCAGTTCAGCTCAGATCTGAAGGGTGAGGAGGTGGGTAGGGAAGTGTCCCAGGTGGACAAGTCAGAACAGATAAAGGACCCGAGGTAGGAAGGAATGTGACTTCATTTAGGAGCTAGAGGACAGCCATGTAGTAAACAACAGGAGGAGGACAGAATGAATCAGGGACACCGTGAGTCAGGCCACACAGTATGTACCAGAATTTGACTCAAAGGAGCTGGGAGCTGGGGGTGTCAGGGCATGTGGATCTCATCTTCTGTACAATAAAGAATAAGGCGACAGGAAGCAATGGGGACTGGAGAGTTAAGTTAAAAGATCAAGAAAAGTATGAACCTATTCTGGGGAAAAGGGAGGCACAGCTTACTAGGAAATGCATGAAGGGCACAAGATGATTTGTAAACATGAATTCCCCCCAGCTTGTTTCTGCAATTATTAACTATGAAATGTGCAGCTAAGGAAAGACAGCTTTGCTGGAGGAAGGATGGGGGAGATGTCCCTCATGGTTGGAATGCTATGGTGAAAATGGACAAAATCAAAGAAGATGGAGGTGGTGAACATCAGATTTTGGTGCTAAACTGACAGTGTTCCATGATGACCACATGACATAGCAGTAGGTGGCAAGGTATGTTTAAAAGTAAACATGTCGCCGGGCGGTGGTGGCGCACGCCTTTAATTCCAGCACTTGGGAGGCAGAGGCAGGCAGATCTCTGTGAGTTTGAGACCAGCTTGGTCTACAAGAGCTAGTTCCAGGACAGGCTCCAAAGCTACAGAGAAACCCTGTCTCAAAAAAACAAAAAAAAAGTAAACATAGAAATAAGGTACCAGTTGTCTAGAGGACTCACTCACCATGAGATTGAGAGACCTGAGGGAGACAGGACTGAGAACCAGGAGTTCAAGTCTTCAGTTAGAGGGAGGTGGTGGGCAACAACCAGGTGGGAGCTGGGTGGTAGTACTAACAGTGCCCACAGCACATTTTTAGAAGCTCGGCTTGCTTTTTCTATTTTGGGATAAAACTCTCTGACTCTGTTAGAGTAGTGAGCATTCTTCTACAGTTTGTTTTCAGCTACAATGCTAGAGCCCTTGTCTTCTAATTCTGTAGCCAGGAAGACTAAGGCTTACCATATAATATTTGATTTTCTGTAGGATGTCATCATTGGTCATAATAAGTTCTTTTGCTGTTGTCCCATCTGCTATGTTGGCTAGGATGCACAGCGTCTGGAAAAGAATAAAGAACGGGGATCAAAAAAGCTCCCTCAGGGAACTAGAGAGATGGCTTAGTGGTTAAGAACACATGTTGCTTTTGCAGAGGAACCAAGTCTGGTTCCCAGTATCCACATGATAGCTCACAACCATTCATAACTCCAGTTCCAGGGGATCCAATGCCCTCTTCTGATTTCTGTGGGCACCAGGTATACACACAGTGTGCAAACACAGATTCAGGTAAAACATACACATAAAATTTAAAAATGAAGATTCCGGAAAATCATGGGGAATTTCTCATCTGAAGGTGCACAGCTTCTCATGGGTTCTATCATGAACGCACTGATTCTCATCTCCTGTCATTGCTGTCAACCACAGTAACCATGTCCAAGAGAAAACCTATGTTATACAAACAAGGATTCAAACACTTCGGTCATTTCTTACTGGGCTTTCAGCCATAGTTACGTAAAGGCTGCTGCATCACCACATTAAAGTTATCTTTTCTTAAAAATGTGCTTCCTGTCCATGGCCCAGCAGCAGCTAGGATCTGAGCTGATATCTGTGGCTCCCATTACCACTGAGAGCTGTGAGGATTCCAGGGGTCTAAACAGACATCTGAGACCATGTTGGTATCTGAGGGCCTTGCTGCCGCAGAGCCATACTGATCTAGGTGGCTTATGCTGCCACTGATGGTGATGTCCGAGCCCAAGCTGCTGGCCATGTCTGGGTCCATGTTCTTACTACAGCTGGGGTCTGTGATGTTCATGACCTGTGTTGCCAAAGGGGGTCATAGAAACCATGCATGTTGAAATCCAAGGGTCATGCTGGCCTGGATCTGATGGCATGGGCCCAGGAGAGCTGGCTCTACCCCTTATCTAAGGGCAGCCCCAGTGGCCCAGACCACACCCTGGGCCTTGAGTTGGCCCCATCGATGGCCTGCTGGAGTGTGTAGAGGGACTGGTCCTGCAGAATGATAACCACAGGATCCCTGACTCAGGGAGATGACAGGACATCCAAGAGGAGTTTGGGTGAGTGCTCAGTGATGATGGTGTGACAAAGGCCTTTACCAGACCACCACCTCACTGCAACCAACACTTTGTGGGTGGGGCTGATTGCAAAAAGGGTCTACAGTGTGACACAGCGCGACACCCAAAGCTACTAGGATGAATGAAGAGGTGCTGGAAAGACGGAGGCGCAATGGTGGGTTATTTCACTTGTTTTGTTTTCAATTTATTTTTTAGAGTTGGAGGAGTTTCTTTGGGGGGGGGATACTGCACGGGAAGGGGGGATATGGAGGGACTGGGAGGTGAGACTAGGGGAGCATGATGTGAAGTCGCAAAGAACCAATAAAGAATTACGTTATATATTTTTTTAAAAAAAGTGGTTCCTGGGTAGGAGGAGTGTAAATTAGAGATTGACTAGCATACGAAGAACCTGTTTAAATCCTGGCATCATCGAACTCCTGCTACTAAAACAACCAATTTTAAAACTCATTTCCAAGAGAAACTGCTGTGACTGGCCCCATCTTATTCAGTGATGCAGCCTCTTTGTTGGAAGTTTCCTAGGAGCTGCAACTTCCCTCCCTTCCTTAGGCCTCTCTCACTGTAACTTGCTTCCAAGCTTGGTCCAAGCTGGCCTGATGAGGAGACTGGAGGGAGCCTACGCCAGCGGTGGGACAGTATATCTTGACAGGGCACTGGCAACTCCAGCTTCTAGTAGAAAAGACTGCTCTTACCAGATGCTCCACTCCTGCCATCAGTATTAAGGTAAAGGACTTTGGCAGGAAAATCAAGACAAGGCCAGGTGGAACCCACCATAGGTCCATCCTCTGCAGGGCATCCAGGTGAGGTGGGAATAAGGCACACACACTCCGACTTTGACACTGTTACATAAACAACTATATTTCACAGAAGCAAAAGGAACCAAGAAAACAAAGGTTGTTGGGTACAATGCAGGCAGGGGCAGCTTCTGGGAGGAAGCGACATGAACCTGAAGCCCAAGAATCAAAGTCAGGCATGAAAGCTGAGGATGGGGCACAGACACAACCCCTCCAGTCTACACCTTTCTGCTGTAGACTTAGGGGAACTAAGACAAGGAAGAAACTATTTTCTTACTCAGGTCCAAGACCTCAAATGCCCTAAAGGACCGGCCTGTGGCTTTACTTCACTCTGCTAACACATGTCTGTGACTAGATTACTAGGGAGTGAGATCTGAGGTATGAACCAAAGGCTGCCTCTGGGACATAAGAGACACAAGATACAACTTGTATAATCCGGATCATCAAGTGCAGTGATGGCTTGTGGAAGATGTGTTGATATGGGACAAACTATTAGATAGTATCCTACGAAGATCAGTAATGATGGATTTGTTCTTAAAATATCTTTCCTTCTTATAAAAAATGACTAGTGTGTGAATGCCAGAGGACAGCTGTGTGCGGTCAGTTCTCCCCTTCTGCCTTTATGTGGATTCTGGAGATCAAACTTGGACTGTCAGATCTGTGAGGCAAATACCTTTACCCACGAGTCTCACAGGCCTCACTGATATGTGTGCATGTGTTGTTTGCGTTTCATATTCAGAGAGGAGAGATATGTATCTAAGGCTGACCTCAAACTTGCAGCCATATTCCTGCCTCAACCTTCCAAGCGTTGAGATTAGAGGCAGCTTGGATCTGTACTCTTTTTAGTTTAACTCACAGGGGTAATAAATTAGGAAACAGGTTGTTAACAACTGGCTTCAAGGGATTCAAGTTTGGAACCATAGAAGCAACAGTTGTTCTACCCACATTCTGGTCTCAGTTCAACCAACAGGACAGGGTTATTGCATATAAAAAATAATGAGTGTCCAATCCCTTCTTTTCTCTCTCTCATTTACTTATTATTATTATTATTATTATTTTTAGGCTTTTCGAGATAGGGTTTCCCTGTTTAATAGTCCAAGCTGTCCTGGAACTGTTCTATCGATCAGTATGGCCTCCAACTAACAGAGAACTGCCTGTCTCTGCCTCCTGAGTACTGGGATTAAAGGCATGCGCCACCACAGCCTGTCTTCTTTCCTCTTCTATTACTCGAGTCTTCCCATCCGGATCTGTTACACCGCACTCATCAATGCAGGCACACTGAAATCAGTTGTGAAACACATTCCTTCCTTCCACTTCAGCTTTTCCTTTGTGTTGATTACAGAATGATTTTACAAGCCCTACAAGGTAATACTCCTTAGTGCTAGTGAGTCAATCCCTCCTTAAAGAAGACAAAGCCAAAATGCCAAGAGCAAGGTCAAGCAATGCATAGGGAGGTGGAGGGAGAAGGGAAAAGGGAAGAATACAGAAGAGCCATAGATTGGTTCTCTTGTGTTCTTGTTTCCCCATTTCTCCCCAGAAAGGTTCAGTATTGAGCTGGCCAGAGCAGCCTAAAAGGAAATAATGGAAGTGAGGGACTAGTAATGAGAATTTTAAATATTCTCAGGGAAAGGAAGAAATGCAAACATGTTAAGCCTTGGCTTGAAAGAACTGTCCCTCTCTTACCTACTAAAGAATATAAAGAAGAATTATAGAAAGAATATAAAGAAGAATTCAGTAAGATAGATGAGGAACTGTTTTTTGGGAGGTTCAGAATAGATCCATGATCCTCAAAAAAACTCTTACCATAAATACTTCTATGGACACAAGAAAACCAAAGACATTCAATTAGTTCTTGAGCTAAGTCAGTTCAACATATGAACTAGGCAGCAGACAGATAAAAGCTACAGACAAACACATGCATGCCCATACACACACATGCACGTCCATACACACACACACACACAAAGTACGTACACACACATGTACACATGCGCACAACACTTGTGCATGCATAATCCACTAGCATCAACAACTGAAGATCAACACTAGAAAGCAGAGGTTGGCAAATCATGGCCTGTGAGCCAATCCAACACCTTGTCTAGAGAACAGAAAAAGAGTAAAAATGCAACTGAAAACAATTTTTGAAAGATCAATTAAACTGTTCTAGCTAGACTCATCTGTAAGAAAGGCATGGCAACACACGGGACAAGAGAGGAGACGGGCATGGTGGTTTCAATCCTAGCACTTGGGAAACTGAGACAGGAGGACTGCCAAGAGTTTGAGGCCACTCAGGGCTACAAGGGAAGTTCTAAGCCAGTCTAAAGTAGAGTAAGACACTGTCTCACCCTTTCCCCCAAAAGAGAGGGCGACACTATGGAACACTGCCTGTTTATAAAAGGCAACACGAGAGTGCAATTTCATGGCAATAATCTGAAATCTTAGATGAAGTGAAAAATTCCTTGAAAGGTTTATAACACTGTAAGAAGAAACAGCCTTGTAAGAGAATGGGAAAAACACAGGGGCCAAAGGGCAAATGTTCCACTAAGACACAAGAAAGAAACAGCATCAGTTCTCCAAAAATTCTTCTCCACCTCATCCCCAAAGCCAGCACTCTCCTATAACCAAACAAGATGAAACATTACAAGAGAGGATTCTTGAGGTCCCGCACTTACACAGATGTGGAGTATGCCTTCCCACAGTTCAGTCAGGGGAGCCCATCACCACACGTAAAGAAAAATACAAAATGACCAAGTGTTTTGAATCTTTGAAACCAAGAAACAGACCCATCACATTCATCAGACTTAAAAAACGTTTCTCCCACTGGTGGTGGTGCACACCTTTAATCTCAGCACTCAGAAGGCAGATCTCTAAGTTCAAGGCCAGCCTGGTCTACAGATTGAGTTCAGAACAGCCAGAACTACAGAGAAACCTTGTCTTGAAAAAGCAAACAAAAGTTTTTTGTTTTTACAATAGGTGCAGAAAAACTGACTGGAAAAAAAACCCAGTATCTATTCATTGATAAGTATTCAATGAACTATATAAAATATTTCTTAATAAAGAGGATCTGTCAGAAACCTACACTTCTCATAGTCTATAGTGAAAGAGAATGTTTTCTTCTAATACTGGGAACAAGGCAAATATGTCCACTTTTACTAGTTCCTACACATCCATTATACTGGGCACTCAAGGTAAACAACAAAACAAAAACAATATATGTTAAGTTGTTTTTATTTACAGATAGAAAATTCAAAGTAACTTACAAAAACGTTTTAAGAGTAAACAATGAAAAAAATCAATGTTCAAAAATTGCCCATATAATAGCAATGAGTATTTTTATCTTACTAGAAATACAGATTTTAAAAAATGCCATTCAAAATTGCTACTTTAATAGTCACATCTTAAAATTTTCTATTTTTTCTATTGTATTTTAAAAGTTTTATAATTTTACTCTTCATAAAAGACTTATGAAAACATTTTTATCAAAGGTGTAAGATAAGGTTCAAACTTAATTTTTTGGCTTAAAAAAATGACACCCTTTTCCTACTGAATCACCTCAATCAGTTATCACCATGATCTATTTCTAAACTTTCCAACTGAAAGACTTTTGTAATTCATAAGCATATTAATATTTATTTATTCTGGGACCACGAATGGCATGATGTTGTCTGCAAACCAACTCAGGGAGAGCCAACATTGCTAACACTCTTTTGACCTAACTCCTAGTCATTTAGCTCTACCGTTACCAACTCAGGGAGAGTCGACATTGCTAACATTCTGTTGGCCTGACTCCTAGTCATAGTTCTACTGCTAACAGCCTTATAACTTTTAGTACACAGACCCTAATGAGATCAAAATCTAAGTACTTTATTTTTTCAAGCTCCTTCTAATGCTGTTGGGTTGTTTTTAAGCATTATTACTAACCATTCCCTGCTGATATATGAAAATAACTGATTTTTCTATACTGACACCTTGCTTAACTTAGGTCTAGATTTTTGTTTTTTAATGAGCCCTTCATGTCTGGAGAATGGTTCTGTTTCATCCTTTCCAATCTTGTGCCTTACTTATTTTGCTTGCCATATTGCAGTGCCCTGTGGACGAGGAGTGGTATGAATTGACAAACTTGTCTTCTTCCCAACCAAAGGGCAACAGCAGGTATACTGACATCTTGACTGTAGTGGTAGTGTGGTGGTTTAAAAGAAAATGGCCCCCATAGGGAGTGCACTATTAGAAGGTGTGGCTTTGCTGTGGTAGGTATAACCCTGTTGGAGGAAGTGTGTCACCGTGGGAGTGGGTTTTAAGATCTCCTATGCTCAAGCTATACCCAGAAGCATACTTCCTATTATCTGCAGAACAAGATGTAGAACTCTCAGCTCCTTCTCCAGCACTGTCTGCCTGCACACCATCATGTCCCCCCAGGATGATAATGGACTGAACCTCTAACTGTAAGCCACCCCAATAAACTGTTTTTCTTTATAAGAGTTGCCATGATCATGGTGCTTCTTCACAGCAATAGAAACCCTAAAAAGACAGGTAGCTTCATGGATAAATGCACCTGTGAAAACATACAAATGGATGCAGCTAATGTACGCCCCTATAAAAATCACTTACTAGAGGCTTTTGAGAACTGAACTTCCACTAACAACTAGGCATCTGTGAGTGTCCATACCTATATCTGTGTCCTGTGAAAACACACTGTTGTTGATCTTTTGCCGACATCTAAATCTTGCCTGGCCTTTCTGCCTCGCTGCTTTTCAGATGATGGAATTCTACCAAGGTGAGCTGTCTTCACAGATAGAACACATTAGTGCACTTTCCAGAACCAGCTTCTTGAATAGTGTATTTCTTCATTCTTGTATCCCAGTGATGCTTAGATTATACCTTTACAGTGCTAAATTACTCCTTACTAAAGCTTATTTCTTAATTTCAATCATTTAAGATATCTGTCTTAAAATGACTTAGTCAACTCTTTTTGTTGTTAAATCTAGGCCCAGCTCTCAAGACCTAAGCTCTCTGATATCTAGGACTGTTCTAAGTCAGGGTCACAAAGGACAAGTCAACTCTCCATAACGATCTGAGGCAACTTTCTGCTTATCTTGCTCGCTCACATACATAATATTATGTGTGTATGTGTGTGTTCATGTATACACACAGACACACCCATACATAGCTCAATGAATTCTAAATATGAACAGAGCCACGGAGCCAAACAACTTGTCAGGAAAACAAACACTAGCAGTGCTTCAGATTCTGTGTTACCATCTTGGTGGGGCACTTTTATTTTTGTGGTAAAATGCAATGTATACAACTTCCATGATAAATTCTAGAAAATGCAGAAAGTGACTTCCAAGTGATTCCCTGATAACGCAGCTGCTGTACTTTCACACCTTCCCTCAGTATGTCCCATAGAAAATAAAGGTTCAAAATGCTAACCAAGAATAGAAGACGCCAAAGAGTAAAGAAACCAAAACTGCCTTCAGGATAAGGAATTATCTGACTGGAGTTGGAGGAATTTGAGTTTGGAGTTCAGGGTGTAGTGACAGAGAAGGCTTATCTCCAGTTAACTGTGGGGAAAGCATTAAATCAAGCATGAGGCTGTTCCCATAGGGACAGGGACAGCGCACATGGCATGTGACACAAAGGAGAAAGCTACAGACTGGTCATGTTTCCTATTCCAGGGAAAGAGATCACCGGAAGAGCTGAAGGGGTGCCAGAAGACCCTTCCTCTTGTCTTCGACAGACATATTTCATAAGCTTGCAGATGTCCCTTTGTGCTTACAATCAGGGGCTCTCTACAGCACGTACCTGCTCTTTAACTTCAATGCTATGCTCCCCTTCCAGGATCAGAGTGACAGCTTGCATAATCTGCTTCCCATGCGTACTCATTATTTTATCTATATGCTGCAAAACAATGGGAAATCCATGATTACGTCTAGAAAACATAGGAAGAGACCACAGGAGGCCTCTTTTTCTTTCATTTTCGTTTTAGTTTATAGAGACATGGTCTCATGCAGCTAATCAAGAGCCTTAGTTCCTGATCCACCACCCAAGTTCTGGGATTACAGGCCATGTATCACTACACCTGCCTTACACAAAGTTTCTCAAAGTTACACGAACAACACAGAGCAGAACAACACAGCATATAGAACCAGATTCCAAAGACCAGGGTTTATTGTGTTTTGAAGTCATCTCTCTTCCTTTCCTATTCCCCCTCCTCCCTCTCTCTCTAAGTGTGTATTATGAAGAGAACAAAAACCACTAGGGACCAAGAAGTATAAAATGAATGGAAGTCAGAGACATGGAAAATATGATCTGGGTCATTACTATGGCCTTAGGATACCAATGCGGTAAAGATGACTGAAAGAACAAGTACGGCCGAGAAAGGTCCACTGTGTTCTTTATCTAGTCAGGAACCACTGACGGTGATGGTCAGGGGACATCAGAGAACGCCCACAGGGATGGCACTAGCAAGGCTCAGCCTTATACTGTATCTTTCGCGCTCCCATTTCTCTCTACAATGACATCAATATGTGTGAGGGGGGTAGGGTCTGTATGATGACACTCAGAGGATTTTTCAAAAGAGAAACAGAGACCTCAGGAGACAATGATTCGGGCAGATAAAATAAAGTGACAAGCCGAGGCAGGCATACATCTAGCACCAGGGAGGGAGGGAGACCCACCATGCAGGCAGTGCTGGTGGCAGTTTCCAGAGCACTGGTGTAAATGACATCCCATATGTGAGCTTGCTTCTCTGGAATGAACAGCATTGTACTCGCGCACAGATGTGAGCAATGGAGAATCCTGGGGCATTACTTACAGGTCGAGTGGAGAGGAGATTTCTAAGAAGCCCCAATGTCTTCATCAGCACATTCAAATCGGAATCTGATAATAACCGGAAGAGCTGTTCAGTACTCAAGCTTCGTAAAATATCTGCTTTTATTTTTTGTTCAGCCTGAAATGCCATATTCTGAAAGGATTAAAGACATTACAAGAATCATGTCTATGGTCACTGTATCAAATTTTATTTTACTAGGACTTTGATCATTTCAAAGTAAAGACAGAAGCTGTATTTGTCATACTGTTTTTCTGATTCCTTTTACTCACCTATAGAGATAACTAATATCCACTCTTAAGTCTACATCTGTAAGAGGAATATAACACTTACTGACGTGGGCATCTGAACAAAACAAACTCACTTATTACCTGTGCGAATATTTCTATGTATTTTATGCTACGTGCTATGATGGCATGCATTATTAGTAGGAGCTATGCCCTAACATACTAGCAACTCAGAAGGCCAGTGGCTACTTTGTTTCTGTTTCTTTTCTTGTTTGTTTGTTTGCTTTTGTTTTTTGAGGCAGGATTTCTCCATGTAGCTTTGGTGCCTGTCCTGGAACTCACTCTGTAGATCAAGCTGGCCTCAAACTCACAGAGACCTTCCTGCCTCTGCCTTCTGAGTGCTGGGATTAAAGGTGTGCGCCACCACAGCCTGGCTCTACTTCTTTTCTAATTCATATAATAGATCAGCCCAGTTTACTCCAAACTCTGCTTTAAAAAAAAAATTGCAAAAATCTCTTATAAAGTAGTGGTTTATATGTAGTTACTGCCCCTAGTCAGGTGTTCATTTCAATTAAGTAACTAAGGCCTCTCAGAGAGCATGGTTATCAATGATACAGGGCAATGAAAGAGTCAAAAGTGCACTTGCTGCCGTCAGAGACCCAGGCCACGGTAATCCACAGCTTTCTGTTTTATGAACCGAGGTTACAGAGGCTGGTGATATGAGACTGATTAGAACAAGAAGGTTCTAGTTTCTCTGGACTGCAGAATGAGATGATTAATTTGTTGTTTAGCAACAAGCATGTGCATGTCAGGGAGCTCTCAACTCAAGTCCCACAGACTATTTAGGTGAAAGATCTGGGGATAGTCATATCCATGTAGACATAAAGGTTTCTGAGTGAGCTTTTCTACTGGAAGGGCTCCTCAGACTGAAGGGTAAGGAAAAATAGAAACTAGGAACTGACATTGGGAGAATAGTCCTGAAAAGGAGGTCAGGTAGAAAAAGGATAATAGAAAGGTTAAAAAAAAAAAAAGTCTTGGGAATGTTTCAAGAAGAGCTACAAGTTGTACTAAGGAGAAAATCTACTAAGAAATAATTGGATTTGGTGTTTTATCAGACTATTATTTCTACCCCCAAGTTTATGTCAATAACTCAGCAGATACACTGTGGAGCAGGGAGACGAGTATAGGCATGGACACCATTGGAACCCATTTCCAATGCTCATTAGTTTGGAAAGCAACCTCCACACATCCCAGTCCCACTTTCCCACTGGTAAGGTGGGTCATTCACAAGAGAACCTAAAACCTAGCACAGGACCAGCTCAGTAAGTAAAGACGCAGACTCATGACCTGAGCTGGAGTCTCTGGACTCACTAGTGGAAGGAGAGAACTGACCCCCAACCCCAAGTTGTCCTCTCACCTACAGCATGTATGCATGATGTAGGATTCCCCTCTGTATGCTGTGAATGTGTTTTATTACCATTGGTTAATAAAGAAGCTGCTTTGGCCTATGGCAGGGCAGAATATAGCTAGGCAAGAAAACTAAACTGAATGCATGGGGAAAGAAGGCAGGGTCTGAGAGACGCTACGTAGCTGCCGAAGGAGAAAGACCCCAGAACCTTACCAGTAAGCCACAGCCTTATGGTAATACACAGATGAATAGAAATAGATTAATTTAAGATCTAAGAGCTAGCGAGGAATATGCCTGAGCGGTTGGCCAAAGAGTGTCCTAATTAATATATTTTTTATGTCATTATTTGGGTTTGGGCAGCCGGGAAACAAAAGCAGAGTCTCTGGCTACATGTGCACACTCCCGTACTAAATAAGCATAATAAAATACTGTTTTTAAAATAGCAATTACAAATATAAAGCACCCATCTTTGGTCTGATACACAGCAATTAAATGTAAATATTCTAAGTATGCTTTTCAAAATCCATGTAGATTTGTTCCTTTTCAAAATTTAATAGCTTACTTTAATAATTGAGAAAAATGACTCCCATCTCATAATTTTAGAAGCTATTTTTATATTTACTAGAAATTGTTCAACTACTAAGTATTTATGCACCTGTGTGTTATTTTGGCAAGGTAACTATTCTACAAAATATGCTAACTACGTTGGTAATGCTTACATCAGGTCAATCCAGCTACTTTAGAATATCTATCTTTCAAAACGTACACCACAAACATGAAATTTTATGTGTCAGTTTGAACAGCAATCATTCAGTGCCTTGGTTTACTATCTGTAAAGAATAAAAACAATATCCCTATATGCACATAGGAAGTAAGCAGCTCCTGTGAGGAGTAGTGTATTCAGAAAAACACAGACTGCTTTTCCCAAATGAGGGACTGCTAGGTGACCAAATAAATCCTTGATAGCTGAACCTGAAAGATGAACACAGAATCTTTCAGGCTATAGGTCATTAGACAACTGGACTATGTTTTTAAAAAGTAAATTCTAGCTGAGCAGTGGTGGTACACACCTTTCTTTAATCCCAGCATTTGGGAAGCAGAGGCAGGCTGATCTCTATGAGTTCAAGGCCAGCGTGTTCTACAGAGTTCCAGGACAGCCAAAGCTACACAGATAAACCCTATCTCAAAAAAAAAAAAAAAAAGAAAAAGAAAATTCCAGAACATATGCCATAGTCATAACTTTGATAATACCCCTAGTTTTCTTATAAATTGTGACATTAAAAGGAAACATACCATTAAAGCCCAAATCCCATTCACTCGTAGAGCAGGGTTTTCACTCTGTGTTAATCCACAAAGCAACTCTACAGCTCCTGATTCCAAAATTGGCTGATTGGAAAAGGAGGAGCAAGAAAGAATGATAAATAAATAACAATGAGAAACAGAGTCCATATCAGATATGCAAACTACAGTGTCTGCTCTACCACTCATTGTACAATCTCTTCCCCAACTCACCAATTCGAAGTGGGGAATTAATGCACCATAAAAGATACCTTGAGCAAGACTCTCTCTCTATCTCTCTCTATCTCCCTCTCTCTCCCTCTCTCTCTCTCTCTCTCTCTCTCTCTCTCTCTCTCTCTCCTCCTTCCCTCCCTCCCTCCCTCCCTCCCTCCCTCCCTCTCATATGCATGCATGCATGCATGCCCTTCACACACACATCCACTCACTCTTTCGGTTGCTGTTGCTAGAGACTGAATCCATTTTCCTTACATGTGTAACCATGCTCTACAATGCCCTAGACCAGAAAGACTGTAACAGCAGAACTGTGAAAGGTTCACCTATCCTTTATTAAATTGATTCCTCTTTATTAAAAACAAAACCCCATGAACTCAAAAAACTTAAAAATTATAGAAAGGGAACCCTCCAAAACTCAGAGACATTGCATAAATAGGAAGTGCCAGAAAGAACACAAGAACCAAAGGACAGGGACATATGCATCAAAAGGAGTCTTCTGGTCATCAAAGAACCATTACCAAACATACTGCAGCTGGAGACACCACCATAAGAGCTGCACTAGACTGGGCTGTCAATCAACACTGTATCAAGGTCATGAAGGGGTCTACAAGATTCTACCCCTTCCTGAGGGTCTACTGTCTAATGTTGCTGGGGAAGAAGTCAAGCTGCCCAGCTCTAATAAGTTACTTCCATCCATGGTCATGAAAGCAATCCTAATCAAACACAGTGGGTCACACACAAAAGTAGGTGAAGAAGAGAGTGAAGATAAGAAGGGTTTCAGTAGGAGAGGGAGGAGGTGAGAGACCAGAAGAACAGTGAAAACCACTGAAATTCATTGTAGATGCAGAAAACTGTCAAGAACAGAAATAGGAAAAAAACCTATATTTGTTCTTCCCCAAACAATGACCACTTAATATTACTTTCTGATGCAAGGAATTATTTTTTTGAAATGACTTACGATCCTGATTTTCAAAGACAACTTGTTTTTTTAATTTATTCTTTAGTAAATATTGTTTGATAATAGTCTTATTTATAGATTTATAGTTATTTCTTTACTTGCAATTTCAACATAGAATGATTATATGCTATGATATCTTTTAGTTATTTATAGACAAGATGGCCTCAAATTCTTGGGCTCTTGGAATCAATTCTCTTGCCTCAGCCTCCCAAGCACCCGAGAGGACAGGTGAATGCCACCGTGCGGCTTTGGCTTCGTAACATCTATGAAGCAAGTGGAGCATGATAGGTAGGATGAACAAAGTAACGGAAGTCATTCCAGTACTGAAAAACCAGTGACTTGTCTCCTTCTCTACCCAAATCAAACTATTTAGAAGCAGTTCTTCAACCCAATCCACAAGTTTCAACACCAACTTTATATTTAATAAAAAAGAAAACTTGGGTGGTGGTGACACACACCTTTAATCCCAGTACTCAGGATGCAGAGGCGGGCAGATCTCTGTGAGTTTGAGGCCCTGGTCTACAAAGTGAGTTCCAGGACAGCCAGAGCTACACAGAGAAACTCTGTTTTGAAAAAGCCAAAATAAATAAATAAAAAGCAAAAAAGAAAATAACAGCAATTGACTAAACTTTAGCCAGATTAAGAGAAAGTCAATACTAACCTCTTTACTTGGAGAAAATTCAAGAAGAAGGTTACATAACATGGAAGATGCTACTACTAGGATTTCATCAGGTGCGTTTTGTAAAACCTATAGAATAAAAAGGACGATGTCATTAACTCTGAAATGCTGAAGGTGAGGTCATAGATGACTAAGTAAAAGTCTTTCAATTTGATTTTTCATACTGGAGAGTATGTGTAGGAAAAATACTGCACTTCAGAAGCTGACCTTTACTGTCTAGCAAATAGATTTTTAGCAATAAAATAGGACTAGGGGTATGGCTTAGTTGGTAGAGTGCTTGTCTAGTATGTATGAGACCATGGGTTTGATCCCAGAACAAAAAATTATATACATACATATATACATATGAATTTTACCCAAACAGAAAAAATTAAAACACAAAATTTTTTTATTAAAATTAAATGACTATTCTCTTGTGTTTTGTTAGTCAACAGATTAAAGTATATGGAAAGGCAAATAAGAAAAATTATTAGATACATAAGCAGCTTCTCAACTATGAAAAATCAAATTGAGTATGAGTACCTGTATCTAGTATTATATCTGAAATGTGTTAACTAAGTCCTGAGTTGAGAGTTGAACCCACATATAGCCATGAGTATAAACTCTTCTAAGCTGCTCATCAAACATTTGCCCTTGGAAAAATAGACAGAAATCACCTTGCTCTATCCTTGATGTATATAACAGAGAGATTTTGAGCTGAGCACCCAGAGACAAACAAGGGCTCCAGACACAAAGTAGTTAGTTTGGGAAACAGAAAATAGTTTAAAAGTCTTGAATTGGTAATAAATTATGATTTAGCTATACTTAAAAGCTATAATTAAAAACAAATGGACAAACCAGAAAACAAAAACAAAACCCTGAAAAGAAAGACTAGGAATTATAAAAGAAAACATGAACTGAGGAGGGCCTTCAAAAATCTAAGAATGTCAAATTGGCTCCATTGGTTTTCGATAAGAGACTGTGTGTGAGTCTGAAACAGACTTCTGTTGACCTGAACCAGTCCACCCCTGAGGCAGCACCTTACCAGTGTGGAAAGGCATTAAGGTTATAGAGTAGGCAAATAACCTTTCTGAGGTTGGGGGCTCTCAGTGAGTTTCAGGAAACAAAACTACAGCAGGAAATGAGTCATGTTCAGAGGGGCTCCATATGTCCAATGGGGAAATCAGGTGAAAGAAAAGCAGAGAACAGTGTCAATGGATGGGAATGTGCAGGGTCACACGCTGAGAAGGAAGGCCCTCAGCAAGGGAGAAATTGAAGGAATATTTTGTCCTGATAAGCCTCATAAGGCTGGATCACGACATCCTTCCAGAAACCTAAACACAAATCACATACTCAATATTGTTATGCCTTCCATTGAATAGTTCGAGGGTTCATTCTGTTTCTTTTCCTTCTTTCTCTTTTCTTTTTTCTTTCTTTTTGGTTTTCTGAGACAAGTATGTAGTCCTGGCTGTCCTGTAACTCACTCTGTAGACCAGGCCAGGCTTGAACTCAGAGATCCACCTGCCTCTGCCTCCAGAGTGCTGGAATTAAAGCTGTGCACCACCACTGCCTAGCTCATATTGTTTCTTAAACAATGACTATCATCTCATTTCAAGACCTCAAAGAATAAATCATATACTCTGCCATAAAATCAACTTTCCCGTAAGAATCCCTCCGCATGCTAATTCCCAAGGCCTTCAGTACTAGTCCGATTCCACCTTTAAAAGCAAACAATACCCCACACAAAAACAAGGTCTCACTACACAGTCCACCTGGCTTCACCTCATGGTCTTCCTGCCTCTACTCTTCAGTTACTAAGCTATCAGACATGCCTCCCCTAGCTCCCACCTACACTCCATCCTTCTATGACAGTCATGAAGGCACCCTTGCTATTTCCTACACCTTTCATAACAGTTCTACTAATGGAAAGAAATCCTGTTCTTCTCTTAAAGTCTAATCAACAACTGTCCTGCTTGATGTTTCTCTTATTTCTGCCACACTGACATGCCTATTCTAAACTGAAGCAAGGGTGAGATCACTATTGCAAGGCCAATGGACCTGGAGTAAGTACTCAAAAAGAAACAACAACAACAAAATCAAAATAAATTTTAAAATTCTACTGAGTAAATGAAATGCATAGTCACTTAAGACATCAAAAAAAAAAAAAAAAACAAAACCTCAAAACCAAGCTGACTGTGGCTCCATATGGGGGTTCACATTAGCGGCAGCTAACTGCAAGCACCCATTCAGTTTTAGTTCAGATTTATTTGCCTTCAGTTCTTTCCTGCTGGCATGGGAGAGCCCCAAAGCAAAATTAATGGCCCAATCTTATTTTATATCTATAACCAGCCAATTATTTTCTTTTTTTTCTTTTAAATCAACCTTTTTCATTTAAAGGTAAGTTTTACTTAAATATTATAGGATTGATAACCTGCCTTAGAAAATGATTTGCACTAATCTTTTTTTTTTATTGATAAAAGGACAATAAAGAAAGAAAAAAACAAATTTCCACCTCCTCCCAGCCTCCCATTTCCCTCCCGCGCCACCACAACCGGCTATTTTCTTTTTTATAACCTAAAGGCTACTCAGAAAATTCCAGATTTAAATTTAAAGAGTAATAATAAACACAGAAGCACAAATGAGTACTGAGAGCTCAAACTAATAAAGAAACCTGGGCTGGGGCTTCCCTCTCACACATGAAACGCACTCTCTAAGTCTGTAGCTGCTCGGAACATCTGACTTGAGACGAACATCAACATACTCTACCCAAGAATCAGATGCAGTCCTAGACCCGGGTGCTGTTGGCCAGCTTGGCCCACAGGCTCGGGGCCAACTGCTGTGGCTTTCTCACCTTCATTAGAGGTTTCCACACCGCATGATCCTGGAAACTGGTTCGAAGTTGCTGTACAGATCTGGATAAACTGTGCAAGCATCTACAAAGAATGATCAAAATTAGCTTCTCAAGAAGCTACAGCTCACATTTCAAATCAGTCGCTCGGCTTTTCACTAGTATAAATGTACAGTTAAACATGGCTATCGATACTAAGTCAGCTACAGCAAGACACCTCTCAGGCATTGCAGGTTCAGTTAGGTCACACCGCACACTGCATGGCTTCACCTGAGCAGATGTTCCAGGAACATCTGCATCCTGCACTTAGTGAAGGACCGGAAATGAAACGGGCTAAACACACAGCAAGGGATTTTTATTCAGACCATGTAAAGCTCATACCTGACAGCAGCTAACCGCACCTTGACACTAGACTCAGACAAGCCAGTCACAATCCGGTCCATCATATTTTCAGTCTCAATGATCTGGAGAAAAAGGTTAATGCTGCATAAATAACAACATGAAGGTGACAAACTTCACTGCTTGTAATGTGAGTATGTTAATGTCCATTAAGAATTTAATGTTTTCAGCAAAAGAATTTACCTCTCAACCGTCACCTTGCAGAAGGGCAGACAGCTCACTAGAAAGACGAGGTAAGCACTCACTAAGGACAAGTCAGGGTAAATGACAGGCACAATATGTCTCCTTAAAGATACCTAAAACAAAATCTAAATGGCCTAAGTACTACAGAGGTGTGCATGAACAGTCTGGGGTGAGGGGATATAAGTAAACTATGAGGCAGTTCCCTGTAAGAATGATAAAGAATCATAGTTCAGTGTCCTCATCAAGTGAACGAAATCTACAGATTCTGACACAGCTATTCTGCAGCTCCACTTTACCAAACAAATTTAAATTAAGTGAAATATTTACAAGTAACCCTTGCTATCCTTCACCACCAGACCCTGATACTTGACACCAACAATCACTAAGCTTTGCTTCTTATGGGTTAATCCTTCACCACCAGACCCTGATACTTGACACCAACAATCACTAAGCTTTGCTTCTTATGGGTTAATCCTTCACCACCAGACCCTGATACTTGACACCAACAATCACTAAGCTTTGCTTCTTATGGGTTAAAGTAAGATACCCTGAAATCCATCTTCATTAAGCCATGTACTGATAAAAGAACAATGTGCAGAGGAATTACGTTAAACTTGCATGGGCCTACAGAAAAATAGATCTTTCTTATTATTAAGTGTTAGTACAATCACAAAAATATTAACATCATCAATGGCTATTTGTTGAGTTCATGTATGTGACAGTCATCCTGCTAAGGTTATCTGACTCTTCCATTATCTCTTCTGCTAGTGTTATTATGAACTGACATACTAGGAAGTTGAGGATTCTAAATAACACAAGAGTTACCTGACTGCAAAGTCCATGTACTTAGCAACACCTATAATACTGCTCTGCTAAATAGCTCTAAACATGAATGACCCATCATCGGGAGGAGTTGGTACTCTCACCTGAAACACCTAGCACAGGCCAAAACACTGAGGGAGCTGTTGATAGCACTTATATCCGGGACACACCAGTTAAATCAGGTTATTGCCAAGAAAGAACCCGTCTTTTTAAAAGATGAGTCCAGTGTGCAACTGAAGCTGAAGCTTTAAGACCACCAACTTAGAGTGGCATGGGATTCAGAAGCTGAACTGCAGAGCAGGAGAGAAGTCTCAGCATGTTCAGAGCCATGCAGCAGAAATCATTTTCAATTACCGGTGACCAGTGACCAGACCTCTGCTATCAAGAGCAGAGAACCTGGAGCCAGAGGATGACTCAGTAGTTAAAAGCACTGCTCTTTCATAGGACCTGGCTTTGATTCCCAACACCCACATGGCAGCTCACAACTGTCTGTAACTCCAGTCAAGGAAATTCTATGCTCTCTTCTGGCTTCCACAGGCACTACACACAGGTGGTACAGACAGACATACAGGCAAAACACACACACATTAAGAGGAGGGGTGGAAGGAAACTTTGGGCCAGTGAGAAGGCTTAGTGGCTAACAGTACATGCCACTGAGTTGACAACTTGAGATCAAGCACCTGAAGCCACAGGGTGGAAGGAGAGAAATAGCTTCTGTTAGCTGTCCCCTCACAAACATACATGTAACACACATGCACACATATATAAACATAACACACACATATATGCACCTGGAGCAAGAGAGAAAGAGGGAACAAGGAACCACACTTTAGCCATAGGTCAGGAAAGGAATTTTTCATAGTGTTTTTCAGTGCCTAAACAGCCCAAGAATATGTACCATACAGTACAAGAATATGTACGTTCCTTGTGCCAGAGCAACCCTAATCACACTCTTAGTTTCTGAGCATCCATGCTTTGCCCGTTATCACTTCTAGCCTCCCACATACCTTCTTTCTCAGACTAGCTACCCTATTTTAACTTTCCTATAATTTTTCCCAATGTGGATGCCCGCCCACTTCTCAGCTGACACAATCTCCTGTCAAGACTTTCATTACAGGTTCCCCCAGCCCTGTACTCACCTGCAAGAGATCCTCATGTTCCTTGTGGTACCCATCTCCCACTTCAAATTCTTCCTAGCTCCACCATACCTAGTTCCTCTGCACTCACTTCTACTTTACAAGAACCTTCCTTTTACTCTGGGACATCAGTTAACAGTTCACTTTTTTCCTTTTTGGGGTGGAGTCTGTCTAATGTTGCCCTAGTTGAGTCTCTAACTCAAAAACAGGTGCCCAAGTAATCCTGCCACCCCAGAACCCTGAGTGATGGGGACCACAAGCCTAAGCCATTTCTTATTGGAACTGCTCCATTCTGTCCCTCCTCTCTTTACCTTGCTATGCTGAATATATATTGACGCTCAAAGCCCTTCTATCATGACCCCTAGACTACTTTTCCCTCTTTAAGTGTCTTCATCAGAGGCTGCGTATGGATAGGAGAATGAGATACAGGATTACTTTCTAAAAACCAAAAAACAGGGGGCTGGAGAGATGGCTCAATGGTTAAGAGCATTGCCTGCTCTTCCCAAGGTCCTGAGTTCAATTCCCAGCAACCACATGGTGGCTCACAACCATCTGTAATGAGGTCTGGTGCCCTCTTCTGGCCTGCAGGCATACACATAGACAGAATATTGTATATATAATAAATAATTAAATAAAAAAAATAAATAAAAACCAAAAAACATTATCAGCACTCACTTCATGTGCTTAGCAAACCTAGGCTTGGGCAAGACTTGAAAAAGACTTATGGATAATATTTACTGGCCACATTTAGCTGAAGAAGTAAATCTACCAAGTGACAGGATAGTGCAGCAATCATATAAACATCTAATAAAGACTATCTCAATATAGCAACAGGTCATAAATACCTGAATTCAGCCGGTAAAGATGTTTGCCACCAAGTCTGGCACCCTGAGTTTGATTCCTGGCAGGCACATGCTGGAAAGAACTGACTCCAACAAACTATCTTCTGACCTCCAAGCACACATCATGGCACCCATGTACACAAATAATATTTGTGTACACACTTCCGAAATAATACATGGAAAATAACCAAATGTTTGAAAGTGCTTGGCCTCATAAAAGAGCCTAATTCTACATAAGAAATGGACAAGAGAATTCTATGAGCTTAGTCTGGCCCCATGTCAAGGTTATGACCTCCTTTCTAAAGTTACTAAGGACAAGAATCAAACAGCCCAGGGGGAGGGAGCAGGGTGTTGACCGTAATAAAATGACTGGATAGTCAACCTATTGGGAAAATGTAAAACACAATGTTATGGAGTGATCTGCTATATAATCTTAGGCAACCCCCATTGCTGCTCTAGTGAATCCAGATAGTTCATGTAAAAGAACATGACCTAATAAAGTTCCACAGCCTGAGCACTGAAGCCGTGTTTCCAGGGGTAACAGGCGGGAGGGGGGGTGTCATAGTGAAAATATTATGAAAACGAAGATAAAAATGTGATACAAGACTTCAAGGAAAGGTTTAGAAATACTGACAACAAATTTTTAGGTCAATAGGGAAGGGCTTAGAGGTGACTACCGCCAAGGTCCACTGACTCATGATAGTCTAATGGAGTGCCACGCTGATTTATAGACCTGGGGTTGGAAAGGCAAGAGCGATAAACCATGTTCTCTATGATACCTCTTAATGACCCCCGTTCCATGCTCTAAAGCTTTGAAAGAGACCAAGTCATAGCACCCAGAATGGAATCTTGGGTTCTCTGAGGATGTAAAAGTAATGACAAGTGGAAATTGTTCTGACTGACCCACAGGTCTTGTTGGAAATTCTGTAAAAGATACTGTCCTCTGTTACAGACACTGCATCCCACCAGAAGGGGTACTAGTAATGGGCTATCTCTCTAGCGGAGGAAGTCATTCTTTTTCTTCTAGGAACTGGGACTGTAAATGTAACTAAAGAATTAAATCCCTGCATCTAAAACTGATGAAAATTTAGATTGCTGGACTAAGTGTTACACTGGTATCTGTAGTCAACACCTACATGCTGTTGCATTTGTATATTACTGCAATTCTTCTAGGAATGGGCATGGATCTAGTAGAACAGGATGGGAAATCCCTGTTACCAGAACAAAAGATTTGGGGCATAAGGAAGAAATGGTGAAAGTACAGAACCCATGTAACACCAAGATGGTTCACTGTACAATGTCAACAACCCAAAGACGTTCTTTAAATACAACAACTTTCAGTCCATCAAAAATAAAAAAATCTCCAGGTGACCCATAATCCAGATAAGATCAGGACATAAGCCATCTTTTCCTGAGAGTTTATGAAGATCTAGAAGGATCATTCATACATGTATTATTAAACAAACAAATCAAGGCAAAACATTTGAATTCAATTATTCTTCCTCGGTAAGTCTCAGGATCAAACATTCTTCAAGTGCCAGAAAAATTTTAAGTTTGAACTTTAAACTTTTCTTAAAACAGGTCAAGCAAACTGTATAAAAATTAAACTTCATATCTCTGAGGTTTTAGTGGTATTAGTGAACTTTGCAAGCAACTTAAAATTGGTGGGTTTGGGGCCAAAGGGGTAGATGGCCAAGTAGACATTATCTTAACATCAATCCAGGTATTTTACAGTTTAATTCCAAACAAGCTTGTGAGAAAGGTTCCCAGAAGTTCTATGAAGTATAGTGACAGAGTTCTAAAGAAGACAAAGCTGACCACAGTAGTAAAGAGCTAGAGTCAAACTCTGAAAATCAGAAGACGCAGCCTCCCAGATCTACAAAGGCAGGTGACTGCATGTGGGAAGTCTATTGACAGCAGGAGAAAGAAGCCAGTCAGGCAGCCAGTAGCTGAGGGACATCAGGACCTGCTCCAGAGGACAGAGCTGGTGGGCGTGGACTGCACAGCTTCAGTCTATTAAGTGTTGTCATAGACAACAATAGACACTGACCTGAGTGCTACACACACACACACACACACACACACACACACACACACCCTTTAACCTCTATTCTTTGAGAAATGTGGGTTATCTCTCTCCGCTCAACTTTTCCTTACCCCCAGAAAACAAAAAGTAGCACAAACATTATGATGTCAGAAGTGTCCCGTTGTATTAAAAAAATCCACATCTATGAAAAGTATCAATGCATTAATTCAAATTTTAAGTTCAATCATTAGCTTACATCAGCACAGAAGCAAGGCAGCCACCAAAGTACACTTTAGTTTAACAAATAAATAGAGCCACTATACATCGCCATTTCAATAGCAATAAACATTCCTCCACCTCCTTCTGTTCACTATCCCAGGGATGGTGAACTGTGCACTGTCCCAGGAATTATACAACATATAAGAAACTTATTCTATATATGTATAGCCATACACCTCACAGTCTTATTAAGGTTCAAATAGACACAATTTACAGAGCAAATACAAGTCTAACACTTGTATAGTCCAGGTACTGCCTTTATGTAGCTTACATTCTAATGAAGAAAATTACAGCTTGACAAAGTAGTGACTATTAAAGATCAAAGGATCTCACATGTTACCTCGAGCTTAAATCTATTCCATAAGGAAGCTGTCCATAAAATAAAATTCTGAAATAGTACCTCTAGCTGGGGATGTAATTCAGTGGTTGAGTGGTTGGCCTAGCATGTACATGCTGGGTTTGATCCCAGCACCTCAAAAGAATAAAAATAAACAAATTATTTAAAAGGAAAACACCATAAATTGAAATAGTATCTGAATATTTTCTCTCTAGAATTAGCTTCCAAGATAATCACATTTAGATGGTACCCTTGGAAAACACTTAAATCAAAGCAAAAGAAACAAGCATGAAGATTTCCCACTCTATAGGCCCAATCTTCTGAAACTCATTTTCACATGTAGAAGTAGAAAATTGGGAAAGCTTTCCAACAAAAGTTCTTCATAAGAGAACCTTTGTAAACCCCTTAGAAACAGTTCATCCTAATTACAATCATATTGTGGTCTTTGCTATGAAACCTTCACTATACGATCCTCCTGCCTCCCAAGCATTGACTAGCTTGTACCGCTATGTCCTTCTACAGGCATTCTTATTCTGTATTAATTAATCACAGCAAAACTGGTATTCAGTGTGAACAAGACTTTCCGTACACACATGAAATCCCGGGAAGAATGCCTATTGCAATTTGTTCTCGTCTGTTTTAAACTTACAAGGTATAAACTAATCTTTGCTTCATTCCTGGCTACATAGCGATATATCATGAATGACAAACACACAAATGAATAAACTGTATCTCATTGTATCTCATTATCTACCTAGTACCAAACAGAAAATTGTCATGTGTCTCCACCTGCTGCCGTGCCATCTGCTAGCATACCCTCTGCAGTTCTATACCAAGCTCCCCATTTTGGACAAATCGCACATTCTTCTTACCCTTTGCATCATCCTTTGGCTCTACTAAATGAGCAGAGGTGTTGGCTTCAGAGAGACTGGGACAATCTCAGACTCTAGATTTATTTACTAGCTGCCACCTTTAGCAAACTGTTTGCTTCTAGATAGTGGAACAGCTATCTCACAGGATGGTGTGAGGCTTAAGGGAGAGAAAGAACATATCCGTTTACCAGTGCCCGTTACATAGTGAGTTCTCAATGGCTGTTCTAGTCACATGGAATTCAGCTTCAAAGTATAGTAGAGTTGGATTATTTCAACTGTATGATTTCTGACCCTCCAACATGCTTGATATCCGCTTACTTTTCTCTTAGATATAGTATCTTACTCAAGCAATGTTTCTAAGTAATCTACAGAATCCAGTAAAACAGTTTATATAATAAGTAAAAGCCATATTTTTTCCTCTCTTTTGTCCAACGTCCCCAGTTGCCATCATCATTCAAATAAGAGAACTGATTTGCAGGGAATCTCTAGTGACAATGTCGCACTGTTGGTGCTTAATAATGGCTTTTCAGGAAGGCAGACAATATGCTCTTACTCTCCTGGTTTTGTGGATCCCATTTTTTTTTCCATTTCCTTTTATAGACCAAAGACAAACTGTAAGCAAAATTTTCCACCAAATCGGTTTATGGTGGTTTTTTGTTTGTTGGCTTTTGTGCAGTGTCAGCACAGAGTGATAAGCTCTTTGTGCTAAGTCAGACAGGAAGTAAGTCCTTTAACCACAGGGGCTCGCACTTCTGCTTCAGCTACTCAACACGCCCTGGGAGTTCAAGACAAGTGAGCATGGCTACATTCGGACAGAGCCTCAAGGGCACAGGTCTGAGCTCAATTTTCTCTTCCCGTGTTTTTGTTCTGAGAGCCTTCCTTCAATCACTTAAAAACATAAAGTCATCCTTACGGGCAAGAGCTGCACAGGTTAACAAGTATATGTCCTGTAGACTCTCATGCTGGCATTTTCATTATGGAGAAGAGTGTAACAACAGTTCTGATTTTTGGCAAACTCAATTTTTTCAAGCTCTGCTATTCCAAAGTACTTAGTTACTCCAAATACTTCATGTTCAGACAAATACTCCCGAAAAATCTAAGTTGCCCATTTGATTTACAAATGGAAAGACCAAATTTTATCCCATCTTTTGGTTTACAAACCACCTGTCTTTTAACTAAATTAGAAAGAACTTATCAACTACACACCATGAACTGTATAAAAACACATAACTCCAGGTCTCCATTTAGTGAGTTCTGAGGTGAGTCTTTTGTGTCTTCTGTAAGTACCTCTACTGCATACAGAGAAGTATCACACACAGGTTTGCTGCATTCAGTGTGCTGAAGGTCAAGGGACTCACCACTGTGGACATGTTGCAAAACCCGTCATCTCTTTAGAAATACTTACCATGAATGAACGTCACAGGGCTCACTTAGAATTCTTTGGAAGGTCAGCTTCAAGAAGGTAACTTACAATTTAGTCACCAATTAAGGAAGTATAAACTCAGAACTTGTATTTAGAGCAAAGCCAAGTCCTAAAGCATGTTCTGTCTGTGGTGCCATGGAAAATCCTCAGAACATTCAAGGTGCCTGTTTCAGTACACAGGTAAGGCTTAAAAGTAATTCCTTACATCTGCCCCAGGAAAGGGACAAATACAGAATTCAACACTGTGCCTCTGAAATAACCATGTAAACAATCACATTTTGTAAACCTTGAAAACATAAATTTATGGTCATTTAAACTCTTAACCAAAAGACCAACTATAACAAAGGATAAAACTTTTCAAGATGAATGCTTAACAAAATTTGGAGAAAGCACAAAATATGAAAACTGACTTTAAATACAAATATACTATAAAAAATCTTATAGCATTAAAAAATAGAGAAATAAATGCATATTTTTCTCTTTTGAGAATTTGTCTCCTAGGAATGGTGGTGATCACTTAGAGCAACAGTGTTAGAGCCAATCAGGCGGGAGATACTTAGATAACCATAGAGAACGTTTAAAAAAAAAATCAACATTTTTAAATGTAAATAAAGTTAAAATTAAAAATCTGTCATAAGAGATTCATTATAGAAAGAGTATGTTTCTGAAATATAAGAATTCTTTTTCTGAAATGAACTTATGACAATTTGGGCAATTTACATCATGAAGTCACTTTCTTCATTATAAATCCTTATTTACATTTTGAATGTTGGTGATCTTTTCTTCAAATATACAAAGACATATATGGCATTTATTTAAATTTCTCTGATGAAGTAATAATTTAAAGTAATCAAACAAAGGATGCCATTTATTGAGTACTCATTATGTGACCAACATTATGCTAAATATAAATACATTCTGTTCAATCTTTCTTACTAGGGAAAGGGACAGGAAGGAGATTCTTGTTTCTCTTTGTTTCCTCTTTTTTTTTCTTTATTTTCTCTGCTATTATACCTCTCAGATTTTTTTTTTAGGTTCAACTTAAAAATAAAAAACAAGTTAGTGCAATGGTGTCATCTATAGTCCCAGCCACTCAGAAGGCAGAAGCAAGAGAGACCAGGAGTACGAGCTAGCCTAGGCAGCATAGCCTGACACTGTCACTTTAAAAAAGAATCCCAGCCTTAATTGCTTTGCTTCAGGCCATTTAAAGCTACTGTAATTCTCCAGACCAAGAGACAAACTGAGTTTTCAGGTCTTGAAACATGAACTAAAAAGCATTTAGAAAGCATTAAAAGTGACATCCCTGAAGCAATGAGATTCCAAGCTCACTCAAAACAACAGGTATACTATAATTTGTTCCAAATAATTCCTCTTGCCCCATCAGACACTGTCTAACCATTTGAAGCTAACAACTTACTGCTCTTCATCTCCTCTCTACATGCCTGTCTCTGATAAGCAAATCATATAACTACAACAGCAGTTCAATTAGTCAATGGATAACTGAAGATAGCACTGTATAACGGACCTTAAAGAAGCCAGACATTCATTAACCGCAAGATACTTCACATAGGTATGATACCACTTTAATAAACAGGTTGAATCCTCAGTCAGGTTAATCTCTACATACTACATCATATGTTTATCCCTAGGAAATTTATTCCAAATTCACAATTATACATTCTATGATTATTTTGTAAATCACACAGAGAAAGAAAATTTTCTACATCTTGCAGTGCTGAAAATGGAGCACAGGGCCCTGGCATGCTAGTTCTGAACTACAACCCCAGCACTACTCTTGCGTTTCTAATTAGGATACAATCGTCAAGAGTACTTTGACATAAAGTATGTTCTCTTTGACTCAAACGCCAGGTTAGTAGACATTGAGGATTAGGATTACCCGCCTATTGAAAACCAAAAATCATCTCTACTTTCTCTACGCTGTATCTAATGAAAGCCCTTGCCTATAAGGAGCAGGTATCTACTTCTCCCATTTTAAAATTCTTCTCTTCTCATTATACGTGATTGCTGGTGAACTTGGAAAAGCTCCTAGTTGAGTGAGGTCGACATATAATTTGAGAACCATTACAAAATAATGGAATTCTACAACACAGCTCATTCATCCATCACTTTGATTACTTTGCTCACCGATCATTCATTCTTCAAATGTTTATTGTCAGCTGTGCGAGTTGTAGATGCTAGGAATACAGTAATGAACAACATTTGAAAAAAAAAAACCCTGCCCCAATGGAGCTTACATTCTAGTTCATCAAAAATTATCTCCAGTTAAAAGGTAAGTACTTGTACATAAGAGGAAAGCATTCCGAAAGGCTCCCCTAGTCAGAACCCTAAAGGCAACAGTGACTACAATCAGTACTTCATTAATATTTCTTTACCCAAAGCAAAAGCAACATCCTTACTTTATTAATTTCCTTGAGGTTTAACTTATTCTGTGCCATTGCCATTTTTCATCAACGAATACTTTCTAAGTTTGTGAAACATTCCATTAGTTCCTTGAAGAGATTAAAAGACAGGTAACAGTTGTTCAGTTTCTAAAGCCCCTGATGATCAACAAGTATGAAATGAAGCGATGGTCTTTGTGTCTTCACTAGAAGGGAAATGGTTTCAAGACTACACAACTGCTCATTACTCGTGGCTCTACAAGACTTAACAGTTCACTGACAATGCCTGTCTCTGAAGGCTTACTGCTCTATTTCTTGATGTCCTGCCCATTACCTGAATTTCTGCTTGCTTTCTTTTTTTTCTTTTTCTTTTTTTCCTGTTTGTTTGTTTGGTTTTGGTTTTTCAAGACAGGGCTTCTCTGTAGCTTTGGATCCTGTCCTGGAACTAGCTCTTGTAGACCAGGCTGGCCTCAAACTCACAGAGATCCATCTGCCTCTGCCTCCCAAGTACTGGGATTAAAGATACCATTATTACGTGGTATCATTAGAAATTGGATTTGCCCCTGACAGAGACCAGATCTAATGCTTACTTGGGGTTACTATCAATTTAGTTACAGCTAAAAAATTCTGGATTCTTCTACTGAGCTCTCATTTCTTGTCCATGCCCTTATTCTAACATACTCCACTCAAGAATCAGGGTCATTTGATATAGTTAAGCTGAATTCTAAATTCAGCAAGTTCTAACTCCCACTTTGTCTTGGGATTCTCTCTCTTCCTGACACAATCAATGGGAACACTTTTCACTCTTACAGTCAGAACCGTCTTTCTTTTACCCTTCTGACCAGATGTTACAAGCAGTTAAGAAATTACTAAGTATGCCAGAGTAATAGAACAAAAGCTAAAAAGCCAGGAATAAAAACACCAACTTTGCTATGCATAGGAGAAAGGAAGACCCAGTCATACTAAACGACACATCGCCCTGGGCATCATTTCTGCAGTTTTGCTTCTATATTCACTCAACATTTTATTTATTTATCTATTTGTTTATTATTTATTGCAGAGTTGTGGGGAGGGTTAACACGAGATCTCATATAATCCAGAGTGACCTCAAGATTGCTATGTAGTCGAGAATGACCTTGAAATCATGATTCTCCAGCTTCTAACCTCCCAAGTGCTGGGATTATATATGTGTAAGACCACACCCAACTCCTGCTCAACGGGTAGTTATTGAGTTCTTCTTAAATCATAGGAAGAGTTAGTGACATGATTCCAAAGAAGACAAATCTCTGACATGGAGATCATGTTCAGTTTTACACTGCATTTTGTCTGACTCAAAGAAATGATAACACAACGGACCTTTAGCCATCTTTAAAAGCACTGAGAAAGAGAGAGAGAGAGATAATTCTAGGAAGACAGATGGTCACTGTCCTCCTTTAACAGCTGTGTATACTACTCACTGTCCCTTTTTTTTGCTCTGGTTTTCTTGTATTTATTCTTCCTCCTTTCCTTAACTGTACATAATAAAACACTGTGACGCATATTATTTACTGAATTATGTTCCTGTTTACAATATGAAAACCAGACCAACTGCACATTTCATCTTTGCAGCTGAAACATGCAATAAATAAATAAATTTTAGAAAAGCTTGTTTTGAGGGACCTGGGAGGGTAGGTTTACAGTCCTTAAAATTTTTTATCATTATTATCCACACATATATCAGTGCACTGAAATTCTGTGTTGGCAAGAATAAATGCTACATTTAAAAAAGTAACAGTGTACATTACGAATCTACACACACACACACACACAAAAATACCATCAAATTACATAGGGCATATATATAAAAGAGAAAGATATATTTCACGGAAAAAGTAAATTCAACCTATCCAAATAATCATTTCAATAAAAAGAAAGAAATGCATTCCAAGTAAAAGTTATCACTTTTTATATACCAAAAATAAGGATGTTTCCCACTTTTAAGACCAGCCTTTAAGCAGATTTTGTTAGGAATTTTTTTATAACTCTCACTTTACAATTTCTTCAGTGAGTTCTATGAACTGTAAACTACTCACCAATTTCCCAGAATTAAATAACTTCCTAAAAACTCTATGTAATCCCACCACATAAGAATAGCACAGTAACTTTTCTTCACCACACACATAAGAACTATAGTTAATAATTATAACTTATTCTTTATTTGTTATCTTTCTACAGAAATGATCAACAGCCTGACCAGGAAATTGTACACATTGTAAATACAAGTTTAGTAGACTACTGATTAGACTGTTATGGTTCAAGTACTTCTAGAACATGATATCACGTATCAAGTCATCAATTCCAAAACAATATTTATTGACAAAAAAGTACAAAGAAATGTACAAATGCACATTCTATCCCCACATGGTCCATCTATCTAACTCCCTTTTAGTCTAGGACATGGTCTTTTGGAGATATAAGGATGGGTAAAATATTCCTCCTGCTTCCTAATAACCCAATAATAAACCAGCATGTACTTAAGTTACATAGTCCATGTCATAAATTGTATCTCATGAGTTATCAAGAAAAAGTCTTCTCTTGTGATACACCACATGTCTAAAGTGAACAAAATACTTCAGTGTCAACATCCATAAACCATGGCTAGACACAAGTAATATCACATCTCTAATGTTTGCTTGGAAGTAACAGTTCACAGGTGATAAAAATGACATGTACAAGTCATATACTAACACACTTTAAGAGAGCAAAAGCTTCTTGCTAGTTAAACTAGACTGAGGTCACTGGAGAAATCAACTGTTAGTTGTGCTTTTTATACTGGATTTAAAATCAAAGCCCCTAACTTTATTGCTTTTACTTCAGTTTCTCCAAGGATGTTTCTTGTGCAATTTATTTCATCCAACATACTTAGGTTGGTTCCATTATGTCTCTAACAAGCCTAACATAGTCTTCCAATCCTGGTGAGTGCCAGTACTTTTAGTTTCTCTCACATTCTCCTTAAAATACCAATACAGATGGAGAGAGTCAGGAAATCATCATGGTTAATAAATAGTGCCTAGTTGCTCTTCTACTATGACCACTCAGGACAGGACATGTGGTTTTGTTGGTTCATGTCTGTAATCCCCTTGTGTGGAATCTATTAGATTTATGTTTCTGAGTGGTATATTCTAGCCTTTTAGTTTGTGCAGGGAGCCAGGTTAGAATTTAACACTACACTGTACGTCTTACCTAGAACTACTTTCATAAAGAACATGAGTTTAGTGTTAGACTAACATGGGGACGAGGGACCAGTGACACATTTTAGAAGAGCTGGAAAATTCAGATGACCATTCACTAAACATAAAATCATCATTCCACAAAGATTTTATTCACATTAAACTTGCACAGTAGCAAAAAATAAAATAAAAATTAAAAAATCAAAACATAAAACTAAGCCACATTATTAAAGAACAATATACAATAGAGATTTGAACTTCTCAATGGCATTAGAAGGTATATCCATAAATAACATTTACAATTCTAGTGTTAGATCTTCCAAGGTGTCTAAAGCTTCACAGTGCTAGAAATGACTTCTATCAGAACACATGCAAAAATGTGCAACATAATGATCCATATTAATGACGCAAAACAGCAGGCCAGTTATTTATCATTCCAGCATGGCCATGCCTCTCTATGTTCTAAAAACAAACAACCCCCAAATCCAGGTCCCATTCATTCTTCAATTATGCCTTTTGTCACTCTGCTTTATTATATTCAAACAGTCACTGTTAGTGCTCTTCACCACGACTTTCAGGTTGACGTCACTCCCTGCCTGCTGGCTGTCAGGACTGGGGGACGCCCCTCTCCCAGACTCACCTTCTTCCGGATGTCTTCATCGTTTGCTCCAAGAGAGGCATAGAGCTTGAATGCAGCCTGGCGGAGCTCATGGGCATGTTTTAAGTCGTGATCAAGCTACAGGAAGCAGGGAAGGGATAAATTCCAAATTAGTCCTTAAGTTACATTTTAATAAAATAGAACATTTAATACAATAATAAAAATAAAGCAAAATAACTGAGTTTCAGGGAAAGTAGCAACTATTAACATTAGTACTGCCACTAAATGAATTTTCTAGTTACTTTTGGGCTCTGGTCACGACTGAAATTTTGCTGTGTCTATGTCAGTGTGACTTGAAATGCAGTCTACCTCTGTCTAAAAGTGACTACTCTAACTTTTGGCATTGATATATGAAAAAAAGTGCATGTTGGACTCTTAGAGTTCAGTACTTCCAGATGGCAGTGTCAGTGGCAGAGGTGCACAAAGAGAGGGCACATCTAGACTTGCAGTCTCCAGCTGCAAGCTATACAAACTGAATTCTATTATACCAAATCCTGGCATTTAAAAAGCTTTTGGAAATAGGGAGCCCTCTGTGAAAAACCTCAGCCAACAATCACTAGCTACTAAATTATGTCCAGAGTTTTTAAAGAAATTATTAAAATTAATTGTTGGTATAAGATAATTACGGCTATGGCTAAATAAACATAAACGGCACTGTTAGTAATCCTCCCAAAAATCTGTTTCCTAACAAACTACCATAAAATTAAAATAGAGACATTTTCTCAGGATCCTTAACTATGAATTGTAACTACACAAGGTGTATCACTAACATTTTAAACTAAAAGTCATAATGTAATGGGCTAAAGGAGCGCCTCCTAAAGGGATTATCTTGGGAAAGTCAACTCTTACTTAGTTGGCAGGTATTGTTAAGAGCACTATCATACCCTCTTCTGAAACCTCTAACTGAATCAGCTACAGCCCAGACAGTGGGTCAGCTTTGCCACTACACTTTGTAAGTTAGCTGCCACTGGTTAAGGATTCAGGACAACCAAATGTTCCATAAACACAAGGTAAGCAGTATCTACTTGGGGCAGCCATGAAGACACTCATCAGAATAGCTCCAAAAGTGCCAACCCTGACAGCTTGAGGAAGGGCTCTGCAATGAAAACACTCACTTAGCTCTGAGTTCAGGAGCATGGACCCTACAAATCTTAACCACATGCCAGCATAACTTACACCATACAACACAAATTGGACTGAAATCACCCACTTATTATTAACTTATTATTATTGACATGATAATTTCTCCCCATAGGTCTAATATCTATACTTTTGTAGTTAAGACATTTTTGGATAATCCAACACCAAAATTATACAAATCATATTTTCACTCGTGTTTATCATTTGGAGATCATTTAAAAATTATTCTGCTTTTATGATAGAAGAATTGAAATGGAAAAACAATTCAATTCTGAAGAGAAGGAATAATCTTCCACATACGAGTTAAGTACATCACGAGTGCTTACATAAACCTTTTAGGACAGTTTCCTGAGGCATGCTCATTTTTCTCCTTGCCTTGCTTTGGAGAAAAGCTCAGGCTGTTCAGGAGACCAGGGTCAGGACTCACTTGCATACTTCTTATTGGTGAGACATTTTGTCAGTGTGAGCAAATGTCCCAGGGAAATAGATAAGGCACTGCACCCATCACTTTTACTAGGAAAAGAACTCTACCAAGGACAAGTAGACACATAACTACTTATCTTGTTGCCTGTTTTGAGCTAGGATCTTTTATTATATAGCACAATTTAGCATCAAATTCACTGTCCTCCTGCCTCAGCCTCCCAAGAGTCAGAATTACAGACATGTGTCATCACACCTGGCTTCCAACCCAAACTTTACTTCATTTATTTATTATTTATTCGTTGGTTGGTTGGTTTTTTTGAGACAGGTTTTCCCTTTGTGGCTTTGGAGCTGGTCCAGCCTGTAGATCAGGCTGGTCTCGAACTCACAGAGATCCACCGGCCTCTGCCTCCCGAGTGCTGGGACTAAAGGTGTGCATCATCACTGCCTGGCCTGGCCCCAATTTTAAAACAGAAGACAGTGCATTTGACTAATGGTAGCACCCTGTCACCTCAGGCCTTTCTAGACAGTGAAAAGACACAGCCATCATTCATTTCCAACATTCGCCTGCCAGACGAGTAGATTCAGAATCAGTGTGTGAAAGGTGAAGAGAGCAGCCATTCTTGGGACCACGGTCACATTCATACACCGGTCCTGACCACAAGCGAAAGTCATTATGAGTCATTATGATACTATCCTATCTGCCATGACCTCCTTAAATAAAGTTATGTTAATAAATTCTCTTAGCAAAATAGATTTGGCAAACAGGATGAGAGGCAAAAAGTCAAAGAAATACCAAACTCCAAGGAATGTTGTTTTCAGAAAAAATAAACATGGCTTGGTTCTTGCTGGTCCAAACTGAGGTTAAACGGTATTATAGCATTTAACCTCAGGCCGAAAGAACAGTGTGAAACCAAATGGAGACAGGAAAAGGGAGAAGAAAAGATTGTGGTGGACAGTGAACTGAGATCAACCAGGTGAAATTAAGAAAAATATCACCCTTGACGACGATGACGACGACGACGACGAAGACGAAGAAGAAGAAGAAGAAGAAGAAGAAGAAGAAGAAGAAGAAGAAGAAGAAGAAGAAGAAGAAGGAAAGAAAGTAGCAAGAAGAAGAAGAAGAAGAAGAAGAAGAAGAAGAAGAAGAAGAAGGAGGAAAGAAAGTAGCACCAGAGATGATTCTGTGACCCTGAACTGAATTAGATACATATATAATGTGTCAACACTCAATGTAGGGACCCTACTATTTTGGAGATTTAGTTAAGGGAGCCAAGAATGTAATTTTCTTCTTGCTTTGGTGTTTAGCAAAAAAAAAAAAAAAAAAAAAAAAAAAAAAGTCCTGATAATAAACATTAAACAAGCTAGCTTTTAAAACCTCACAAACTATTATCTATGTTAATAAAGATAAAGATCCCTTTACTTAAATGGGCTCTCAAATGGAATACCAATTGATGGAGGTTGGGCGCCATTTGTAGTAATAGGAGCGGCGGGGCTGCGTCCCCAACACCCCGGCTGTCTGGCTAGCTTATGCCCGAAATAACACAAACTGTATTCATTTAATCACTGCTTGGCCCATTTCTATCTAGCCTCTTCTAGGCTAATTCTCACATATTAATTTAGCCCATTTCTAATCATCTGTGTAGTGCCCCTTGGTGCGCTTACCGGGAAGATTCTAGCCTACGTCCATCCTGGGTCGGAGCTTCATCGCATGCGGCTGCCTGGGAGCTGGGAGCATGGCGTCTCCCTGAGGCGTCTGCTCCCGAGAGGAGAGCTGTGGAGTCTGAGCTCACTTCCTCTTCCTCCCAGCGTTCTGTTCTGTTTACTCCTCCCACCTATCTTCTAACCAATGAGGGCCAAGCAGTTTCTTTTTATTTAACCAATGACCTTCCTCCATCAATCAATTGTTTCACAGCTGTGCACAATAAGAACACTTTAAAAACCCAGAAGAACATACCCTTTTAATGTCAGTGATGGCACTCACTGAGCTGGGATACTTGAAATAGTCAGCAAGCATGGCAATGAGGTGATCGGTTATGCTAGCGATTCTCTGTAGCTCAACATCTGGCTCAATCAGATAGGCGAGTGTCTCAGCTCCTTCAACTCTCTCCTCTAGTAATCTTTCCTTACTGCACATTCGAACCAGACAAGGCAAAGTCTGAAAGCAGGGAGATCAATTATTTGTTTTTTGGTAAAGGCAAAAGCTTGATGAAGAACATTTGATAACTAAACCTAATCCAATGGTATTGGTTGGAAGTCATGTTTCTATGATACATTTCCTCAGCTGGTTTTTAGAAGTAAAAAAGTTTAAATGTAAAAACAAGCAAAATCCAGAAGATTGTTTGTTCTAGCATGCTAAACTCTTAATTATGTTAACAGAAACTCTAACTTGCTTTGAAATTTTATTGGAGAACCTTAGAAAAGATATTTGAGAACTCTTGATAGATCAAACCACGTCAACAGTCTATCTATCCTGCCTATGTGCTCACCATAAAAGAGAGCTGGCAGTTTAATTAGCAAAATTTCCTTAGTAATATGGTTGGGATCACATTTATTTACTCACTTGTTTTTAGGAATTAATATCTATCTACAGTTACAAAAGCTAAATATAGCTTAAATTTTTTTTACCCCTCTCAGAGTCCACCAGCTCTAAAATTTAGTGGACCATATCAATAACCACTGTTAAGTTTTCTCAATACCATGCTGGAATGAGTGTGATATACACTCGTTCAATTTTACTTCTGAGGTGCTTCAACCACCTTGACACTGGTCTTATAACATCTCTATATTAGGCTCTCAAACTACCCCGTGTGTCTATCATCTCTAAGGCTGATGCAAAGTAGACACTGAAGTGTAGATACTTAGAGGAAGTCACTTTGACTACCACAGTCAACTGTGCTTCACTGTTTTCTAGATTCCTGTTCACTTCCCCTCCAAACTTGGTAAACCAATGAATTTTATTGAGGTTACTGAAAGGGGCATGAATGCTTCAAAGAGAGCTGCATCATCCTGTTCTAAGTTTTGCCACAGAATCAGAACATTGTTAATTCCTACTGTTTCTTATTAGGCTAGTTCAAGCTTTACAACTCAACTCCAGGCTTCTGAGGGGAAGATTTTCTATTCTTTCCTATTTTATTCTTTTCCTAACATTCCTAATTACTAATATTTATCAATACTATAAATTCATGGGTTATCAATGCTCCCACCTGAAGCATCTGAAAACAATACAATGATAAGGAATGTAAGGGTTAAAGAAATAAATAAGCCAGTCATTTCTAAGAAAGCCCTTAGTAGTCTTATTTACTCAGGGGGTTCTTAAGTCTTTTGCCAAATATTAATGCAACCTAGTCACTAATTTATCCGCTTATGCATTATTTCTTGGTGCTTTGTTTGTTCAGACAGGATTTCACTATGTAATTCAGACTGGCCTCAAGCTTGTAACCCACCTGACTCATTCTTTTTCTTTTCTTTTCTTTCAGACAGGGTTTTCCCTGTGTCGTCCTTGCTGCTCTGAAACTTGCTCTGTAAACCAGGCTGGTCTTGAACTCACAGAGATCTGCCTGTCTCTGCCTCCTAAGTGCTGGATTAAAGGCATGCGCTATCACTGCCTGGCTTAAACTTAAATGTTCTTAGTGATCATTTAGTTTTGGATTCATCTTTTCAACAATGGCAATACATTTGTTTTGTTCTTTAAAGCACGTAAGACGCTGGAATGTGTTTAGTACATAGCTAGGCTCACAACACTTCTGTGAAATAGCTAAGTGAGAATTATTGCCTCCAGTTTCATATGCAGGAATTGAAGAGAGTAAGGAATTTCAAGCTAGTCAGAAGCTCTTGGTGTACTGACATGGAACACAGATGGTAGCTGCTTTCTGTTATTTACTCTCTTATTATGCATTTTTATTTCTGGCTGTGAGGGCGAGGTATGTCTTTATCTGTGTAATTGGCAAACAATACTAAATTTCATTGGAATTTTACATATTTTTACAATTTTATACTCTTATCATAAAAGAAAGGTTGTAACAATAAAAGAATTATTTTATTGTGGTATTCATGTACATCTAAACCCAATTTTAGACTAAAAGGCATCCCACAGAAAAGCATCATGTCTGATGTTGTTTTATGCAGTGCACTCATACCATAGTGCCAAGTGTGCAAAAAGAAACAAGAATAGCAACATTCACATTCAACATTCTTAGAGAAGTAATTGGCTTACTTTTAATACAATACAGCTGTCGTCTGTCCGAATTGCTCCAGCTCTGCACATATAAGTTAAACTGGAATAAAATGACACAAATTATTTTTGAGGTTTAAAATGTTAAAGAAATACTATTTGCCTTTAAGAGTTTATAAAACAAACAAACAAAAACAAACCCATACACTATTACTTAAATGATAAGATTCTGACATTCCTTATCTGAAATTCAGTTAGCTCTAAAATAAACTAACATAATTATATAAACAGTAGGCTAGCTCTAAAACAAAAACAAACAAGACTTCAAAATAAATGCCCCCATGAGTAGGCTGAGTAGCAGCATGTTTGAAGCTGGTGTTGTACATAAAGTGGGTTCTTTTATCTCTATACTTCTCTCGCTTTTCTTCTATACTTCTAATGCTTAAAAATTTCTCTAACAAAAGAGAAAGAGATGTTAAAACACACTGTTAAAAGGTTAGGGGTCTTATGCAGGAATAGTCCAAGTCCACCAACAGTGGAGCACGACAGGGCAGCTCTCCATCAGAAATGAGAATCTGGAGGTCCCAACAGCAGCTCTGTGGGTTGGTCAGTGATTGAAGTCTACAGAGAAATAATTTACTCAATAATTGTATCTAGCCTTGAATGAAAATAAATATAATAAAAGAAAAACTCAAAAACAAATCCAACAAAATGGACCAATGATATGGCTCAGTAGGGAAAGGCACTTGCAGGCAAGCCTGATACCCCGAGTTCCATCCTGGGAACCACAGGGTCACACGAGGAGAGCCAGCTCTCACAAGTTGTCCTCTGACCGCCACATGTACTCAGTGGTACACATATATACATGTACACACACAATAAATAAATAGATGTGGTTTTAAAATTAAAAAAATAGTGAACTCTTCTGAGTTTGAGTCCCTCAGGAAGCTGGGACAGGGACAAAAACACATCAAATCAGCAGAATTATTTTATTTAAATTCTAAAGGGCTGGAATTTTTGTGGTAATGTCATACTGTCAGGTTTATTATGTTTTTCATTTTTAAAAAAAATATTTAAATATTGTTAATTTATTTAACAAAATTATTTTAACATATTGTTAAATTATTAACAAAAGACAAATACGTAGTTTGAATTTAAGATCAAAACCAAGCAAAAAACAGTACAAAAGTCTAAGTTTTCTATTAGAATTAAACACTTAGCACAGAACTCTGCACACTCATGTTCAACATAGTATTCACCAACACTGATGTCTCTTTATTTGTCTTCCTAGCTGAGTATCTACCTGACCTAATTCTGTTCTTTCACACTAAAGACAAGAAGAACATACGAGGATTTAATAATTTTCTGTAAACAATTTCAGAGTTCAGTCTTGTTACTCATACCAGGTATTTAAAAAAACTGTCCAGTTTAGAAACATATAAGACAGTCCAGTGAATTTCAAGTTTCAAAACAATGTGGTGACATGAAGTGAGCAGATTATGCTAGTACACTGATATTCCAGTGTTAGCAGATTTTCCTCCCGTGCTGTTCTGACTTTTACCATTTTGCTGACGTGAGTTGCATCTCAATAGGCTTATCCCTCTGTAACATCTTCACGAATATCTGTGGTAACAATTCCCCATCAACCAAAACTGGAAACAAAACAAAAGACAAAGAGTAAGAAAGTCCTCTAAATCTGAGAAGTTCAGAAATTAAATCACATAGGTGTCACCAAAAGTTCCAGCCTACCGTTTACCAGGGTCATCGATACCTGGGGATTTTCAAAAGCTAAAACTGAGAAGCATTTCAGTGCTTGCATTCGAACCTGTAAAGACAAATGAAGAAACAATATATATATATATATATATATTTAAGTTTTGAAATATGATTTTTAAGAATCTAAACTTCTCTTCTGAATAATTATTTCATTCTACTTAAATAATGAGTAGACCGAACTATAACTCAGAGCACTCAAAGGCTTAAGTTCATTCATTGGTACTGTGGGGGAAAAAAAACGGCACCAAAGAAATAATAATAATACTTGCATACCCAAAGACTATAGCAGAAGTCAAATCATTTTTGAAATAATAGAAAAGGAGAAAGTGAGAAAGTAGCAGGTCAGATTGAGAGAAAAATACCTAATCAACTCTAAAAACATTATAGAAAAAGGAAGTTTTATAAGGCAGAAAGAGGAAGCTTACTAATAATTACCAGGTGCCTTTCAGGTGGGCATGTCTGTTTCTGTACTGAGGACTGAAGCAAAGGCTTCTGGGGGTTTCTTGTTTTGTTTTGTTAGTATTCTTATAAATGTGTGAGATGGAATTGGGGCTTAAAAGAAAAAGCAATGTTAGAGTAAAAGTTCGAGAAGGAGAAGCTAGAGCCTATGTTGACATTGGCGGCTCCTCAGCAGAGTATTCACCAGATGACCAAACACATCCTCACCCTGAGCCTGACCCTTAGGAGGTTGGCAGGCTCTAGCAGGGCAGGAATGGGGTGACCCTGCCCTCCCCTGGGAGTGCTCTGCAGCGTTGGCATGTGCCCTCAAGTGGAGCCTACAGGATGCTAACGACAGCATATTATTCAGACACTTGCTTCCTCACAAACTCCTAAGTTTTAAAATTTGCTATGGTCAATAAACCTAGTTTAGAAAAGATAGGAAACTGAAAACTGGGGAACAAATGGAGCTGGAGGATGGCAGAAACGAGTCCTTGCCTAAAAAAACGGTTGGTCTTTCTTCTGTTCTTTAGAAAAGTCCATGTGGAATACCACAAGGGGCATGTGGCTGACCAGTAACAAGACAACCACCAGCACCTCTACAACTGCTTTGTTTGCTTTTTGGGTTCTTCTGTTTATTTGTTTGAGACAGGGTTTCTCTCTCTGTAGCCCTGGCTATCCTGGAACTTGCTCTGTAGATCAGGACGCCCTTAATTCAGAGATTTACCTGTTTCTGCCTTCCAGGTGTTGGGACTAAAGGTGTGTACTGCTAGGCTGGAAAGATGGCTCACTGGTTAAGAGTACTGGTTGCAGCCGAACTGGGAAGGACCAAGCATGGGACCAAATTGGTCCCTTTGAGTGTGGTTTACAATTGCATGGCTGGGGCAGACTGAGGGGCCACTGGCAGTGGCAACAGGATTTATCCCTACTGCATGTAATAGCTTTTTGGGAACCTATTCTCTTTGGATGGATGCCTTGCTCAGCCTGGATATAGTGAGGAAGGCCTTGGACCTTCCACAGGGCAGTGTGCCTTGCCCTCTCTGAGGATTGGATGGGTATGTGGAGGGAGTGGGGGGAGGGAAGGGAGCAGGAACTTGGATTAGTATGTACAGTGAAAAAGGATAGTTTGTTTTCTTTAAAAAACACACACACACATAAATAAATAAGAGCACTGGCTGCTCATCCTGAGTTCAGCTCCCAACAACAAATACATGGGAGCTCACTGACTATCATCTATAACGAGATCTGGTGCCCTCTTCTGGTGTGTAGGCAGAACACTGTACACATAATAAATAAAAATACTATTTTATTTATAAATAATTTATTTAAAATAGTATTTTTATTTATTCTTTGAAGTTTTCATATATGCATATAATGTATTTGGCCATATCTACTTCCTGCTACATTTTCTTGGTAACTGATTGAAGGAAAACTCACTTTTCTGTACGAATGTGGGCAATTAGTTGGTTGCCTATGCCCCAATGCATGGCCCTACACCCATCTGCACATGGTCGGAACTGACTGGATCAGAGAAGCAATGATGATGATATTATATTATTATATCATCATCATCACAGAGGGCATGAGGGTGGGAGGAAGCCAGGGTGGTGAGTCCCACAGACAGTTGGAGGGAGGTATTAAGTGTTTCTTGATGTCCAAGTTCTGACCGTCTCTATATGACACAAGGCAGAGGAAATGGCTTTAGTACATAGCTCCATGCCCTGTTTTGGCTAGTTCTGAGCTGGTGTCTTATAATTCCTATACTGTAACTTTCACCATGACCAATAACCATATGGTGGATGCCTGAGGTAGAGCCTTACCAGAAAGGAAATGAAGGACAAAAAGGCAGATGCAAAAATTAGTGCTTCTCTGTTCTGGCTTATTTAGTTTTAACAAGACACAGGACAGTATCCCACGATTTCTACAGCCTGATACATAAGCAACCGTGAACGGCTAAAGTTTTGACTTAATCTTTAATAATGGATTATAATGCTGCCATCTCTATATAAAAGACAATAAAGAAAATTATTAAGCCTGAAAACTTTTGACATCTTAACTCAAAACACAAAACAGAATACATTCTTATAGTGATATTTTCATTTGTATTTTAACAAATAAAGCTTGCCTAAAGAACAGAACACAAAGCAGCCACACTAGTCAGCCATACAGGCCAGGCTGTGGTGGCATACACCTTTAATCCCAGTGGCCATACTAGTTAGCTATAGAGGCTGGGCGGTGGTAGTACATGCCTTTAATCCCAGCACTAGAGAGGAATATTAGGGGAATATGAGGGGGAATGAGAGAGGAACTCACTCCTCTTTCAGTCTGAAGATTTCAAAGAGGTAAGAGCTTTCTAGTGGCTTGGCTGTTTTGCTTTTTTGATCTTCGGGCTTAACCCCAATACCTGTCTCTGGTTTTTATTAATTGTGCTACACATTCTAAATGTTGATATATATGTAGGTAATACTGCAGGTTTGAGTTTGTGTAGCTAGAGAAAGATTCCAAATATAAAACCCAAAGTCTCCCCAGCAAGTTAGCTACTGCTCCTGCACACTTGAAGGCATCACCTTGAGCAGCAGGTTTAGCACTGTAAACTGATCAGAGAGACCTGAAATACTATTTCACAAATGAAAATCCACAACTCATGGCATAAAATGTTCTAAAAAAAAAATAAAGAAGGAAGGACAATGTCTTTCCAATAGAAGAACATACTATAGTAACATGTGCCCTGTACCACTCTACCGATGGAACATAGCACCTGGTATGACTGATGGAAGATAACATCCTGTATGGGTGGATGGAAATCTACTGATCACAGTTAGAAGCAATAAAATATGTAGGTGTCTTTCTTTTAATGAAGATGAAGATAAAATCTGACATAACTTTTTTCATCTTACTTTGTAAGAGGGTGAGGTTAGTAGGTGAGCAATGTTCTGAACTGCCCCATGGTTAAACAAAATTGTTTGATGATCTGGTCCCTGCAAGAAAAGAGAATAGAGTAACACATTAACAAAAATCATGCTTCTGATTAAACCACACTTATCTAAGTAAACTATGCTTTTTACAGCATAGATTTCATAGTTGCCCCATGCTTGAACAAACTCAAACCCCAAAGCAAGACAGACAGACCTTAGTACATAAAGTGCTGCCACAACTCCACCATGACATGTCTACATCTCCCTCTTTACTTCTGAAGAATAAAGAAGGGAAAAAGAATCTGGCTCATAGTTCAACCTTCCTAAAGCTGCAACCCTTAAATACAGTTTCTCATGTTGTGGTGACCCCCCAACCAATTTATTTATTGATACTTTACATATATTTACATATAATGTAAATATGTGATATGCAATCACTCCCAAAAGGGGCCGGAGTCGCAATCCACAGGTTGAGAATCACAATTTAGGAGGATGAGCTACAACAGTGGATGTATGCTTATGTAGAAACTTAGGTGACAAAGATAAATTCCAGGAGTACAAGGGCACAGTGCACTTATTATCAGCTATCCACCAGTAAAGGTGTAAAACATCCTTTATAACTGCTTGACAACATCCTCAAGGCATAGGTTTTAAGTACATTTTCCTTTCTCCCCGCTCACTTACACACCTGTAGATAAAATTATGGGCACTACTCACTGAGGACTCACTGTGTGACAGGCACTGCTCTAAATGTTTTCATTCAACTGTCTGGTTTGAAATAACTTATTTATTATAAACATGCTGGTGGAGAATATTATGGGGGAGCCAAGGAAAAAAACAGGTCTCCTATAAATCTCTCTCATTTTAAATCTCATGAAACTGAAAAGCTTCTGTACAGCAAAGGAAACTGAACTATGCGAAAAGGCAGCCATAGATTGGGAGAAAAATCTTGGACAGCTTAGTCAACTGACAGAGGATTAGTGTCTAGATTATACAAAGAACTCTAACACTAAACACTAAGAAAATGCTGTCTAAACACTGGTGGAGACTATCTGAATGGCTACATAGGAAGAGGACTGCCTCAAACGCCTGTACCTCTCTGCTCCTCCTCTACAGCAAGCTTTCTGTGATGTGAGGAGACCTAATTATAGTGTATTATCTTCTATTCTTTAAGATATTTCTTAAATATGAAGGAAGCTGGGTGTGTGGCCTATAACTATATTCCACTATTCTGGAAGTTAAACAGAAGGATCACTACTAAAAACCAGCCTAGGCTATAAAATAAGACTGTCTTAAGACAGAACAGTCTTCAAGTGTGGGACTGTGCACCTTCAGTCCCAGCACATGGAGGCAGAGACAAAAGCTTTAAGTATGAGGCCAGCCTGATCTTCATAGTGTTCTCAGTCAAGGCTATACAGTGAGACCCTATCTCAAAACAAAAAAACAAACAACAAAACCCAGAGCAGAAGAGAACAAACTGTATATAAACCAATGCATGCGTATGCTTTATCCCATTTAAACTCAAATGGTAGAATGCTAAATACACTGCTCTAGCCCTTTCAATTCTCTTCACAATGCATCTTAAACATATTAGAACATACGTATTTTCTCTTTTGTCCTATGCCACTACTATTAGACAAATGTTCTATGATTATTAGATTTACAGTTTCTTGATTTCTCTCTAAGGTCCAAACCATCTCTCAACAGTTGTACTAACAAAAGCTGCACTGACAAATGCCAGGGAACAGATCCAGCACACTGCAATCCTCCGCACAGAATTACTTCCTATTTGCTGAGGTGCCTTACTTTTTTTTTAATCTCAAGAGATAGCAACAAATAGTTGTTACCAAACAAAGTCTCCTTCTTTCTAAGCCTCTGCACAGGGCTGTGGAAAGAACTACAAGGAACGCCAACTGGAGAAGAGAGCTCACCTTGGATTTTTGTCAAGTGTCTCTTTCATCACTGCAAGAATCTAGTGGGTAGGCAGAGAGGCGACAGCCACCAGGCGGTGATTACATAAGCCCTTTCAGACTTAAACACCAAAGAAATCTCAGAAATCTGAGATACTGCTTACCAAGCAGCAACAATTTAGAAATTAGAATTTAACAACTATTATCACCTTTTCTTTTTTGTACCTTCATAACTCAGCAACATTCCAGCATGTAATTATGACTAGTTTATAACACAGTGCTTTATAGTAATCTTTTTCTGTCTTGTTCCTCAAAGCATATGAACTGACTTAATGCTGATACTAATCTATTGGTTAAGTCCTATTCCACTTAATTTTAGCTAAGTGGGCCCCATGAATGAGTCTTAAAATTCTATTATAGATTTTATTTATTTGGACCTATATGCAAAAAAGGAACATGGAAGCAAAACATTTTTGTAATTAAGGCAATATAAAGACCATATGGACAATTGTTTTCAAAGATACATAAGGATACTGTGTATTTGTGAAGCTCATCTTACATTTTGAGTCATTACTGTTGTCATGAGCTCATACTGTTCCTTGAGGTTTAGTTAGATCTCAGAATACTTAAATGTGATCATTTAATAAGAATATTAAACTATCAGGCAAAAAAAAAAGATTAGCAAAAGTGTTTCTTTCTCTGATAGAATTGTTTCTTAGCTGTGGTTGGAGGGTGGCTGGAATGAATCTCCCCTGTAAAGGAGCAGTGATATAATGGCTCCTTCCTCTGGGATAGTGGCTGAGACAGCACTGAGGAATTTCAGGTGCTGAGAAACTTCTGGTGCAAACCGCAAAAACTGCTTACAGGGATGGGTCTAAAACATCATTCTATTGTTATTAATACTTACATCTTGTGTGTTTGAATCCACTGTTAGCAAATAAATTTTAACAAAGTTTCATCTATGAGTTGGCCTACATACTGTCAAAACAAACAAGATGAGAAATCTATAGGATTTTTTGATACTTCCCTCCAAAATCTTATATTTTAGGCTTTGATAATCAGTTAGGGTTTAAAATAATTAGATTAGAATGTAGATGCCATTCCTTAAGCAGGTGAACTAATTTTATTTGGTAAGATAATGTTAAACAGCACAGAGAGCGACCCTCCTGCTGGGAGGTGCTCCTATTTACTCCCTCCTTCCTGAGGCCGGCAGCTCCCCACCTGGCATCTGTGTTACACGTGGTAGGAAGATGGTAATGCTGTCCTCAGCCACTGGCTGGATCCCCAGAACATGTACAGGAAGACACACAAGCTGACAGTGAGAACATTTACTCTAGTTCTTACCTTGCAGCAGTGTGAGAAGATCTGGCAGATATACTCCTGGGTGTAGCGGGACCTGCTCAGCAGTGCCATGAGATGTGGAATCACCGTGGCATCCTGGATGGAAGGGAAGCAGCAGATAGCAAAAAAGAACTTAGGTGTTAAGCATATGTGACCAAGTCTTTCTACAAGAAAGTACATATCAAAGCTTCTTATCTTAATGGTATTAAATAAAGTCTCCTTAAGGACCAGTAAAACAAAAGTGTCATGGCCATCAGAACTATTCAAGCAGGGGTTAAGGATATTTTCATATTCATCCTTGAAAATAAAATACAAGAGAAGGAACTTAATTTCTCTCCTGTAAGTAACCAATGTTCTTGCTATAAAACAGCATCATAGCAAAGAGTAGGAAGAAATCAGTTCTGAAACCAAAAAGTGAAGAGGTGATTTATTAACACAGATAATGTTAAATGGCTTATACAGAAGAAGTGTTGGACAAAATAAATCTGTCATTTGGGGTCTTGTGATGTTATGGTAAGGACCTCTAACAGTTATTACGAGTTAGCTATTTTCAATGTACCCAAGATAGGTCACTTCAAATGATTATTCTACATCTCACATAAAGCCCACTACTGGGCAGGAGAGATGGCTCCATGGGTAAAGTGCCTGCAGCGCAAGTTGCCATGCAAGCAGGAGGATCAGAGTTCAGATTCCCAGTACCCACGTAGGCATGGCATCCACCAGTAATCCCAGTTTAAGGACAGACAGTGTAATCTCCAAAACAGGCCAGCTAGCTCAATGTATGGGCTCTGGGTTCAATTTATGGCCTCATATGTGCAAAAACACCAATACAAATACAAACACACACACACACACACACACACGAACTCCACAGGCAAAAACAGACACATATAAAAATAGTTTAAAAGCCTGCTAGCTTATTTATTGTTGACACATGGTGGCAAAGGAAAAGAGAATCCTGCTTTAAAGCTTTCCAAGACTCCTTTTTTTTGTAATGCAAAGGGAATCACAAAATGAAAGGGTATTTTTACACTGAACCAGATAAAAAAAAAAAAAGGAAAGTTGGCTCAAGCTTTCTAGGAAAAGTGGACCACATTCCTGAGCCATATTCATGGACAAATGTGCACACAAATTTCCAAAGGATGTTCTCCATAACGGATTCTGATTCTGTAAGCGTGGAGGAGGGACGTAAGAGGCTGCAACCTAATTAATTTCTCAAAGAAATTATGCTGCTCTATAGACAAAACCAGAAGGTGAGGAAGAAAGAACACCCAAGATATAAACGGGCTAAGTAGGGAAACAGGCTGTAATTTCCCTAAAAGTAGAATTTTAGCCCTTGACCAGCACTCTTAGTATGATCGATTGTGTTGTTGTGAGTAGATAAGAACAAAATAAAAAAACTTAAAACCTCAAAATAGCCAGAAGAGCCCAGAGGCTGAGAATGAGCAGATGGAAGAGATGCTGAGCAGGAGGCAGATTCCAAAACTCTGCTCACTTCTAACCTGCTTCTCCCTCTTTCCTTTCTTCTACTGCTCTGATTCCCCAATGTCGTCCAACAACCCCCAATCCATTTCCTCACATGTGTTCCTCTCTGCCAACTGAATTTCTGTACTGTAGTTCACAGATGATAAAGAAAGTTACATAACTGCCTCTGTTACCTGTTCAATAAATAGGATTCCAAAGTAGAAACCCCACTCTTCCTCACTGGACTGGCGTCTATTTAATGCCTGAGCAGTTCTGACAGCTGACCTCTCCATGATCCAGCAGCTAAGCACACTGAACAGCTCTGCTGCTGCCCACACCACACCCCACTGCTGCCTGACATTTAACACTTTTGAATTCTCTATTGTCTCTATGATAGAAAATCTCCAAGACATAAAATCAAAATGTTTCCTAATTTAGAAAAACATTCTCCCTTAATTTACATTTAATCAACACAGACATGAGCCTTTAAAAACAGCATGCAATTAACAAATAGGACCTCCTGAAATTGAGAAGCAAAAAGGACACAGTCAACAAGACAAAAATGGCAACCTACAGAATGGGAAAAGATCTTTACCAAACACACATCAGAGGTCTGATCTCCAAAATATATAAAGAATTCAAGAAATTGGTAATCAAAAGAACAAATAATCCAATAAAATAAATGGGGTACAGACCTAAACAGAGAACTCTCAACAAATGAATCTAAAATGGATGAAAGACACTTAAGAAAATGCTCAACATCCTTCGCTATCAGAGAAATGCAAATCAAAACATCTCTGAGATTCCATCTTACAACTGTCAGAATGGCGAAGATCAAAAATACTGATGACAACTTATGCTGGAGAGGATGTGGGGTAAAAGGAACACTCCTTCATTGCAGGTGGGAGTGCAAACTGGTACAGCTGCTTTGGAAATCAGTATGGTAATTTCTCAGAAAATTAGGAAATAGCCTTCCTCAAGACCCAGCAATATTCCTTTTGGATATATACCCAAAGGATGCTCAATCATACCACAAGAACATGTGCTCAACTATGTTCATAGCAGCATTATTTGTAATAGCTAGAAACTGGAAACAACTTTAATGCACCTCGACCTAAGAATGGATAAAGAAAATGTGGTACATTTACACAGTGTAATAAAAAATAAATGACATCTTGAAATTTGTTGGCAAATGGATCTAGAAAACATCATATTGAGTGAAGTAACTTAGACCCAGAAAGACAAATATAATACGTACTCACTCATACGTGGCTTTTAGACATAAAGAAGAAAAAAACCCAGCCTACAATTCACAACCCCAGAGAATCTAGACAACAAAGAACTCTAGAGTCATACATGGATTCAATCTATAAGGGAAGTAGAAAAGGACAAGATCTCCTGAGTAAATTGGGAGCATGGGGATCATGGGAGAGGGTGGAGAGGAGGGGGAGGAAGGAAAAGGAGTGAATAAAAATATATAGCTCAATAAAAACAACTTAAAAACAAGAGTTCTCAAAGTGTGTAAACTGTCATTTGCTTATTTACAAAGTCAAGAACATTTAACATTCCAAATAAGCAGAAAGTCAAATACTTGCTGATAATTCCACATCTAACAGTCATAGTGAATTAGGAGACATTAGGCAAATTCAAAATAAATTGACAAAGAAATCAAACTATGACTCAGAAATACCCCAAACTCACTGTATACAATAGCTCCTCTGGAGTGACAGGGCTGGTGAAGATTGTCCGTAGGCATCGGAGGCAAGCTTCAATGAACTTCAGGTCTGGGGATAGTAGTCCTATTAAAAGAAACTACATGTGAGACACATTTTTGTTTTGTTTTGTTTTTTTGAGATAGGGTTTTTCTGTGCAGCCCTGGCAATGCTGGAACTTGCTCTGTAGACCAGGCTGGCCTTGAACTCTGTCTCTTGAGTGCTGGAATATAAGACGTGCGCCACCACTGCCCAGCATGAGACACATCTTTCACCCAGCATTTAAAGTAGTGTAAATATAATATTGGAGAAACTGGTTCTCTACTTACCTTGTAGTAAGGCAGGGATAATATGGCAGTCTAGTAGAGACTTGACATTGTTCTCTGTGCCCATTGCAAGACTCCCTAACACCACTGCACATTCAGTTTTCAGCTCTGTGCTTGAGGGTTCTTGTTGAAGCAAATACAACAATCTAAAAAAATAAGGGGGACTTGGTAAACAAACTGAAAAACAAAGGTAACTAATGTAACAACGCAGTGTGGGAAATATATCCCACATAATAAAAAATATGGTGGACACAAGCAATCAAAAGGCAGAGTTGTAAAGCACACTCCCAACTGATATTTTTACAGCAACCCATGCACCCAGGGCTCAGGGAACACTGCACAAGAGTAGGCAGAGAGACTGTAACTGTAAGAGCCAGAGGAACAGAGAGGCTCTTGTGAGACTGTGTTTCCTAGGAATGTCAGATCTACATCATAAGGTCTCACCACATGATGCACTAAACATGGATAACACCAATAGACAAGTTAGCATGGACAGGGAAATCTCACAAGGCTTTAACCTAGATAAAGAAATACAGGCAAGTAAGAAATTTTTTCAAGACAGAGTTTCTCTGCAGCTTTGGTTCCTGTCCTAGCACTAGCTCTTGTAGACCAGGCTGACCTTGAACTGACAGAGATCCGCCTGTCTTTGCCTTGAAACTGACTTATTTTATACAAGATAAATATCTCAGTTTACCAAACTATAAGCCTGAAAGTTGTAAGCAAGTGGTCTCTACAGAAACGGCACCATGCTCCATGGTATCTGCCACTTACTAGTGGGTCAGAATATGACCAATGCCAAGTTCTATTGAATCTTAAATGCAAAGTAGAAATGGACCCTGAATTCAGAGCAGTAGTTCTAAGATGACTTCTTACTAATTTTTGTAACGAAAATGTTCAGAGTCCTTGTGAAGTTCTTCATGAATGGAAAGCTTTCTTCTCTTCCCAATTATCCTATTCCAGTTGAGGTCAGCTTGCCAAGGAACTACTCCCCAAATCCTCAACCTCCACCACTTATGACTAGCTTCCTTATTCTATGAACCCTGATGCTCCCTAAACACAGACACACACACACTTGTGTTTATGTGTATGTGCTTCCTTAGAGATGACTCTGTATTTTAAAACATTTATTTTAAAAAATGCATTTAAAAAAAACAAGAAAGAATATAAGTAAGGGGGCATCTTATAATTGAAGAAGTACATTACAAACTTGGTATGAATGGAAGAAAAGTAAGTTAGTAAACATACCTTGGAACAGCTCCTAAAACAATGAGGTTGGCTTTCTGTTTATTGTTTCCAATTACAGCATTTTTCATGTCTCTGAATTCAGAAGAAAAAAAAACAAATATGCTGAGACAGCATAGGAAATTATTAAACCAACTCATTCACTTTATCATGCAACATCTTGGATTATGCAAGTCCAGAAGTGAGTGACAAACCTCAACCCCTCACCCTTGCCACCTACAGCGCTAAAGAGGAGACAGAGTAAGTCGTTAATTGGCTACAGGACTGTACAACAGGAGGCAGCAAGGATACTAAATCCTCGGTCCTGGTAAAGACTTCCACTAAAAACAAGATGGCTTCTTCTAACATGGGCAACAATCCTTTGAATACAAGAGTATGTTAGGCCACCTTTAATACAGCTCTGGGAGTAGAAGACAAACCACCAGCCGATAGAACCTACCTAACTTTGTAGTAAGGAGCACTCTGTTCCACCTCCCTCTCTTCATTCATATCTGTGTGTGTGTGCACATGTGAGTGTGTGTGTAGCATGCGTTTACTTAGGAAACAGGAAGATTCTTAGAATAAAGGAGATGATCATGAGTGGTGGAGGGCAAGGATTTGGGGAATAGTTATTTGAATATGTTATATTGATTGATGTTTCAATGTGGTAATTCTTCTCTCTCTCTCTCTCTCTCTCTCTCTCTCTCCTCTCTCTCTCTCTCTCTCTCTCTCTCTCTCTCTCTCTCTCTCTCTCTCTCTCTCTCTCTCTCTCTGTGTGTGTGTGTGTGTGTGTGTGAGTACAGGTGCCCACAGAGGCCAAAAGAGGGTATCTCATCTCCTGGAGCTGGCATTACAGGTAGTTATGAACTGCCCAACAAGGGTGCTGGGCATCAAACTTAAGTCCTCTGGAAAAGTAGCAAGCATTCTAAATCACTCTAGGCCCTGAACATTTCTTCTGATTTCATTTTATCTGCCTGATTAATTTATTAGTTGTATCCCTTTTGGGTTTGATTTTGTTTTTTGATGGCTTCTTTAAAATTTCCAATGCAATATTTCACTTCCTACATTTTTTCTTCATATGATATCCCATTAAACATCAGAAAAGACTGGTGAATACATTTCCGTCTCCATCCTTTCTGTGTACTGCTGTGGTCATACATTTTGCAGTATGTTGGTTAGAAACAACACACTACATAGTATTGGTATTTTTGCTTAGGTATCCAATTATCTTTTAAGAAGATAAAACATTAATTTTTGTATATTTTTATATTTGCTTTTATTCTAGCCACACAAAGCCAAGTTCTTTACTTCAAAGTAAAATTGTATTCCAAAATAAGAGTACTTCTATAAATTTATATTCTTGGATGGCCCCAAAGAATATGTACAGAAAATATAAATATGGCAAAACAATCTCAAAATTACCAATCAAATGCTTTTAAAGTACTTGCCTTAATTGCTAAGAACTGTCTGGTACAGAGTACAAGAGGGCAGTTTCCTAAAGAGCAATGCTCTGCAGTGGGGAAGGAGCGCTACTACACCCAAGGGCACTCAGACTCTTACAAGGATGTCCAGGGAGACTCCCAGTCATTTCCACAAATGAGTGGAAACCCCTTTTTGTACAGATTTAAAGCAAATGACATTTTCCCTCCAGGAGTGTATATGTCACATACATAAAAGAGAATTCTTTTTTAGTCGAAAGTTAAGCATTTGAGGTAAAAACTTGTGGGCCATCTGACTGTGTACACATGTCTCCTATCTCCCCTTTCACTGTCTTTGAACCACCTAACCTTAAAATGGTGCAGAGACTATTTCCTTATCAACAGAAACAACAGATGGCTGTTCTCTGGAGTATAACTGAGCTCCATCTGTACATACAAGAAACTTGTTTTGTATCTATTAAACCTATTTCAGCATGACCTTCCAGTGGCCAGTGCTGAGGAACTGAAGAAGAATTTGAGATTCACCAGACCCAGGGGACTGTTGGTCATACTTCTCAAGAGCCCTTTACTGGGCTTCTGGGAGGTTTTTACTCCAGAATAGCTCAGGACTCAAAGCTGGGACAGAGAAGCACCGATGATACACTAAGGAGTTCTCATCACTTTGCCCGGGTATGCTCAGAGGGCAGAGAGTCTTAGAGCTGTTTCATTACGTCCTTGACTATGCTAAAGTAAAGAAAGCAAGCATTTTGCCCCTGGCATTCATTAGGCAGGCAGAAGTATCCCTTCTCCTCAGGAGAGTAAGCAAACTGCTATGGGAACAGGGCACAAAGCAGAATAATGTACAAAAGTCTATTCTATGTCGATCACAGTCCTTCTGCTAGTTAAATGAGTTAAATACAAAGAAAAAAAAAGTTCAGCATTTTGGGAAGTTAGAACCAGTCCAGGAATACCTCACTGTATTTGAGTCATCAACACAAGAAACAAGCTGTCTCAGGACACCCTAGAAGTTCTTGCAATCAACTACCTCAGGTTTCTGCAGTAGACCTAAGCATATATTCTATACTATACTATACTATACTATACTATACTATAAATCATCTTACCTCTATAAGCAGGGAAGGTGTTACATTCTTCTGGGGATTAAGTGTATTAAGTTGGTGCTGATACTGTGAGTCTAAAAGATAGTATAACAGTTCCCAAATAATGAGGGGAAATTAGATCAGGAAGTTAAGACCACTGTTAGTAGCGCTCAGGTTTGCAGTTCACTCATCTCTTTTGTTTCACAAAATAAGCTCTCCCAGACACTTTGTCCCTGTTTTAGATAGCAGAGGTCTATTATATATAAGAATATTTTGTAACCTTGAAAGTTACCATCCTAGAAAAAGTTGTACGGTTAGCAAAACATGATCTGGTAGTAAAATGGGGGAAAGGGGAGGTGAAAGCAACCTTTAAAAAAAATCAACAAATATGTATTTCCAACACCAACCACATTTATTGGCTGGGAGTATGGCTCTATGGCAGACAGCTTGCCTAACCTGCCCAAGGCCTTAATGAAGACACATCAAGGGTTAACTAGCCTTCTTCTGCAATCCTTCAGCTATCACGAGGGGATCGTTTATGTTTAGAGATGAACTGAAAGCTAATGTCACCACACATTTCTGATAGTTTTATGTTTTGAGGCAAACACTGAAACTCCTCGCTTTTCCATTAGCTCAATATCTGAGGGTAAGTCTTACAAAGACTGATCTAACCCTATCTATAAACTTTCCCTCAGATCTTCTGGATGATTTAAAACAGATAATTAACTATTCACTATGAGGCTATTAGGCTTAACGCTATTCATTAAGGTTTTTTTTTAAACCAAATTCTGACATACAGTTATACAACAGTAGAATACTAAAGCCTCAATAAAGAACAATTAGTGAAGACTGTACACTTGGGCTCCTACTTCCTGATCAAAGCCTACTGTTTTCTCCTTAGAGACAGTTCTGAATCACTGCCACACTAACCCACCAGTTGGTCACACACTTTCATCAAATCCCTTGGTGTTTTCTTTCAGTCTATGCTAAGTGCAGCACACTCGCCGACCCAGAACCCACCTGCTCAGTCTCTGTCATGCCAGGTGTTACTTAGGTTTTCTACTATAGAACTCTCAATCCTTGTTCCTTGTTTCCCCTTCCCAAACTAAGCAAAAAATGAGATGTCTATCCCTATATTAGTCTGTAGAGACATCCCAAATATCCAAAACCAAAGTAAAGTGCATTACAGACAAAAGACAAAACAAACAAACTAGCAAAACCAATTTTCTAATTCTCTTACTAGTCTGTTATCAATGTTTAAGAAAAAAGGGATTTTTGCTTTAGCTTCAGTAAGTAAATATATCCATGTTGCACAGAAATGTTAACAGCCAGAAAATTAAATACATTCAGTTGTTACTCTAGTAACCTAGCAGGTTCATGAAACTGTCAGGACAGACATGACAATCACCTCATTTATGGACAGTAGTGTCTGTCAGTCTGCCTGTCATCATCTACTCATCCCTGTCCTCAGTCTTCTGCTCTAATATTGAGGTCACTGTCACTCCCTACAGGATGACCTGACAGCTCCAGGTTTGGGTAGGTGTTTCTTTGGGAGCCTTTAATTAAAGAACACTCTTCACTCTGTTATGATTCCCTTTTACAGACAAGAATGTAAGTCTGACCTGGAAATATCAGAGATGTTACTATAAGGATCATTACTTATAATAATTCTTTAAAATGTATGCCAGAGAAATACTTTCATAAAAAGCAAACCCAATGAAGATTTCAGAATAACAAAGCTATGCAAGATCTACCTCCACCTACCTCTACCTCCCCACCCCATCTACCTTCCAAGTTTACATAGCACTCCACACCTACTGTTCTGTTTCGTCTTCATGGCAGCCATGAATAAGAGTAACCCCACAAGAAAGATGAAACTCAGATTTGTGTATTTGCTTATTTTTAAGAACCCCATATTAAAGGACAGATCCAAGGGTGACAACAGGGTTGGGGCTTACACCTGAAGAGACTGAAACAGGGAGATCATGAGTTTAAAACCAGTCTAGACGACATAGTAAGTTCAGACTAGTCTGGACTACTCAGGGAGAACTGTTATGAAAACAAAAACTAAACAAAAGAATCAATTCATGTCTTCTATGGCAGATGACTGCTTTTTCCATTTCCTTCTACACATAAGGAGTTTATAGCAACCTGATGAAAAACTAAATTTGGTATCTTTCTTTTTATTTTTCTATGTCTATATACAAAATAAAAGCATTTTTAACTTTTAGTCAGACATCTTTTTCCCAGGAGATCAAAAGAAAATAATTTCTTGCCTATCTTATCTATTGATGCTTGGGAGAAGGGTATGCCTGATTATATTCTTCTAAAAGTCAACAACCAGTTCTCAAGTTCAGTGCTGTACTAGGTGTTCTGGAAGTTACAAAATATCACACAATGCAATGCCTGTTTTGAAGAGCTAAAATCTCCCTGGAGAAACAAAAAATATTACTAACAGTGTCAGGTCAGCCAAATTATAAATTTAGTATTTATAGTATAGGTTTAAAAAGAGATGCTAAACTTGAAAGATTTTTGAGGCAATGGGAGGAGCTAACTTGAACTGTAGAAAATGGTCAGAACTTGGGCAAGCAGTTGGCAAGAGCAAAAGAAAAGCCTATTGGCAGATTATGATGGGAGTGAAGACAGCAGAAACATAATCTGAAAAAAGAAGGCTCACTTTAGGGTGGCGTGAAACCAAAGTGACAGGGAGAAGAGAGAGACTAGCGGAGGACTAGGGAGGAACTGTGACTTTTTATTTATTATGTATACAGTGTTCTGTATAAAGTGATCACAGAAGTGGCATGAAGAATGCAGTGCCTAAGGAAGGTAAGTTAAAGGTAGATAGGTTGGTGCACTGAGAAGCCAGAAGTCCAGAGGGGCAACTAAGTGAATGACACCAGTCGTCATCGTGGGACTTTATGATCAGGTAAAAGGGAGACTGATTGTGTCTGTAGTTACTTGACTCTGTTAGGCTTCTGAATCCTCTAGACAGAAGCTATATTCACTATTATGTACACTCACAACATAGTGTCTGGCACTTGGCAGGTACACAAACTCTTTCATGTTTGGGGATAATAAAACATAAGAATCTAAAGAAGAAATCCCTCAGAAAACAAAGGTCTACTCTGACTTCAGACATACTAAGTTAAAGTTAAAATAAGAATATCTAGGCATGGGGTATGATCAAGGTAAGTTGTTTACATACAAACTGTCAAAAATAAATATTTACAAAACCAAAACAAACAAAAGGAAAACAGAAGAACACTCAGGTAGAAAAGTTTAAACCACATGTTTTGGAAATACCCCATTTGGGGAGATGGGAGGAGTCGGTAATAAAATACTACACGGGGACTGGAGAGACGGCTCAGAGGTTAGGAGCACTGACTGCTCTTCCAGAGGTCCTGAATTCAATTCCCAGCAACCACATGGTGGCTCACAGCCATCTTTAATGAGATCTGGTGCTCTCTTCTGACCAGCAAGCATACAGACAAACAGACAGAAAGAACACTGTATACATAATAAATAAATAAATTTTAAAAAATAATAAAATAAAATACTACAAATGCACCTTAATGCACTTGCCAGGTAAAGAGTTCAGGAACAATCTCAATTTTGCACAGCAATGGATGGTTTTAGGAAACACAGAGTATTACATGGAGATCAAACTTTTTACTTTCATTTCCTTTTTCTTTGTTCTGAAAAAGATTAGAGATAAAGGGCTCAAATATTAAACACAATGTATGGTGCCTACCAAGCAGACATTTAAACAGAACACAGAGAGACGATAAACAGTATATATATATATATATATATATATATATATATATATATATACACACATACACACACCTTGCTGTTAAAATAGTGTCAAAAAAGAAAGAAAAAAAGTAATTGGAATCTAGAGCGGCTGAAGAAACAAAGTTTCAATCGGGAATAAGCCTATATTTATTTCTAAATAGCGCAAAGTTGAACCTATCATCATCTAAAAATAAAGTAATTTAAAGTTGGCATTCCAGATGAAAGATCAGCTACACCAGTTTCATTCTGAACCAGTGTTATATCTCAGTTACTGAGACAGCTCTCGCTTAGAAGAAAATACTATTTTCTAATCATTTTTGTTCTAAATGGTAAGAAACAGCCGAATAACAGCCTGGGTACTATAAACTACACTCTGGTATAAAATTTGGCCCACTTCGATATGGAGACATATTAAAGACAATAAGCTGTAAATTCAGAAGGAAAAATGCCACATATTTGTGGATAGCTAAGAATAAAACAATATCTTCTGGTGTAGGATGTGTTGCTTTCATTGGTTGAATAGAGACTGCCTTGGCATTTTGATAGGGCAGAAACTTAGGTAGGTGGGGAAGACAGAACTGGGTGCTGGGAAGAAAAGCAGAGTCAGAGAGCCGCCCGCCATGAAGCTGCCAGGTCAGACATGCTGAATCTTCCCCGATAAGCCACAACCTCATGGTGACATACACATTATTAGAAATGGGTTGAATCAAGATGTGAGAGTTAGCCAAGAAGAGGCTTGATATAATGGGCCAGGCAGTGTTTCAATTAATACAGTTTGTGTTGTTATTTCGGGGGGGCTAAGCTAGCCAGGCGGCACACAGCCCCCGCGCTCCACCTACAATAATCTTCAAAAAAAGGCAATATAATATATCTTATTACATTATCCAAGATGAGTTTTCAACTTCTTCCCCCTTTTTTGCTTTTTGTTTGTTTGGGTTTTGTGTGTGTGTGTGTTGGTTTCTCTGTGTGGCCCTGCCTGTTCTAGAATTCACTCTGTAGACTAGGCTGGCCTCAAACTCAGAGATCCACCTGTCTCTGTCTCCTAAGTGCTGGGACTGATGGCGTGCACCACCGTGCCTGGCTGAGCTTTCAATTTCTAAGCATGGTTAGAAAATGAGGTGCATACACTGACATCCCAATTAAACAATATTTATATTTCAGATTAACAACTAGCCATTTGTAGCTGCCATGCTAGTTAGAATTCAGGGACGAGGGAGAGTGCTCAACTAGAATCAGCCCTCAGCACCAAAGACAATTTTAAAATGAGCTCAATGATGATTTAGCACTATGAAATTGTAAGTTTGAATCAGGAATCAATTTATTTTTCCAGTTCTTGGATAAAACTGGGTCTTGTGGATGCTAAACAATTTCCCTCTACCACCAAGCTGCATCCTCAGGTCAAGACAGTAAACTTTTCATAGGAAGCTCAGCTCAAGTCAACTTAAACACAAACCATATTCCTACCATATTTGCAAACAGAATAGGCCTGAAAACTGGCAGTAATTTTGCTCATCCTTATAAATTACTTTGTGATGCAGATATTTAAAATGTAATTTCTTAAAAACTTACATAAAATATTTTATAGTAAATATATAATTTTCTACAGCATTAGAAATCATTAGTAGCAAATAAGTATTTTTAGAATTTCTTTTATCTTTGATAATCTTATACATGTATACAATATATCTTGATCATATTTCTCCCTAATGAATGAACAATTCTGAAAAATATTTGCCTCAGAAATTAGACTATTTACTGGATCTAACTCTGTTCTACCAACATGACTGCAAATCACCTTACTTTCTCCAAAAAACAAAAGTATACAACATAATAATAATTTTGCAACAAATGTTCGACATTTTGAAATATATTAACATTTTAAATTCAACCATTCCAAAGAACATCAAAGAGTATATTAATACATTACAGAATAATGTGGCAGCAAACAGGTACCTTGTACATATGAAAAGATGTATTAGATATAAACAAGTACATAGCAGGCCTTCACAGTCAGCCTTACACATATACACATAGAAAGAGGTCTTTCTATAGCTAGCAAAGATGATGTCAAATTGAGCTAAGGCACTATGGCAATCCCACTGTCGGCTGTAACTCCCAGGCTAAGTTCCGTTTAGAACACCACTTTTAAGACTCAGGATTATTCTAGCACACTGCTCTTCTAGTATACTATTGCTTTATATATTTATTGACCAAAAAGTTAACATTGTAACCTTAAAAATTCTCAAGAAGCAAATACTTAATTTTTATGTGAACTACTAATTCTGGTTCCTTTAGCAAATAAAAGAAGACCCTGTCTATATCAAAAGCAGAGACATTGTTCTCTGGAGCCAGAAAACAGTAATCATTACCAAAACCATCTCATCTCAGTCGTACACTAAAATACTTTAGAAAGCACTTCAGAAACTGGATCTTAGTGAGAACCTCACAAATCACACTATGGCATTGACAATTACCTGTGAATTCCTTGAGGAATCTAGGCCAGATCTGATTCTACTCAACCTTGAAACTACAGAGCCAGCCATGTTTGTTCGGATCACCTTTGCCTTTCAACATAGGAATATAAATGCAGGGTCACATGGAGTATCAACTGATCTTCTTTTAAAGAACCATGACAATAAAACCAGATCAGGAGTCTAATTTACATGTTCTGAACACATGGTAAATCGGGGAAGAAAGGGGAACATTTAAATAGTTTTGATTCATGATCTACAAAATTTTGAACACTTCAACTATGAGTTTAAGATAATCTGAACCAATACCACAATAACCTTGCCAAAAACTGTACTGCAACTGTCTTTTGTTTACTGCTGTTGTTTTGAAGCAGGGGATCACACAGTCCAGGTTGGCCTTGAACTTCTTTTAAAGCCAAAGCTGGCTTCCAACTCAAGTTCTTCCTGCCTCTGCCCCTGTGCACTAGAATTATGGGTACTCATTACTTCTGTGTTCTATAGCTACAATTGTTTAGTCATATACTGATCTCCATACTAAAGAAAGCTCAGTATTTGCAATGTAGTCTAGTTTGTCTGGTATGCCTGCTTCCTCTACAGCTGTAAATTCCACCATAACTCATGGCCTACAGGAGTACCATCCCACCTGCACATCTCATGCCACACCTAACTTCTGTTCAGTTATGCATTTGAAACTGGCTCTTTAGGGGGAAAAAAAGGACTGGGTTCTGTATTCAAGTCTTTGATACAGTAGGATCATTCAAATTTATTCTGAATGTTATACTATTAAGGAAAAGTTACATTAGATAACTGTCCGTTCATCTCTGAGTTCAAGGCCAGCCTGGTCTACAGAGTAAGTTCCGGAGACCACAGCTACACAGAGAAACCCTGTCTCTAAAAACAAAACAAACCAAGTAATATACATTAGACTTTAAGATGTAGCCGGCAGTGGTGCACACCTTGAGTCCCAGCAGAGGTGGAGGATCTCTTTGAGTTCAAGGCCAGCCTGGTTTATAGATCTAGTTCTGGGACAGCCAGGGCTACACAGAGAAACTCAAAATAAAATAAAATAAAAAAGATTCATTCTTTAACAACTGTCAAGTAGTACCAATTCTTACTATAACTTTTCCAATACGGCTGCAATCACCAACTAGGTAACATGCTCCTTCATGCTCTGCATTATCTACGAGCAGCTTACGTTTAATTTCCTCAACTTTGTTTTTCCTATGTTATTTATATTCATAATCTTTTGTGAGAAAAACAAATTTAATGGAGCTATAAAAATAAAACTTTGTTGAATTGTAGATTAAGCTATAGTTCTTATCAGTCTTTTCTGTTTCTCCATTTGGATTCTGCATATATAAGCATTTACTTCAGTTTCTGTTCCTCACCTAAAACTAAAAGGTTCTCTTTGGTTGGTTCTATTCTAGATATTTTCCTATAGATATCTACTGTATACAATATGACTCCATATATAATGTTATAAAAATGAGCACCTTTTCCTAAATATCACTGTGGTTTCCTTTTTCTCTATCAATATTGTACTGAACAAATGTATCTAAAAATAAAATGTTAAAACTATAATTCACTTTTTACTCTATAATTTGTTATAATTTTCAGACAGTAACATTGTTCAGGAAAAATAAATATTTGTACGTAGAGAAAAAGCTTTATTAAAACCTCAGTGAATATGCCTCTGTAAGACTAGCTTCACTTTGAAACAGAGTGGCAAACAATGGCTGGTGACATGTTCCTTCCAGGCTGTAAGCAGATGTGAGCAGCCACCTCTGGCACGGGAGCACTCTCACCCGATCAGGTCCTCTAGCTCCTCTCCCTCTTCTCTTCAGTTCAAACTGTACTGTTTCTGATTTTTTTAAAACTTGAACTTTCCTTTCTCTTTTCTGAAGAGACTCATATCTTTTTTTCTCATCAGTTGAAGAAAGGCTTTTATTAGGAATGAGGAAACACACATATAGCAAACACACAGAGAGAAAAAACCTCCAAGAAGCAGAGGGGAGACTAGGGACGTCAGTGCCCCTTCACACCATTTTTAAAGTTTTTTTTTTTTTTTTTGGTTTTTCGAGACAGGGTTTCTCTGTGGTTTTGGAGCCTGTCCTGGAACTAGCTCTTGTAGACCAGGCTGGTCTCGAACTCACAGAGATCCGCCTGCCTCTGCCTCCCAAAGTGCTGGGATTAAAGGCGTGCGCCACCACCGCCCGGTTTTTAAAGTTATTTTAACTAGGCCAGTAAAAGCTGACCACTTAAATGACAATGGGTCGTAACCACAACACCAGGCACTGAAATTTATTTTTCTGAGATACTTCTCACAACAACTTGGCAGGTGGTTATTTTCTCTTTAAGATGACAAAATAAAGGTTCAAGGAAATTGAGTAATTGGCCCAAACATAGAGATTGGAAAGAACCCCACCAGGAAATGTCCCAATCAGGGATTTAACCTACAGTTGGTCAACTCCAATGCTCATGCTCAATCCATCCCCTCATATAAACAAATACCCTTTGTCTGCCTAACCTGAGAGCTAGTCGTGTCTGAGCCTCGCCAGCTTTCCAAGAGGCACTGAGGCTATCTATCACATTACACCTAAGCTGCCGGGCTACAATGCAGTGCTCCCTTGTCCTTTCATCGCTCTGACTCTCTGACCTGTCAACTTTTCGAAAGCTATAGTGGTCTTTAGTAAACTAAAATTTTCCTGAAGTGACAAGTAGCACCTGAGTTTAATTACTCACATCAGAGAGGACCCAGAATACAAGTTTATCAGGTAAGATCACTGACTAGTAAATCTAGCTTTCTCTTAACAAGCAGTAATAATAATGAAAGTATCATCTTCTAATATATACTAAATACTCAATGAGCATTTTAAACTAAACTGAAGAATCCTAAGCAATATTTAGTATTCTCTATCTACAGAGCTGTCTATTTCATGGAGTGTCTGTCTTGCCTACAAAGCTATGGTATTTAAATGTCCATCTTAACTAATTTTCCTATATAGTCATAACCAAAACTCAATGGAGGCTTTTATACCACTTTTTCTGGGAACATTCAAACTAGTCTTTAAAAGAGCTGATTAAATTGTCATAGATTCTCTAAGTTAAGGGGACAAAAGCAAAGTTAACATGGGCAGAGGGGTATCGTCTCTTCTTGTTTCTCTAAAACAAAGGGCAAAAATACTGTCAAGAATTTTAAGTGAGTTCTTAAAACTCACTAGCCAGCTTCCCTAGCTTTGAATAAAAATTATAGTCAAAGGGCTGGGGAGATGGCTCAGCAGTTAAAAGCACTTGCTGCTCTTGCAGAGGCCTGGGGTTCAGTTCCCAGAGCCCACATTGGGTGGCTCACAACTACCAATAACTCCAATTTCAGGGACCTTCTTCTGGCTTCTGCAGGTACTTGCATACATAAAATGCACATATATATACTCAGGCACACACACACACATACATGTAATTTTTGTTTTTCAAGACAGGGTTTCTCTGTGTAGCCCTGGCTGTCTAAGATCTTGTTTGGTAGACTAGGCTGGCCTTGAACTCACACAGATCTGGCTGCCTCTGCCTCCAGAGTACTACAGCATGCATCACCACCACCCAGCCAGATGTCGCTATTTTTAAAAAAGAATTATAATCAAAATAAGCAAAGCATTTCAGCTTACATGGCTGAGCAAGAATAAAGCTGAAAGTACCATCTGACTGAAAATATCAGTAAGGGAGAAGAAAGGAAGGACAGTTATCTGCTTGTGGCCTGATGGCTACCCCAAAGGCATTTTCATCCTAACCCTCTTTTGAGCCTTGAGCCTTGCAGAGGTCTGTAAGTCCTGTGCTTCCCAACTCCACAAGCAGCCTAAGGCTCCTTGCTCAGAACTAATGTGTTAAAAGGAAAAGCCTATGAACCTCAAAAGGGCAAAAATTTCACTTTTCAGTTACCTGAAATCTTATTCCATTTGTCCAACTTTAATCAGTGTGTTGATTAAAAATGTTTCCCCTCATTAAAGAAGGTTATCCATGCTCTCTGTTATCAAGAGCTTAAATTTTCTAAGGACTGCTTTCTAAATGTTGATATTTAGCTTTTTTATCACTTGGAAATTCTGATGACAGTTGATGAATTTAAAAAAAACAAAACAACAAAATCATACTAACCTATTTTCCCACTGCTTTCCAACTATTAGCTATCAATTTTTACCTTGCTTTCATAGATATTAAAAGTAAAAGCATTACCCAAAGGAAAGATTTTAAAACAGAAAACAAGGGTTCTAGAAGAAAAATGAAGTCAATCATGTTAGTTAATAACTATCAACAGATCAATCTATATAATAAAATATTGTCATGAACATCAAGCAATCCATCACATAAATAAAGCCAAATGAAAGAAGTTATACCTGCATTTTCATAATTATATTATTTGACAGATCAAAACATGAAGACAAACAAGACTTTTTGATAAAGTCTTAAATGCATACTACTTACATGACACCTTGGAGAACTTTCTGGGGATCAGGGTCAAATAGCCTGTCAACATAGTGGCGACTGCTAGCTGTTACTTCCTAGAAAGTAGGGGAAAAATAATGACATCTGAAGCCAAGCAAATCACAAATCATAGAGCAATTAACCCACAACACCAAATAGCTGAATAGTCTACCTCAAGGAAGTGAATGGGGCTCCTTCCAGAACACATTTTATTTGCTCCCTAAAATGCTATGTTAGCAGGGAATTTTTTTTCTCTTAGTTATCAAAATAACTAGAAACTACAGTATTCAGCTCAAGATGCCAGTGATCAATTACATTTTTTTAAAGATTTATTTATTTATTAAGCATACAATGTACTGCTGGCAAGGAAGGCACCAGGTCTCATTACATTACAGATGGTTGTGAGCCACCATGTGGTTGCTGGGAATTGAACTTAGGACCTCTGGAAAAGCAGCCAGTGCTCTTACCCTCTGAGCCATCTCTCCAGCCCAGTCAATCACATTTTTAAGACCCCACCCAATTTAAAGAAAAAAAACAATAACAAAGTCCATGACATGAAACACTCTTAAGCTTGGTACTGAAACTGGTAAAGAAGTTTGAGGAATCAACAGGGTAACTTGGTTCATTTAAAAGTTAGAACTAAAGGAGGATACTATTTTTTGTAATTAGTCTGTTAAATCTCTCTGAGAAAAACCTGTAGGTTAGGGGAGAAAGAGAACACTTGGCTCCACTAGAAACTAACCCGAGTCCCACCAGCTCTGTCAGCACGAAAGCATGCGCTCCACTGACAGCTGGGTGCTGCATATGTCTGTGAGTGACACTGAGGGCCCGTTCTTCTGTCTAGTACCCACTATAGGAGAACAGCTCCTGGTCAGAGCTCCAAGGAAATCCCTCAGACAGACACAGGAAACATCACTGCTACCAAGCTGACCAAGATGACAAACACAAGGCTGGGAAGATGGCTCAGCAGTTAAGAGCACTTTCACTTGTTGGGGTTCACTTCCCAGCACCCACATTATGGCTCATAACCAGCTGTAACTCCAGTTTTAAGAGATCAGACACCCTCTTCTGACCTCTGTGGGTACCAGGCATGTATGTGATGAACAGACATACATGCAGGAAAAACATTTGTACACATAAAACAGAAATAGACAGACACACAGACATGACAAAAGAATTCTAAGCTAGGGTAAACTACGCAAATCTATAAAACAAACATACAAGTTATGCCACACCATTTAAGTTAGAGAGAGTCTCTAACTGAACCTGGAGGCTACCAATTTCAGGGCCTCCTGATCCACTTCCCCAGTGCTAGAATTAAAGCGTATGCCACCATGCCCACTACTTCAGTGAACTCAGGCCCTCATTCTTGAAGTGAATACTTTGCCAACTAAGCCACCTCCCCATCTCCCACCCATTTCCTGGCTTTCCAAGAGTGAGCTCTTCCGGATTTCTCCAACTCTGAGACTCTCCTACCAGGAGGCAGACATATGGTTTTACAGTTCACCCCTTTACTCCACAGCTGTGCGTCTTCTGTTGCTTCTCAATATGTTTAAAACCAACTGAAGGAAAAGCTATGGTACATAGGTGATATATCTTAACTCAAATGAGTTCCTCACACTTTTAAAAAAGTGTGAATATTTGGTTGTCCCAGTACCTCTTGGGGAAAGACACTATTTATCCATTGACTGTCTTGGTGTCCTGATCAAAAATCCTATTTACAGGGTCTGAGGGAAGCCCACAAGTTGATTTATTTCTGTTTTTCATTTTCACTAATCTACAGTCTTGTGTCAGTACCAGTGTTGATTACCACAGCTTTCTAGTAAGTTTTTAAATGATAAAGTTTTGAGTGTGCCCTTTTCCCTGGCCAACTGTGTAATTCTTTTCCAAAATTGTTGGGCTATTCAAAATTCCCTCCTGTAAGAGCAACTCTTTCCTGTTCTGTGCCTGGTTCATTCAACACACCAAGCACAGTAGTGAGGAACACAATAAAGATGAAGAACTCATGTCCACGGTTTACAGTTTTGTGTTTTCTACTAGAAATAGAAAAGAGAAGTTTATGTAACACACTGGAAGGACTGTCTTAGAAAAAGAGTGCTGTGCAGCAGAGAGGATACATGGGAAGACAGTCACTGTCAGGATCACAGTCACAGAACCTAGAAAGCCAACACTGACAAGTAGCCTGTCAAGCTGCTGGTACTGAGCAAGAACAGAGAGGCTAGAGAAGACTGCAGCCTATAAATGACAAAGGGTAGCTGAGATGTGGCTCTCACTGAGCATTTCACATTGCCTTCTGCTGAAAGTTCTGTTCCATGGCAAAGAAGATGCCAAAGACACTGAATGAAGAGCCTTCTAAGAAGCTTCCAATAGTAAGTAGTCAACCATGTACACAAAAAGATAATCCCCTAAGCCAACATGACAGAAAGCAAACAGAGGACATGAGTACTTCCTACATATTCATGCCCTTGCCTGATGGAGCAATTCTTGCATTTCACTGCTTTTCTCGGTAGATGGGTCCCCTCACCACATAGTTCTTGTTGCTTTAGGAAGCAGTCTGGGAATGAAGAGAGAAGAATGAAGATAATGAGGCCAGGTACCAAGTAATGATAAGAAGGTGGTATTTGAGTACAGGCCTAAAGAAGAGCAGGTCCTTACAAAGAGAGAAACAAACACAAGGCTCTAAACAACTGTGTCTGTCACAATGAAAGAACAGGAGGCCACTATAGCTGGAGCAGAATGAGCAAAGGAGAAAGCAGTGGAGAGGGGATCCACTACACAGATGTTGGGCAAGAACTGCTGTGTCAGCGTGGCGGTCACCAGCCTCCCATGGCTGTTTTTATCATATGAAATATGGACAGAAACAGAATTTTATCAATTTTAAAACTAATTAAAAGTTTTTAAAAAGTTTAAAACCATTATTAGGAAACTTTCCAGAATATTTGGAGTTCCCTGTAGGCATGTGAGTCTCCCCTTTCAGTTGTAAATTTTGGGAAACTGAAATAAAAACCAAGTATTTCTAATAATTATTTCTGCACTATATAAAGTGCACACTACTTCCAAGACTTGCTATCACAAATAAAAGTTTTGGCTTCAGATATACTAGGATTGAGAATCCCTATAAAACAGCCCAAGTGAGGAACTCAGAGACAATCAATATTGTTTTTAAGCAGCTAAATTTTGGCACATATCTAACACAAACACAAAAACACACAAACAGATATTTAAATGTACTGATGTATCATTTAAATCAGAATGACTTGCTTACAGGTAAAAAAGAAATTAATAATCAGCACAGAACACAAACAAATTGAGAGTACTGGAGACAACCTGGCCTGTGCAATCACCCAGGTTTTAGACTTCTTTAGTAGCAATAAAAGAGAAGCATCTCCTCAATAGCTCAGAAAACTGGTCAGAGATTTTAACAGGCAAACCAGAACAGGCTCTAAGTGCACCTCTTGAGCCACCCACGAACAAGAGAAATTCAAGTCATTCTCTCTTAAAAATCAATTAAAAATAAATAAATAAAACTCTTCAGGAAAAGTCTGAAATGACAGTTTGCTAAAGCCCAGACTTGCTATAAATAAAGGCAACTTATAAATGAAGAGAAGTATCCAACTTGAGTTTTGAGCTAAATAAGCTAAACTATTAGTTTACCAGAGAATGAAAGATGTTTATAGCTAGTAAGATATCAAAGTTATTCTAGTTTATTACTGCTTTCGTATGTGTTGTTTTACTTTTAGCCTCTTTACTTTTCACTGGGGCACACAACTGTACGAGCAACGAGTCTCACTGTGACACTTTCCTACCAGATACCTTGATCTAGACCCCATCTCTATTATCTTCTCTTAAACCCGCTTCTTTTCCCTTTCTCGCTTGTAACGGTTCCCTTTTTATTTTCATGGGTTTTTTTTTCTGCTTTATGAATTTGCTTATCTCACCTGACAGAATGATCTCCAGTTACACCCATCTTCCTGTAAATAACAAGTTTTGTTCTTTATGGCTGAATAAAAAAATAGGTGTGTGTGTGTGTGTGTGTGTGTGTGTGTGTGTATTCTACACTGTCTTTACCCATGCTGTCAGTGTGTTCCTAGTCTGCAACACAACCTGAGTATGCCTGTATCTCTACAGAAAGACAGCTTTGACTCCCTGGAATACACACTTGGGAGCGGTATAGTTGAATCATATAGTAATTCTATTTTTAATTCTTTGAGGATCCTCCCTACCCATTTCCACAGTAGGTGGAATAACTTACAGTGTATAAGGGTTCCTGTTTCCCACACATAAATATCTGCATTTTCTTGGTGACAGTCATTCTTTTTCCCACACTTATCAATATTTATGTTTTTTTTAATGATAGTTACTCTGATTGGCTTAAAATGGGACCTTAATGTCATTTTTATTTGCCTCTCCCTGATGGTGAACATTTCTTTCATGTATTTACTGGTCATTTGTGCTTCATTTTTAAGGAATATCTGCTCAATATACTGCCCATTCTTTAGTTTATTCTCCTGCTGTTTAGGTTTTTTTATTTCTACAATTATGTTAATATAATATTATTTATGCCATGGAGTAGAAAAAAACAAAGATTTATTTGAGCCCTAGCTTTACCACTATGTAAGTGTGTACAAAATTAAATTTTGTGGTAGAGTTCAACAAAAATCAATTACAAAAAACAAGGAATAATAATAAAAAGATTAGATAATTTGGCAGACAAAAAAATAAATTTTGTGACTGTATCTACTATAAAATAGCTACACAGAGCTAAGAGTATAGCTTAAATAAGATAATATACAAAAATCCCCTATACACGGTGAATGTATACTACTCATTTCTAAAGAATTCTATTTTCTTGTGTGTATTATGAAAAGAAAATGAACAACTGGCTAAGTCTACTAATGCCCTATAGTTGCTCATACTCATGATTAAAGTCAAACTTCAGGCAAGGACACCTGTCCTCAAGTAACAGCAGCTGAATCTCAGAACCTACATAATTGGCAAAAAATAAACACATTTTTAGTATGTTACAGTTTAAAACACATTTTCTTATTGAACTTCTAATTCATATGGTCTTCAGGAATGTAAGACTTTTTTTAAAAAAAGATTCTACTGTAGAATTGTTAAAGATTGGGCTGCAGGGGCTGGAGAGATGGCTCAGCGGTTAAGAGCATTGCCTGCTCTTCCAAGGGTCCTGAGTTCAATTCCCAGCAACCACATGGTGGCTCACAACCATCTGAAATGAGATCTGATGCTCTATTCTGGCCTGCAGGAAGACACACAAACAGAATATTGTATACATAATAAATAAATATTAAAAAAAAAGATTGGGCTGGAGAGATGGCTCAATGGTTAAGAGCATTGCCTGCTCTTCCAAAGGTCCTGAGTTCAATTCCCAGCAACCACATGTAATGAGGTCTGGTGCCCTCTTCTGGCTAGCTGTATAGATAATAAATAAATAAATACATACATACATACATAAATTTAAAAAAGAATTGTTAAAGATTTATTTATATTTATTTTATGAGCATTGGTGTTTTGCCCGCACTGAGAGTGTCAGATCCCTTGGAACCCTTGGAACTGGAGTTACATACAGCTGTGATCCACCATGAAGGTGCTGGGAATTGAACCCAGGTCCTTTGGAAGAGCAGCTAGTGCTCTTAATCACTCCAGCGCCCTCCCCCTCATTGTGGAATTCTGATCCCATAAAAAAATGAAAGTTTAAACCAATGACAACTAAGCAAAATTTAACAGCAGTTAATAAAAAAAATGATAGAAACTTCAAATTGTTCACAATGTTTATCATTTCAGAGGAAGACACGTTTATAGAAAGACACAAAAAATACAAACTAAAACCCATGATATCTGAACTCTGAAGAGAATTCCATTTTAAACTTACTGCAGTTTGAAATCCATTCCTATCACTAATTTCCCAGGCCTTGTGCTGGAAGCTGGGAAGAGAGATAAAACAGGCTTTCCTACCCACAATGCAGTCCCAGCACAAGTGAGTGAAATACAAGCTGACTTGTAGCAAGAGAGACTGTCAATGTAAAAGTCAACAGAAGCTGGGTGTGGTGCCCAAACCTGTAAGCCCAGAACTCAGGAGGATTTCTGTGATCTCAAGGCCAAGGTAGATTACACAGTAAGTTCCAGGCCAATGAGAACTAATATTGAGACAGTTTGAAAACCAAAACCAAGCAACTCTCTTAAAAAACAAAACAAAACAAAACAAAACAAAAAAACCCCCACGATTTTAAAAAGGGGAGAGGGTTGAAAGATAATATTTAGGGCAATTAATCTAAAAGACTAATATTAACTTATCAGATGAAGAGGGGGAAATAACACACAAGGTATGTTTAGGAAAGAAAATACAATTTAGTATTAAAATGTTTTAATACTTGTTTTGTGTTCCCATTTATTTGTTCCCCCAAAAAAAAAAAAAAACAATTTTTGAAGTTACAACAAAGATTTAAATGGTTCTTCAGACAATCGGGAAGATGGAGTAGAAAAAAGATAACAGTACCTACCTATGTCTTCAAGATTACATACACTTCTATTTTCATGTCCCTCTATTGTAACTACACTGTGACAAGCTGGAAGCAATGGGAATTAGAGCCAAAAAGCTATATACACCATTTGGAAAGCCTAGTAGTTCCAAAGTAAAACTACTCCTTAGGCTGTATTTTATAAATCTGTAAAAACACACCTGACATCTAATTGACAAGGACTAAGGATGGTATATGCCATGAGATAGCAGGCTCATCACCTATATCCCACCTCCCCACATCCACACTATCCATTTACCAAGATAAAACAAAAAAAGTCTTAATTATCTGAACTTAGAATCAAATTCCATCCTACATATAAACCTAAAGTATATTTTGTTTTACCTTAATGTACAATCACTGCAGCACCTTTATAAAGGTCATACTTTGTCTTATTAGGACCTTTTACCAAAAATTCAGACATTACAGAGGCTACATAAAAATCACTAAGGATTCCATTTAAGTAATCTTAAAGCCTTTATCAGTCTATAGTGTGCCTGTCACATAAGTAGTTAATAAGCACATTTGGAAACAATTATTCTTGGTATAAATACACCTGCATATTTACAATTTTACATGGCATCCTAAATCAGTTTTCTTTTTCATTTACTAGAGTGAGGCTATTATGCCAACTTTCAAGTTATACACGAATACAGCTAACACTTTCATTTACAAACAAAAGGTATCAGTATGTAAACATCTATCACTACAAAGTGAGTTTGGTAAGGCTGGGAACAACTAATTGCCATGGCTTGTAATGACCCACCCAGTCAAAGAGGGAACCCCAGAAACACATTTCCATCCCCCAGACAGTGTAAAATGAGTTTCCAGTGTCTCCAAAAACATCTGAGAAAAACAACAAAAACAACTAACACCCTTCTGTCACTACATCAATATCCTGGAATATCAAAGAAATTCTATTTAGATCAGTCAAATATTCTCAGTTATTCATTTTAAAGCCCTGGACTTACTGTGCTTATGTTTGTCCCTGGAGAAACCAGGAATTCAATACTCAATAATACTGAAAACCAATACTGAGAGCGGTGTTTTACTAAACTATGCCTCTTTTCAAATTATACACTTCTCTCCTGGTTTGGGTTGTGATGTAGGATTCCCCTCTGTATGCTGTGAATACCATAGGTTAATAAAGAAACTGACTTGGCCTGAGGAGAGAACAGAGCTGGGGGTGGAGGGCCTTAAAATGAATGCAGGGAGAAAGGCAGAGTCAGGGAGAAGCCACGGAGCTGCTGCTGGAGACTGAGGACTGAAACTTTGCTGGTAGTCCACGACCTCGTGGTGATGCACAGATTAATGGAGATGGGTTAAAATAAGATGTAAGAGTTAGCCAATAAGAAACTAGAGCTAATGAGACAAGCAGTGATTTAAATAATATAGTTTCTGTGTGATTATTTCCGGGCTGAGTTGCTGGGCAGCCAGAATCAAACAAGAAGGCTCTTACAACAAAGTTGTGTTCTTTTAAGAACATAAAAGACTTAAAAACCTTAATACTACTTCATTCCTCACTATCATTTGAAGAGTTATGGGAAAATAAGTATCTCTCTGCCCAATAGTTAATTTCAGACAAAAAAAATTATCAGATCAGCAGACAAAACTAAATGCTAAATAAGTCTTCCCTAATTTTGAGAGAATAACTTAGACTCTTCTGAAATACTACCAAAAAAGTACATTATTAACAAAGATAGACATTTCATGTGTAGATCACTATCCTGCTCTTACTATATATTTCAAAGTTCTAACTCACTTCCAAAAGGAGGGAAAAAAAAATGCTGCCCCGCCCCATACTACTTAAGTCCAAGGCTTTGTGTTTTGTTTTATGTTTGTCTTGCTTTATGCTTTTCTGGTCCATTAGGACCCAACCAAACTCATAATATTCTTTTCAGACACTTCACATAATACTTTTTTTTTTTTTTTTGGTTTTTCGAGACAGGGTTTCTCTGTGGCTTTGGAGCCTGTCCTGGAACTAGCTCTGTACACCAGGCTGGTCTCGAACTCACAGAGATCTGCCTGCCTCTGCCTCCTGATCACATAATACATTTGCAGCTATTTTTATCCTTAGGCTTTTTTCTTACAAGATTATTCTTTGTTATTTCTAAAGTTTCACAACATCCTTTCCTTCCAGATTAATCAAAACTCCACTTTCCTAAAACCTTAAGTAACGGACAGTTTCTAAAACGACACTTGGCAGTTGAGCTGGGCCCCATCTGTCTAGCAATTGAGACCACTAAAATATGATTTGCTTTAATTCAAAACATCACCATGGAAATACCAAATACATAACTTTGATCTTTTATGTTGGAACCCTGATCTCACAATGAATACAGAAAACCAGGCTTTATACATCAACAGAGTTTATGAGAAGTATCTCAGTAAGTGTTCATAAAATGTGGACATAAACTCCTAAACTATTTTTTTTCCTTTTCTCAATAAAAAAAAAAAAGAAAAAAAACTCCTAAACTATAAATCCAAGAACACAATTTTGGGCTTTTTCATTTATTTATGGAGGGGCACATACATATACCACAGTACACATGATGGTGCATGTGTAAGATCAAAAGGCAACTTGCAGGAGTCATTCCCAGAGATTAAACTCCACACTGTCAGGCCTAGTAGCAGGGGCCTCTTCCCTGAACCAGCTCATTGCCCCAATTTCATACTTTAAAATGTAGGAATTTGGAGAGCTGAGCTGGGCACTCAGCATACCACAGTGAAAAAGTTAATACATCCAGTTCTCAGTTTTTCCCCAATAAAAGTTGACAAGAATGAACTAAAGATTGTCTGCGTCTTTCCAGGTAAAATATTCTCTATTACTCATACACAACAGAACTTCTCACAATAGAAAAGCCAGTGCACAGTTAGAATAAAGGTCATATGAGGAGCACCTTTTTTTTTCTGTAGTGAGTTTCTAATTTAATAATATATTTTTACAGCCCTGATATACACTATTAACAACTGCTTTAGTGCTCACAAGAACCAAAAAAAAAAAAAAAAGTAGCATCCGTACTTCTAAACCAAACACTATGATGTCTATCCTTTTAAATCCAAGTCACAAAAAGTCATATAGGTCTATTTGATCTTGAATGCTCCTTCACCTTTTTTAAGAAAAAAAAAAATTAGGTGTTAGGTGATGCCCCTAGACAGAGTGAACAAGCTACACAGACCTGTGGTGCAAAACACCATAACGTGGCAATTCAAAGAATAAAGACTGTCTCTGATAGCACCAGAGGCTAAAAGGACTGTGAGTATCACAAAGACAGAGATACTTTCTGGATTGGCTAAGTTATTCACATGCCACCAATAAGACAGCCAATGCAATCGTCTAAGATATAGCAAATGCCTATATCTCAATCCTGACATAAAAAAGTGAGCTATCCTGAGTAAATTTGGAGCATGGGGATCATGGGAGAGGGTAGAAAGTGGGGGAGGAAGAGGGGGGGAGAAAAGGGAGCAGAGAAAAATATATAGCTCAATAAAAGCAAAAAGAAAAAGGAAAAAAAAAGAAATGCAGGGGCCAGGCAGTAGTGGCGCAGGCCTTTAATCCCAGCACTCTGGAAGCAGAGGCAGGCGGATCTCTGTGAGTTCAAGGCCAGCCTGGTCTACAATAGCTAGTTCCAGGACATTTACCAAAGCTACAAAGAAACCTTGTCTTGTCTTGAGGGGAAAAAAAAAGAAGAAGAAATGCAGGTTAATAGTCACCTATAACAATCAAACTTGTACGCGTTATATATGTTTTCAAGGTCAAACAGAAATAGATATATTTTAGATAGGTGATCTTCAAACACTTCAAAGACCTACAGAATGACAAATATAATGTTTTGCTAACATAGGGCTTTTAATAAAAATGAGACACATCTGCTCAAGGTAGTACCAATTTACTTCGGAGATGATGGGCTTTGAAAAAAAAGTGAGCTACTTAGACACAAATAGATGTTGCCTTGTACCATACAATAGTTTTTAAGTTATTCAAGATTGCAACAGTGTAGTGACTTCAAGATCCTGGGTATAGTCTTTCTCGGTGCACCTCAAAAGTACTGCTGTGCACAGGCTGCCTCCCCTCTCAGAGGCAGAAGTGGCCTTGTCATGGAGCTATCCATGGTGCTTATTTACACTCAGCCCTCACGTCTACAGTAGGCAAGAGCTTTTCCATTATATTTTCTCCCTGGATCTACCTGTCTGTTATCTACATTGTAGCCTGTAAAAATTATGTCAATACCATGAGATACTTCTTATGTGTTTTTCCATTTTTGCCTGTGCTGAAACCCTCAATTATCTTACTTTCTTCTAGAGTGACTCTCCAGTTAACCTAGCTTTGCATTCCAAAGTCCATTATACCATCTCCTACACGAAACCCTTACGGTGGCCAGAGTTCACTTTGGGAGAGAGTTCACTGACAAAATCTGGACCAAAAAAGTTAAGATTCCTCAGATTCATGTCCCAAACATGAAACCTTAACTGAGTTTTAAACACTGTTAATTTTACTCTTACCATTCCAAACTAATTAAAATGGCTTTTGAATAGCACATTTTGGTGTCTGACACTGGGACAGGTAAAGGAGTTAACTCAGGACCAACATGCAGGCTTCAGAGAAACCTCGAACCCCTAGAAACCGTGTGATTCTTTAGGCATATGCATGATCTTCTGTGAAGAGGGTGGGTAATACTAATCCTTAAGAAGCTAAAACCCCCCACCATGCTTCAGGGATCACAGCACCGATACTCAGTGAATGAGAAGGGAACAGACATAACGCCAAATAAGAATGTTTACCCACAAATCAACCTGGTAGATAGTATTTACTGTAAAGCAACTATTAAATCAAAAATCAAAATGTAGCTGGGCAGTGGTTAAAGCACACGTCTTTAATCCCAGCATTCGGGAGGCAGAGGCAGGTAGATCTCAATGAGTTTATGAGCCAGCCTGCTCTAGAACAGGCCAGGACAGCCAGGACTGTTACACAAGAGAAACCCTGTCTTGAAAAACCAGAAAGGGAAAAAAAAATCAAAATAGAGGATGAACTTCAGTGACAGTACATGCACACAACCCTGGACTGGGGGCTGGAGGGCAGGGAGCCAAAATCCAAGAATCAATCCAAAGGCTAGTTTCCCAGATACAACTGAAGACTGTATTAAGAAGTTTCTGAGTCTTCATAGGTTAGAAGATTTACTGAGCAACAAGTGTCTGAATTCAGGTGGCCACAAAATGCCCTGAAACATGAAATAAGCAGCCCTCATATGCCACCCATTGCCACTAAAGAGTAAGACGTTCATATCAACAATATCCTTTAGGACCTCTGCTGACAAACCCTACAAACCCTGAGGTGTTTTATACACTAACTCTGCAAACATGAACGGATTTCATTTTTTGTGTTTATTACTCAAACCAAAGGAAGACGAAGTTATGCTTAGAGGTCAGCTGGGTTTAACATCACAGAGTTTTTTATTACTGCCAACTGCTCACAAAAGAGAGCAGATCAATAGGCAGCAATAGGCAACACCAAACAGAAAACTGTCAAGAACTGAACAGACAAAAACAGAACGGTATCTATAGACTTTGAAAACTCTATATAATGAAAGAAAGATGCCCATCTAAAAAGGACGCACTGACCTCTGGGAAAGACTGTAAAGGAACCAATTAAAGCCAACAATTTCCTGAGCTGTCTATACCAGATATGCAAATTCAAAGGCATTTTATTACCACGCCTCCCTCAAACAATTATAAAGTGACCAAACCAAATACAATCATTTTTTTTTTCTGAGAGAGAGAGAGAGAGAGAGAGAGAGAGAGAGAGAGAGAGAGATTGATTCTTTGTGTAGCTTTGGCTGTATTGGAACTAGCTCTGTAGACCAGGCTGGTCTCAAACTCAGAGATCCGCCTGCCTCTTCGTGCTGGGATTAAAGATGTGCACCACCACCGCCTGCAGCAATCACCTTCTCAACAAGGTCTTTGCCAATTTTCATTTTGTTAAGTCTAACTTATCAACTGTTTCAACAGGTCTAAAATTCTTCACCAAATACAAGATTCCATGAATTTTTTCCTGTTTTATTCTATTTTTGATTGTGAGTCTAGTTTTTAACTACCGAGCCCTCTCCAGCCCTCCTGCTTTATATTGTAAAGCATTGGCTTTCGTTGGCTGGTTTTGTTTTGTTTCTTTAATTTTTTACAATAAACCTCTTCTTTGAGTTACTTTTTGTGTAAGGCATGAGATTAAGACCAAAGTTCTTTTGAGAGACAAGCACCAGCCCCAAGGTTCATTTTTCACTTATAGCTAAAGGAAGAAAAGACCACATAAAGTACTTGTAAATACCCACCTAATAAACATATAAATTCAATAACCAAAAAGCAAGCAGTCTAATTAGAGAACATTTTTTTAAAAAGACACAAACATTTCCCTATACTCCATGAAAAGATTTCAACATTGTTATTCATTAAGGAAATAAACACAAATTAAGAACATAGTACAGTATCAGTACACAGCTATTAGAGAAGCTATAATGCAAGCTAACAGTAACGATGGATAAGGACTGAGAAATTACTGACATTACTGACATACATTACATTACTCTCTCATACATTACTGACAGAAATATAAAATGGTAACCTGAAAAGCTCATCAGTTTCCTGACAAACTAAACACACATTTATCATATGTAAAATGATACTTTTAGCAACTACACTTCTAGGTATTTCTTTCAGTCATATCCACATAAAGAACCTGTCAGAGACTGTCCACAATAGGTCATAATAGCCAAAATCTAGAAACAAAAATTTTCAATAGATGACTGATTATAAATAAATGCTTGGACATCCACTCACAGGATACTATTTGGCAAGAGGAAACGAACTACAGATATATGCAATAATTTGGATGACTCTCAAAAGCATAATGCTGAGTGACAAAACTCAATCCCAATAGGCCACGAATGTATGTTTCTGCTCACGTAACAATGAAGAAAACTTACAAAATTGTTAATGGAAAAAAGGTAAGTAGTTGCCACCAGAAATTAAGGATGGGAGTGTGACTTTAAAGATGTAGATGAAGGAAATCTTCATGGTGATGGATACTATTGTATCTTAACAGCAGCAGTAATAAAATGCTACAAAAATATCCACATACCTATACCAATTTCCTGGCTCTGTAATTATGTAAAATATAACCAATGGGTAACCAGAGTTAGAGTTACACACGACGTCTCTGCAACTTCCAGTGAGCCTATACTTATTTCAAAAATAAAAACAAGGGCTGGAGAGAAGGCTCAGAGGTTAAGAGCACTGCCTGCTCTTCCACAGGTCCTGAGTTCAATTCCCAGCAACCACATGGTGGCTCATAACCATCTTTAATGAGGTCTGGTGCCCTCTTCTGGCTTACAGGCATATACACAGACAGAATATTGTATACATAATAAATAAATGAATAAATAAAAATAAACACAAAAAATACAAAACAATTTATGGCTGAGAGGTAGTGGCCCACACCTTTAATCCCAGCACTCAGGAGACAGAGGCAGGCTGAGCTGACCTCTGAGTTCAAAGACACCTGATCCAGGACAGCCAGGATTACACAAAGAAATCCTGTCTCAAAAGAAAAAGAAAGGAAGGAAGAAAGGAAGGAAGGAAGGAAGGAGAAAAAAAGAAAAAAATTTAAAACATGGGAAATAGGTTGAAGGGCCAAGGTTAAACAGGAATGACCATGGTACAGTACAAAGAGAGCTGAATCTATCCACCTCCTTCAACAAGCATTTATTAAGTACCTTGTACTTAAAAAAAAAAAAGTCCTAACAATAGGATTGAGAAAAAAAAAGTCAAGCACTTATCTTTGAACTAATTTACTCTTTAAAAACTTACTGCAGAATAATAATTGAGGGGATCTATTGACTGTTTTGCTATTCTGTCGTCTTTTCCTAGTTAGTTCTAACTCATTCTTGAACTCTCAGCTCAGTGTCTCCAGAAAAACTTTCCATGATTCTGTGTTATTATTGAACTAAAACCTCCAAATACACAGACAGGTACGTGTAGCTCACCACTGCTTTCCCTAACTTAATGCCGTACTTAGCAAATGTCAGAAGATCAAAACACATTACATGAAAAAATCTGTAAAGTACTTTTGGAGGCTGAAACAAAACAATGCTATTGTTGTTTTAAGGTGTTTTTTATGTGTGTGTGTTTTGCTTGCATGTGTGTCTATGTGCATGCCTGGTGTCTACAGGTCAGAAGAGAGTGTCAGACCCCTTGGAATTGGAGCTGAGTTGCCATGTGGGTGCTGGGGATCAAGCCTGTGTCCTCTGCAAGGACAACAAGTGCTCTTAATGGCTGAGCCATCTCTTCAGCTCCAACAAAAGGACCTTGAATTCAAGGCCAGTCTTTCACAATAAGACTGTCTCTCAAAATAAATAAGAAAAGAACAAACAACAACAAAAATATATACAAAGTTTCAATTACATACAATGAGTGCACAATGTTACTGGAATTTGGAAGAATTAATGATCAACTTCAACCTAAGAAATCCACTTCTATGAAATGGATAGTTCCTATGGGAGATAAACAATGTTAAAGTTCAGAATTATCTATGAACATCACCCCTTCCAAAGCCAGAGCCCTCTGAAGAATTCAAACTAAGGAGTGGTCTCCAAAGTATTCTTTATGAAATCCACGCAGAAATGGGCTTGAACTGAGGCAGAAAAATTACTGAAGAAGGATGCAGCAGGTGCATCTGTAATTCAGCTATCCAGGAGGCTGAGGCAGGAGGACAGATGGAGCCTATAAGTTCAAGACCGGCAATATTACAAGACAGTTCTCTCAAGAAATAACCAAAGGCTGGCAGAATACCAAGCCGGATAACCTGAAATTGATCCTGAGCCCACATGATGAGAGCACCACACTCCTTCAAGTTGTCTCTGACTTCCATATACGCTCGGTGGCACACATGTACCTCACTCCCCCCCACAGACACATGATAAATAAATATAATTAAAGACACTGTGATAGTGAATACACAAAGCAATGTGTCCTGAATGAGGGCCCTCATTCAAAAAGATGTGAGCAACACTAATAACAAACAGAAGTATGAGGGAAAAAAGAGACGAAGATGATTCGGCGAAGTTTAACAGAATGACGAGTGAAAGACAGTCTCAAACTGGGAAGTCATGACTAAGTCTTCTCAGAAAAAAGAACATGCCTCGTTAGATGTTATGGATGACATCCACACAAAGATTTGAGACTAGATGTGGGCGGAAAGTCAAGATGATAATGTAGATGTGTGGATTGAGTAGTTAAGATTAAGCATGCAACTGAGGTCTCTCAGGAAGAAAGTATAATGGACTATAGATGGAAATCATTTAAAACAATTTGATTTCCCATTAGTCAACTTAGTTACCACACTCCAGTCATCAGGACTATGAGCGCCTTCAGAGCATTTTGGAAACCCTTGCATTTGCTAAAGTACACAACACAGGGCTTTGTACTTCACTGGCATATAGGGATTCACCCAAGTGTGGTGTGGTTGGTGTGTGTGTGTGTGTGTATGTGTGTGTGTGTGTAGGTCAGAGATCAACATCTGATATCTTCCTGCTTCTATTGTACTTTTTGAGACAGGGTCTTTCACTAAACCTAAAGCTCCGTGTTCAGACTAGACCAACTGGCCAGAAAGCCTCCAGGCTCTGCCCCCAGTACTGATGTCACAGACATGGACTGCAATGTGTGGCTTCTTATGTAAGTACTGGAGATCCTAACTCAAATCCTCATGCTTGTGAAGCAAGGAATTTACCCACTGAGCCAGTTCCTCAATCCCGATAGCTTCTAATGAATAATATGGAAACGGTGCTTTAGTTAGCTGTTTGAAAGGGAACACCTTTCCTTTAGCATGGAAGATCAGTAAGTTCAGACATTTGAAAGCATTTGTCCAAAGTTCTGCTTTCCTAAGGCCCTATGACTGAAGAACTGGAAAACTAGAGTGAGTTTAGGCTCCCAAATGAGACTAGATTTTGCTAAAGAAAATTCTAACTCAAAACGGAAAATATTCTTCAAGAAGTTTTTGAGTGAAATAAACAGAGCATAAGCATTTACTGGAAAAGTGAGACAAATGAAGCTTCAATTATATATATACTATAGAAGCTGGTAATGTACAAAAAGTAAAGAAGTCACAGGTGGAGCTAGGTGTATTCGAAGAGCACTTTACCAAGTGTGCGCAAAGGGTTGGGGTCAATCACTAGTGGGGCGGGGGCAACCAAAAGTTTTTCAGATGAACTAATGGAAAACTGCAACTGAATGACACAATCAAAGGGGAACTGAACCGTTACGATACATCCTTTTTGCCTTTTAATACAGTGAGAGAAGTCGTTGGTCTGCTCTCCCACAAAACATCCGTGGACATGGTCAGTGGAGTAACAGATTAATGTGCGCAACAACTGGGTGAACAGTACTTCTTTAGTTGCAGTTAAAGTAAACAGGTCAGCATATCATGTACAGGGATAGAGCTGTTGACCAACTCCCAAAATTACATTCTGCACTGTACTGTAACCTGAGTATTTTCTAGATAGCACGCTACTGCGTGGCTCTAAACCTGAGTGGAGTGAAGAACTAGGTGCCTCTGGACACGCGAGTGTGTTTGTGTAAGAGTTCAGAGAAGAGAAAAGGTACCGGCTGGAGTTGCAAGACTGTAGGTATCTTAAGTCATCTAGAATTCAACTATCATCTCAATAGGTTTCAACAAGTCTACTAGATGATCAATCACTCTGCCTGCATACTCCTTTATTTCCAACAACAACAAATGAATCATTGGAGACCAACAGCTAAAATCTGTTGCAAAACCCTCCAAAGTTAGCCCCCAGCAACTTTCATTCCTGTTCACTCCATTGCTGGTCCTGTTCTTTTAAGGACAATATAGTGCAAGGTGAATGTCTTCTCCTTGGTTTGTTGTTGTTCTTTTTAACTTAAAAAAAAAAACGAAATAGTATGGCTTCTTGGCATATCAAGATGTGGAAAGCTAGTCTTTTTTTTTCTTTTTATTCCCCTCCTTTGATTCCTCCTTCTAAAATGTTTTGCCCTCCCTAAAGAAAAACGAACACCGGGCAATAGAAACATAGTTTCTCTAGTGTCAGAGCCGCGACCGCAGGAGCAGAACAGAGAAAAGGGGGTCTAAATAACCACACACTATAGCAAGAGTTGCAGCTGATCGGAAACCCCCATTGCCAAAAAGCAAGCGGCTCTGGCAGGTGCCTGGGTGTAGGGACGTGACAGAAGACGCCTAGCCTGGCACCTCCGTGCTGTGGCAGCTGGACGGCTCACACCTCTTCTAGCCACAGCCCGGTAGAATGGAGTGGACGCTCGGTCCCAGGCCTGCCCTGAACAGCCGCCGGCAGCGAGCTGGGTCCAGAGAAGCAACCGAGCAGAGAGGGAGGCAGGGGAAATGCTCGGCCAAGCCCAAGCCGCGCCCATGGGCCGGCTGCCTAGAGCCCGACCTCCCCGCCTGCCGGACGTCGTCCTGGGAATCCGCACCGATGGGAGCTCGCGAGTGGGAGACGCCTCCGGCTCGGCCCGGGTGGCCTGTACCCCACATAAGGCCACCGCAGGGCGTGGTGCTAGGGAAGCTCACGGCACCGGGGTAATGCTGTGGGCAGGGCCCGGGTTGGCCTGCGCAGAGCGGGTCACTCACCGAGAGGACACTCATGCGGATTGGGGTCTCCAACAGGCACGCCATCTTGAGCCTTCCCACCCGGCTGCTGCCGGCGCCGGCGCGAGGCCGGCACTTTCGACAGCCACAGATGGGGCCAGCAGACGGATCCTCTGGAGAAAGCCAGATAAGCTTCTCAGAACCGACCAAGCTCCGGGCGTCGCTCGAGCACTGAAGGACTGGGCAGAAGAGAGGAGAATGGTTAACCGCGCCGGACCCCCCAGCTTACGAATCGTCCTCTCAGAAACAGCAGCTACTCTCGCTGGGGTCAGAGGTGGGCGCGGGCAGCGGCCTCCGCATGCGCAAAGGCCTGCCTGCCCCACCTTCCCCCGGCTGGGGGCGGAGCCTCACCCGGGCAGTACGAGCTGTCGGCGCTCGTAAATTTCAGTTTACAGGTTCTCTTTCCTAAATGCTAGTAGGTGGAGTTACCTACGTAGTTTGAAGTTCACTTTCACATTCACTATCTCACTCTACACCAAACTCCTAGTTTCGGTACTATCTCCATCTTAAGGCTGGAGAAACTGGTCTCAAAACCGGGTCATGCCACCAATAAGAACGGTCGGTTCATGCTTCAACGCTCAACCTGCTTTAACCTTGTGTGTCCGACCTACTTATTCTGGTATAGTGCGTTAAGAATGGGCACTCTAGTAAGACGCCTGGATTTAATCCTTGCTACTTTAGTTAGCACCATTATCTTGAACAGGTTGCTTGGTCTCCTTATATTTCCGTTCTCCTGACTGTAAAATAAGGGCTAATGAGAATAAATGAACCAATAAACAAAATAACATGCCTGCAATGTGGAAAGCATTGTGCTGCCTATATATTAGACTTCTTCCAGCCTCTGAGTCATATGGGGGAAGGTCATCTGAATATTTCATACTAAAACAGTCCGAGAAGAGAAGTCATACCTAATTCAGGTTGTTACCGCTCCTCTGGATAAAGCCATAAGCTGTTAAAGCAAAAGCGTTTCTTTCTCACTGCTCCTCATTTCCTCCTGTACTTTCTAAGTTCTTTGTATCACTCATCACCCTTGCTTATAGGTCTGTTACAAATGTTGCACTTCTGGAAGGCTGGAAGTTTAAGAGAACCTTCCTGCTGTAACAATATATTCTATCCTAAATTCTGTAATCTTCATCCTAACTACACAATCTTTGCCAGTCTTTGCCCGGGTATTATTCATCCAATAATGTCATTTCAATTTAGTTTTAAATTTAAATTTTTTAACTTTTTCCTAAACCATAATCGGTGAAATCAAGTTTGTTGTGTTCCTTTTTATTCATTCATAAATACAATTTTTTTTTTTGGTTTTTCGAGACAGGGTTTTTCTGTGGCTTTGGAGCCTGTCCTGGAAATAGCTCTGTAGACCAGGCTGGTCTCGAACTCACAGAGATCTGCCTGCCTCTGCCTCCCGAGTGCTGGGATTAAAGGCGTGCGCCACCATCGCCCGGCTCATAAATACAAAATTATTTAAATGTCCATCCACCTAGCACCTAGAATCATGTCCTAGGATGCCTGTTACAACCAGGCAGATTGTAACTGGGCACATGGTCTCTATAGCTATGTGATCTACACTTCATTCCTTACCTCTTTTCTTAAAAAATAATTTTACAGGGTTGGAGAGATGGCTCAGCGGTTAAGAGCATTGCCTGCTCTTCCAAAGGTCCTGAGTTCAATTCCCAGCAACAACATGGTGGCTCACAACCATCTGTAATGAGGTCTGGTGCCCTCTTCTGGTCTTCAGGCATACACAGAGAATATTGTATACATAATAAGCAAATAAATATTAAAAAATAATAATAATTTTACATTTTGGGGTGTGTGTGTGTGTGTGTGCGTGCACATGCCGGCCAGAGAACAGTTTGGGAAGCTGATTCTCTCCTTTTATCCAGGGTTCCAGGGATCAAGGTCAGATCATCAGGCTCAGTGGCAAGAGTACTTGGCGCATCTCCCCAGCCTGCATCATCCTTTAACTTCAGGTACCAGTTGTTTCTTTCCTGTAACATAATATATCTAGCAATATACTCTCTATATATATTCAAAAATATAACAATATGTATTATATATAACAATATGTCCGATATACTGTTATTAACAATATATCCTACATATTGTTATATATAATACAATATATTGTTAGAGAAATTGTTATGTATATTGATTATAGATGTTTGAGAGAAGTAACTTTATACTATTCACTCCAAAAATGTTATCTTCTTAGTCTTTTATCTTGTTGCCTACAATAGGCATGTGTTAAATGTTTATTAAATACACATTTTTGGCTTTGTTTCATCCTGGGATAAGATATGAGTATAGGTAGTTTAATTTGGAAGTACTTCCAGAGAACAGAATCCCCGAGTCAAAAAGAGAAAAGAAAGAAAACCAAAGCCAGCATTAGAGTCTGCTATTGAGATCCTTGTTTATTCCTCAAGCCCCTCTGAGAAAATACACAGAATGCCTCTGGATTATCCATTGTGAGGCTGGAACAAGTGTTCACCACTATGTTAGTTGAGGATTTCCCCAGGAAAATCCTATTAGTTTTCTGCCTTCTGGACTACCTCTCTCTGTGCCCCCCACCGTGTGTGTGTGTGTATGTGTGTGTGTGTGTTTGTGTGTGTGTGTGTCCTCAGCAACCCAGCTGGGATGATCTTTTGCAACCTGGCCACCATAATGCCTAAGATGTCAATTGCTTGGCTCAGAGGACAGCCACTCACAAAGCCCTCTCAACACTTGCTAACTGTCTATATTTACTCAAGGAACCAGCCTTGTAAGACACTTCTGCGCTGTCTCAAGCACCTCATGAGCCCTCCATTCCCTGCAAAAGGGAATGTTAGTGTGAACATCTCCTGTTAGTAATGAAGCTGTTATAGATTTAAGACAGCAAAGGCCATGTTAAGCCCAAGGAACATTTCAGAACTTCTACAAACAAGAATGACACTTCTCCCTATATCCAAAAAAAAATAATAATATTTGTCTTAAGGTTTTTATTGCTGTAACAACAACAAAAAAACCATTAGCAAAGTAACTTTAGGAGGAAATGGTTTATTTGGCTTTTACTTCCACAACATAGTTCATCATCAAAGGAAGTTAGGACATGAACTCAACCAGGGCAGGAACCTGCAGGCAGGAGCTGATGCAGAGCCATGAAGGGGTGCTGCTTATGTGTGTGTGTGTGTGTGTGTGTGTGTGTGTGTGTGTGTGAGAGAGAGAGAGAGAGAGAGAGAGAGAGAGAGAGAGAGAGAGAGAGAGAGAATGAATGAGAATGGGGGGCATTATTAGAATGACTTACAGATTGAGGTCCAGCTAATCAAAAAATGGCTCAATGGCTAGCTATAAATGTCCAAGAGTCCAGTAATTGTTCAGTCCATGAGGCTACTTGTCTCAACTGGTCTTCAGTATATGCCAGAATCCAAAGAAGTAGGCTCTAATGCCAGTTAAAGATAAGACTTGGCAGTGTGTTGTGCAAATTCTAATTGGTCTTAATCATATAAACCCAGAGTCAGATATTAGGGGGTGAAAGATCAGAGAAGCAGAGCAGCCAGCCACTAGTTCTTACATTTATGAAATCCTCAGACCAAATGAGGTATCCTGTCTCTACAACTCCTCAGACTGACTGCCATCCCTTCAAAACCTCAGACTAAATCCTGAGAGCTCCTGTGTCCTCCCACTTTATATTCCTCTCTCTGCGCAGCCATATCCCTTCCCATCTCCACCTCCCTAGTGCTGGGATTAAAGGTGTGTGCTATGGGAGCTCCTTCCACTCCTTCAGCCAATAGCCTTTAACATACCAACCCACTTGGGCATGTTCTTTTATACTATAAATGCAGCTGTAAAGGCTCGCTCTCTTGCTTTCCACTCTGGCTTCTTGCTACTCTCTTCTTGTTCCCTGTTCATGCAGAGGACTGTTATCTAGGACAGTGATCTGTAAGTCTCCCCTAAATAAATAACCCTTTATTATTCATAACTCTGAACTAGTGTGGGATTATTTTGTGACTTCCACCATTATCTATGAGCAACCACCACTTGTCTCTGTTTCTTTTTTAGACTGATTTAATCTCTTGTACCCCAGGGTGGCCTTGAACTCACAGAGATCTGCCTTCCTCTGTCTTCTGAGTGCTAGGATTAAAGTTGTGTGCCACCACTGCCTTGCCTCTGTGACGAACCTGTGTGGCTAGCTCCACACTCTGATCTTCGCTTTATTTATTAAAGCACAAACAAAATATTACCACAGTAGTGAGGCAAGAGCAAGCAAGCAAAGAGCAAAAGGTTCCTTCTTCCATGTCCTTACTATATAAGCTTCAAGCAGAAAGTGTGGCCCAAATTAGAGGTGGATTTTCCAAGATCAAAAGGTCTAGATTAATGCTATATCTCCCTACTTCAAAGATCTTGATTGGAAGTAGATCTTCCCACTAGACTTTTTAAAGTAGAATTCAGGCAGGCGAGATGGCCTAGAAAGTGAAGGTACTTTTCATCAGGCCCAACAACCTGAGTTCCATCCCAAAAAAGGTTGAAGGAGAGAACCAATTCTAACAAGTTGTCCTCTGATCTCACACATGAATTATTGCATGCACGTGTGTGTGAGTACACACACACACACACACACACAGAGAGAGAGAGAGAGAGAGAGAGAGAGAGAGAGAGAGAACAACACAATAAATAATAAATAAATAAACATAATAAAAGATGTTGGAAAGATGGCTCATCAATCATCATAGCACTTGTAGCTTTTGCAGAGACCTGGGTTTGATTCCCAGCTCTTCCATGGTAGTTCCCGAACATCTGTAGTTATCAAATTCCAGAAGATCCAACACCCTCTTCAGACCTCCGAAGGTATACATGCACACAAATCATAAATAAAATAAAAGAATGAATAATGTAAAAAATTGAATAACAAAAATGGACATAGTGGCACTTACCTTTACTTACTCACTAGGAGAGGTAAGTGAATCTCAGTGAGTTCAAGGCCATAGACTGAGGCTTGGTGCACACACCCTTAATCCCAGCACTGGGTAGGCAGAGGTAGGCCATCTCTTTTTGAGTTCTAGGATGGTCAAGACTATACAGAAAAAAACCTGTCTGAAAAAACTCAGCGGTTAAGAGCATTGCCTGCTCTTCCAATGGTCCTGAGTTCAATTCCCAGCAACCACATGGTGGCTCACAACCACCTGTAATGTGGCTCACAACCACCTGTAATGAGGTCTGGTGCCCTCTTCTGGCCTGCAGGCATACACTCAGACAGAATACTATATACATAGTAAATAAATAAATTAATTTAAAAAAAGTACAATGCAATCTTAAAAAGGAAAGAAGTCAAAATGTGCCTCTTGCAGATAACAGGATTCTATACATTAGAGACCGTAAATACTCCAACAGAAAACTTTAGAGGTAATTAACACTTTCAGTAAAGTGTCAGAATTTAAAATTAACTTAAAAGCATGATGGAGTACACCTTTAATTCCAGCAAGAGACAGACAAATCTCTGAGTTTGAGGCCAGCCTGGTCTACAAAGTGATTTCCATGTCAGCCAGAGCTGTTACACAAAGAAATTCTGTCTCGAAAAACCAACGATAATAATAATGGTAATAATAATAATAAATTAACATAAAATTAGTGGTTTTCCTGTACACCAATGATACATAAATATACTGAGAAAGAAAATAATGAAATAATGTCAGGCACAATAGCCTTAAAAATCAGATAAATCTAAGGAAGGAAGTGAAAGACTTCTATGATGAAAAATTTAAAACCTTGAAGAAAGAAATTAAGGAAGACAAAGGTGGAAAGACTTCTAGGCTAAATGATTGGAAAAATTAGTATTGTAAAAATGGATGTCCTACCAAAAGCAATCTACATAGCCATTGCAATATCTTTCGAAATTAGAACACCTTTGAACAAAAATAGAAAACAACCTCATATTTTTGGTTGTGAGCCTGTCCTTTAAGACTTGATAGTTCCTGCATACACAACTTTTAGCTAAAGGGCAATCTTTCCTCATACTTGGACCAGGGGAAGGCTTTGTCATTTACATGGGTCGAAGACACTGGGATCCTTGACATGGCCATGTTCATGCCAATAATACAAATTCACTCAGGACCATAGCAGAGCCTCTTCAACTAAGGCTCAGGAGTCACCTCCTGACTTCATCACCACCACCACCATCATCATCATCATCATCATCATCATCATCATCATCATTACTAACGTTGGTGTTTCAAGATAGGGTTTCTCTGTGTAACAGCCCTGGCTCAGGTGGAAAAGGGAGAAAGACTAAAGAACCAGAGGAATTGTGCTGTGCGATTGCATCTCCTGGAAATGTCAGAGAAGCTACACCCATGAAATCTCACTGACCTGGCTGACAAAACAAGGCACATGCTGGACAGTGGCTGTGCACACCTTTAATCTTAGCATGTAGGAGGCAGAGACAGGCAAATCTCTGTGTGCTTGAGGCCAGCCTGGTCTATACACTGAGTTCCAGGACAGCCAGGGCTACACAAGAAAATAATATTTCAGAAAACAAAACAAAAACAAACACAAAACAATGAATATGATAACATGGAAGAGGAAAATCCCACAGGATCTCTAACCTAGACAAAAGATGACAAGCAACTAAGAAATGTCGAGAATGGGAGAAATAGTCTTCCCCAGGGAGACAGAGTCTCACTATATAGTCTAAGGTGGCCACCTCCAAAGTGTGTATGTGTGGTTTGTATAGTTGAGACAGGGTTTCTTTGTGTAGCCCTGGCTGTCCTCGAACTTGTTCTGTAGACAAGGCTGGCCTCAAACTCCGAAATCCTCCTGCCTCTGCCTCCTGAGTGCTGGTATTAATGATGTGTACTACTACTGCCCTGCTTGCATAATTTCTTTTTACATGAGGACTGCTCCCCTGGGCTTGTGCCCAAAGATATGATTAAATGTAGGCACTGCTATGGTGTTCCCTTCCAGAAAACAGTGAAAATTGGAATCAGCCAATATGATGTGGGAAGTCCTTTTGTATATGTGTTGCTTTTATTGATTAATGAATAAAGAAGCTACTTTGGCTTGTGATAGGGCAGAATAGAGCTAGGCGAGAAAACGAAACTGAACGCTGGGAGAAAGTAGGTGTGGGATTCCCCTCTGCACGCTGTGAGTACCATCGGTTAATAAAGAAGTTGCTTTGGGCCTATTGCAGTGCAAAACAAAAAACAAAAACAAAATAACTTAACAAAGCTATAGCATTGGTGCTGGTTTCAGTGACTTTCTGCATGTGGGTGCTTACTGTCGGCTTGTCGGGGGAGGAATTCCCGCAACAGCATCTCACTGCCCTTCTCTTTCAGACATTCCAACCCTCTGCCCTCCAAAGTGGCATCCTAACTTATTTGGAGATCTACCCAATACCCAGGATGGTGAATAATATTAAAAACAAACAAACAAACAAAAAACCAACAACATAAAAACCACCTCTAACCAGCAGCCTCTCTGGCTTCCTGTATTTAGTCTTGGACGTCACTCCAGAACCTTTCAACTATCCTCGGTGGCTTACATGTCTTGCTTTATTTAGAATTAACTTTGGTGTCTTTCTTCCTAGGACATTGTTTTGTTTTGTTTTGCTTTGTTTTTAAATGAGCAGACAGCCACTCATGGCAGCTTACACTTTTTTTTTGTTTTGTTTTTTGTTTTGTTTTTTTTGGTTTTTTCGAGACAGGGTTTCTCTGTGGCTTTGGAGCCTGTCCTGGAACTAGCTCTGTAGACCAGGCTGGTCTCGAACTCACAGAGATCCACCTGCCTCTGCCTCCCGAAATGGGTGACTTGCAGAGGCAAGCAGATTCCTGAGGTCCAGGCCAATCCGATCTACATAGATCCAGGTCAGCCAGAAATACATAGAAAGACTCTGTATCAAACAAACAAAGAGAGCAGACACAGGAAAAAGAAGTAGAGATAGATTTATAAATCTCTGTATAACCTTGATTGAATAGTCTTTTCTTTCTTTTTTGAGACAATTTCTCTGTGGATTTTGTTGTTGTTGTTGTTGTTGGGGGGGGGTGGCTGTTGTCTTGTTTTATGAGATTGGGTTTGAGTAACAATCCTGGTCATCCTGGAATTCACTCTGTAGATCAGGCTGGCCACAAATTTACAGAGATAGGCCTGTTTCTGCCTCCTTAGTGCTGGGACTAAAGGTGTGTGCCACTACAGCCTGACCTATGTTCTTGATTAAGTTTTTCAGTTGTTTAGACATGTAAGTCTCTGTATCACCTTGATTTTCTTTTCTTGATTAATTTTCGGTTGTTTTCTTTACTGGTTTCCTTCTTTGCTATTCATCCTCCGTTGATTAGTTGCCATCTTTTCTCTCCAGAAGTTCCGAGATACCTGCTTTCATTCATCTTGCATCATAGGACAAACAACAATTTGGCATAAAAATTCCCGTTCCCCTTAGCAATAATAATAACAATAATTTTAGAAATTCCAAGGGGGTATAGTTTTAAAATAATCATTAAGTTTCGAAGTTGCATTTAAAATTTTTTAATGTCATCACGGAAAAAAATCTTTTTTACTTTCTAATTTATTTTTAAGGTGATTATCCTTGCTGGTTATGTCCTTTTCTAGTTTTAAACTATCAAACTCATCAGACTGATGGGACTCAACGATCTCCAGAAGCCAGACAACGCCTATGTTAAGACAAGGGTAAAGTTTCTTTTCTGTACCCGCCGGGTCGTTCGCACCCCCTCTCTCGCGAGACTTGAAAACCGGAAGTTACACAACGACTCCGAACTCGCCGCGGCTGTGTTAAAGTTGGCGGGAGCCGTCCGGGTGGGACCTGTCCGGTGTTCTCGGCCATCGGGTCCGGGCTGCTGGTGATCGAGGGCGTCGCGGTGGAGTTCCGCGGCCCGTCGGCACGATGCGGGTGGCTGTGGCCGGCTGCTGTCATGGCGAACTGGACAAGATCTACGAGACCCTGGCCCTGGCGGAGCGGCGCGGCCCGGGTCCGGTGGATGTCCTTCTGTGCTGCGGCGACTTCCAAGCGGTGCGCAACGAGGCCGACCTGCGCTGCATGGCGGTGCCTCCCAAGTACCGTCACATGCAGACCTTCTACAGGTAAGGAGCGCGCGGCCGGGCCTCGGAGCCCTCGGCGCGCAGCCTAGACGGCCAGCAGGAGCGGCCTCGCGTGAGCTTCCTCCTGCCGCTGACCCCCGTGCCTGGAGGACTTGGCACTTAGGAAATGTCCCTTTCCTCCTTTCCGTAGATACCTTCTTCCCAGGGATCGGAGAGACGCCAGCAGTTTTAGATACTCACTTTGTAATTGCTATAACTCTAGGATTAGTTAATTTAATGATCCAGTTTTTACTGGACTTGGTGAGTTCTAGACGCCCAGAATAAATAGTCTGCCGTGCACTTCACAAAGTTGTTGACCTTAATGGGTGTAGACTGGCGTGAGCTCAAGATTTCATTCATTCATAAGGTCAGGGATGGGTACTGGGGTCCGTTTGACGGTTTTTGAGCTCAGCCTTTTCCTTCAGATCCTCTTTTGCTTTTTCTGCTGCTGCTAATTTGACTCCTGACAGCTTTACCCTTATGTTGTAGATACTACTCTGGAGAGAAAAAGGCCCCAGTTCTCACACTCTTCATCGGAGGAAACCATGAAGCCTCAAACCATTTGCAAGAGTTACCCTATGGTGGCTGGGTAGCACCAAATATTTACTATTTAGGTATGTGTTTATGTACACTTTTTTTGTCCTGTCGGAATTTGTACCCATTGGGCAACGTCTAGAAGACATGGATTTGGGGGATGCCATTAACTTATATAATCATGAGAATTGTGTTAAAATATTCAATGGCCAGTCATGAACATATATCCATCTTTCTTCTAATGGTTTAAATAATAGTATGATTACGAAGGTTTTGCTATTTGCAGTGTTTTTTCTTTTTGAATCAGATTTTATAATGGAAAATATTCAACATCCACAAAAATACCAGGTAGTATAGTAAATTTCATCACTTGTTAGCTTTGGCAACTATTACTCTGTTATACCTTATTCCCCTGTATTTAGTTATTCAGTATAGTTTAAACTTTTCCTGTGGGAGAGGACTGGAAGATTTATAGCAAATCCTACCCACTAGATTATTTTATTTGTAGATTTTTTTTTCTTTTTTGGTTTTTAGAGACAGGGTTTCTCTGTAGCTTTGGAGACTGTCTTGGAACTCGCTTTGTAGACCAGGCTGGCCTCAAACTCACAGAGATCTGCCTGTCTCTGCCTCTGGAGTGCCGGGATTAAAGGCATGTGCCATTCGTTTGTATCTTTTAAGTGTGTGAATTTTGAGTGTTTTTTTTTTTAAAAAAACACATGCAGTACCATTTTATACCTAACAAAGTAAGTTATTCTAACCTCTAGTGGGTTCTCTTTTCTTTCTTTCTTTTTGCCATGTAGTTTTTCTTTTGCAGAAAATGAAAGACTGTCTTGTGGCATCTCCTGCATTCTGGATTTAGCTGAATGGATTCCTTATGATATCATTTGTAATGTTCCTTTTATTCTCTTCATTTTCCATCTTTAAAGTTTGCAATCCTTTCACCTCTTTACTTAAACGTAGGTGGTTTCTAGGTAATTTTCAGGCTTTTCCAGTGATGAAATCATAACTTTGGGAGTTTTGTTTCTCTATTTTATTACTGATTTATCATCTTCCAACAACCTCAGTATTATGAAAAGATGAAGTTGGTCCAGGCATGCTGGCACATGCTTTTAATCCCAGCACTCTGAAGGCAGAAGCAAGGCAGATCTCTAGGAGTTTGAGGCCAGCCTGTGAATTCCAGGCAATCCATAGCTCCATAGTGAGGCCTGAATCAAACAAACAAAAAGAAAAGGTGAATTTTCAGAGGAGTCAAAAGTGAAATGTAGAAACTGCATATTCTTTATACATCATACCTGTTGACTTGATTCCTACTGTGTAATTCTCCACCAGAGGACATTTTTCTCCTCTCTCCAATTCCTGCCACTTACTGGATGTTCAGCTAGGTACCATGTGCTTCTATTTGGTTTTAATATCCTACCTCATTCAAACTTTTAGAATCCACTGAGTCTCTTGGCTGATTGACTTCAGACTTTCTCTGTCTTGTGTATCATCAGCATATTAAAGCTGTGTGAAGAGTAACCTTATTATGGCAAATAGTTTCAAATATTTTGAGGACTATATGGAATTCCAGGCTTCTAAATGGTTTATTCTCCTAGTAGATTCCTTTGGCCTATAACATTTTACAGAATTGCATAATTTTTCAGGTTTGGCTGGTGTAGTAAAATACCGAGGTGTAAGGATTGGTGGGATCTCTGGCATCTTCAAATCTCATGACTATCGAAAAGGTATTGTTTTGAGTGAACAACTTTTATATATTAGAGCTTGAAATGAATAAAATAAATAAGCAAAATTTATAGTTTGACTTGTCAGGTTTCTTGTATAAATGATGCTATTCTTAATTTTGTAGTTCAGTATTTTATGCACATGAAATTGTAGATACTATATAGCGTATCCTTATGTTCATGATCTAGTTTTATCAATTTGCTAATTTTAATTTTGATTTTTAAGAAATACAACAATATAGATCAAACTGAAGTTCACTGTTGACCTGACTATCAATGCTGCTCTTCTTTCCCTCTTCCAGTAGCCAGGGAATTGCTGTTCCGAGTGGGTGTTTAGCATTCACTTGATGGTTTCATGTCACTGCTGAATATGCAGGAGTTTTAATGTGTTTTACACTGTGTACATGTAGCTTATTGCTTGCATTTTTTTCTTGCTTCCTGGTTTAATGTGTTTTAGCATTATTTATTAATTAATTAATTAATTAGATTTTTGTTGTAGGAATTTAGCAGTCCCTGTATCTGGGGTAGACATTAGGGTAAACAGCTGCTTTTTAGAGGTGCTTTAATCTTGAAGAACCCTTGTAGAAAACAATGATTGTTTTGCTGAAGGGTCATTGCAGCCATCCCATGACTTTGGTCACAAGATGCCTTGGGTGTGCCTGAGGCTCTTGTATTATTGTGTATTGCAAATGATACATAATAAAGAACTGGAGTAATGGGGGCATGTGATACTCCCCTTCAGTAAGACGTATACATTAGATTAGGGACCTTGGTATGAGCAAATACTTTGTTTAACAATCAGTAAACACACCTTTGTATGGTTGTTTGGGGTTCAGTTCATCAGAGAGGCTGGATCTTCCTGCTGCCACATAGGCCCTAAAATTTCATCTTGGAGTGCCTTCTTTTTTGAACTAACCCATGCTACAAGGTTCATTCCAATAAAATTTATTTTTCTTCCCAACCACAGTTTTTCCTCCCTCCTCTCATCCCATTTCCCCCACCGTCTACTCCTCTCTTTCTATTCAGAAAGGGGACGGCCTCCCATGGATGTCCACAAAGCATCTCAAGTTGAAGTAGGACTAAACTTCTCCCTTTTAAAACTGGGAGAGGCAACACAGTATGGGGAATGGGTTCCCAAAAGCCAGCTCAAGCATTAGGGACAGGTTCTGATCTCACTGCTAGGAGTCCCACAGATAGATCAAGCTACACAACTGTCACGTGTATGTAGAAGGCCAAGGTTGGTCCAGGTTTAACATGTTTTTGAAAGCCATGTCTTGTTATCTATAATTTGTTTATTTGTTAGTAGTTTCAATGTAGTCAGCACTATAACTGATTTTTAGAGTAGTGACTTAGAATCACAAATTTTATGAATTAAATGTACATGTTTAATGTAACTGTTAATTGCAAGTCTGTTTCTTTACCCCATCTGTTCTCCATGGACTACAAAGATGGGCTCTTTGTTACTATCCTTGGGAGTATAGATTTGGGACCATTTTGGGAAAGACAAAATGGTAATGCAGTTTATTTCCTTTCAATTTAAGGTCATTTTGAGTGCCCCCCTTATAATTCATCTACCATAAGGAGTATATATCATGTGAGAAATATAGAGGTCTACAAACTGAAACAGGTATGTGAAAAGTAGACTTGAAATAAATTTAGTTTTGTACCAAAATGTGTTTGATATAATGGCTTGTAACATTTGAGAGTAGCAATTCAGTATTTCTAAAATTCAGAGTTTGAATAGTGTTTAGGAGATTCATAGGTGAACACATTTTTATTTTCAATGGTTATAAGTTTATTTAATAAATAGTTATAAAACATTTAAATTATGGTTCCATATATTATACTTAGGTTAAGGATAAAGCATATATGCTGAAGTGAAGTAATATTTTCAAATAAATATTCTCACCCAGTGTGATGGTACACAGCTACTCCCATCATTCAGCAGCTGAGTGAGGCAAGAAGATTAGGAAGTTGAGGTTAGCCTGGGCTACACAGTAGAATCTTAGAAGAGAAAAAGACAGAGAAAACTTACATTATGAAATTTTAGTATAAGATAAAATAATAGTGTTAAATTAAAAAAACAACCAATGGGAAAGATGATAGCGGACGTGAGAAATTGTGAAGATGGTGTCAAAGTACCGACTTAACTGATGAATGGGGGAGCTAAGTGTTTGAGAGCCCACCACTGGGGTGATCCTGGGCTGAGTGGTTCACACACGGTATTTCATATAATTCCGTTCAAGTTTGGTGAGGGAGCTCTCACTCTGCCTTCCCTAATTAAGAAAACCAAGTCAAGGTTATAGCCAGACAAGAAGCCTGCCCAGGACTCCCTGGTAGTTTCAGCAGAGCCTGTCTCAGTGGTCACGTCCTGTGCCGTTGCTAGAGCTGCGGTGCGCAGTATGCTCACATACCTTTCCTGCGATCTGTGTGTGCTCTCCTTCTGGGTGCCTTTCCCTTCATCAGTCTAAAACCCAACTTTCCCGCCACCATTTCTCTAGTGTGGCGTCATCCCCCTTCTTCAATTCTCATTATCCATTCAGCGACTATTGTATCTGACCTACATTCCATATTATCTTAAATAGTAATTGTTTCAATTTAGTTTCCCAAGTACATGTTTCATATTAATTGATAGTGCCGAAGAATAAGTAAAGTGTAGAATATATTTTGTGTTTTCCCTGTAAGCAACTCTAGATATTAATTTATTTAGCAAAGGGAGACTTTTAGGTTGGTAGTATGTGGATACATTAGGAAAACAATTGGTCTAGGGGTCTGTACCGAGACTGACCATGCAAGCACTCTGCCACCTATATACATTCCTCTTAAGGTTTTTGGGTTTACTGTATTAATTGCATTGGAAATCTTACTAAATCTGTTTTCTCTAGATCTTCAAAATTATAATTTTGTTGTTGTTTTTTTGAGGCAAGGTTTCTCTGTGTAACAGCGTTGGCTGTCCTAGAACTAGCTCTTGTAGACCAGGCTGGCCTTGAACTCACATTTGCCTGTCTCTGCCTCCCGCTTGCCGGGATTAAAGGCTTATGCCACCACTTCTGGGCTTAAAATTATGATTTGTCTACCAGGGAAAAGGAGCCATAGTTATTAGATATTTTAGAAATCTGGCACGGCAGGCCCCAGCTAATTGGCAGACTAATGAAAGTGTTTGCTGTCCTGCCTTTGCTACAGGAATTATAACAATTTCTGAGGCACAGGGAAAGCTGCTTCTTTTTGTTTAGGTAATGGGGAGCTTAGTATTTTTATTTCCTTAAAGTGTCCTAAGGATGAATTAACGCAGAAAGCTACATTATCCGTCTACAAGAGCAGGGGCATGGTGTGTAGAAAGGAAGGGATTGATTGTTTTTGGTTAGTCTCTTTAAGAATTTTCTTTCTGTTCTTCAAGTTGAAGCAGCCTGTAGATATATTCTTATCTCATGACTGGCCAAGAAGTATATATCATTATGGAAATAAGAAGCAGCTTCTTAAGACCAAATCTTTTTTTCGCCAAGAAGTGGAAAACAACACTCTAGGGAGTCCTGCTGCCTCAGAGCTGTTGGAGCACCTAAAGCCCGCGTACTGGTTTTCTGCACATCTTCATGTGAAATTTGCAGCCTTGATGCGGCATCAGGTAGGACAGAAACCATCGGTCCTTGTCTTTAATAAACACTTACTGAACATTCATGAAGTGGGCACCATGGGCAGAGTGTAAAAGCCAGAGACTGAAATACAGCTCGCCCCTCAGGGGTTACTCAGTACTCAGCGCGGGCAAGAAATGAACAAGCAATTACAGAGCAGGGAAAGAGTGCTGGAAAGGGCTGAGGTGAGTGAGGGCACCTGAGGCAGACTGCAGGGGTCAGATTGGCCCACTGATGGAGAAGGAGTTTCCAAAGGACTGCGTGTCTGAGCTGAATCCAGAGGTATCAGGAGGAAATAGTCTGAGTGTTTTAATAGAGAGACCAACATGTTTGCAGATTTGAAGTCTGAGTGCGTGGTGCACTTGGTACCAGCTCCTGTCTCTCAGGTGTAGAGACAGATACAGCCTGAGCAGAATCAAAGCTGCTTTCTGGGCAGAACTTGGGTACCTACTTCTTCTAGAGTAAGTCTAGAAGGGCTTTAGCAATGTTTTCAAATAAAACTAGGTTTCAGAAACATTGTACTTCCAACATAGAGAAGGGTTTGGTCCACTGCATATCACAGCCATTCCAGAGAGATGGTTCTCACTGGGCCATTAGACGTGACTCTGAGGAGGTCTCCAGAGGCTTGCAGAAATCTCCAGCTGTTAACTTGGATTTTCTGGCTGGTTTCCCTTTGGAGTACATCATGAGAAAACGAGAGTTTGGGTGTTAGCTAGAAGGTAGTGGGAAAGGTGGAGCCTGATGGAACCAGGTGGTTGTTCTAAAGACTAATTGGCAGGTTTGTGAGCGGAATGGAGTGATGTCAACAGAGACAGGAAGCTGCTTAGCAAAGGAGGAGAGTCTAGCTAAGGCAAAGCGCACAGAGAATGAATCAGAGGCTGGAGAGATTGTAGAGGCAGAATAGTAAGGCTTTGGTGAGAAGGCAGGGGTACAGGATGACTACTAGAGGGGTTTTTGGAGGATGGGGGTTAGGACACCATTTAGAAAATGCAAAGTTAGCATTGGGAGAGTTTTTGAAGTCTTCTGTAGAATTCTCAGGGTCTTTAGTGCATTAATGAGCACTTTCTAGAGAATGTGATGTGTAGTGCTTCCCAAACTACTTTCCTACTTTAACAACTTGCCTGAGATGGTTTGTGTCTGAAAACACTCCCAAAGCTGTGGTCTTACTCCAGGAGGGCAGAAGTTACACCTTCACTTTGTCTGTGGCCACTCAGTGACCACACTTGCTTCACGTCCAAGCATACCTGTAGACACAGCTCGCTTTTCCACATCTTGCTTTCTTTTACTTAAAAGACTGCGGTGGATGGGGCAGCCGGGAGTCTTGTTATGTGGACCAGGCTGGCTTTGAACACAGATCTGGCTGCCTCTGCCTTCTGAATGTTGTAATTAGAGACTTGTGTCACCATGCCCAGCTAACTCTTGAGTTTTTGGGGGGGGCTGGGGAGTGGGAGTTGAGACAGGGTCTCTGTGTAGCCTTGGCTGTCCTAAAACTCACTTTGTAGACCAGACTGGCCTTGAACTCATAGAGATCTGCCTGCCTTTTCCTCCCAAGTGCCGGGATTAAAGGCGTGCGCATGCACCACTGCCTGGCTCACAGAGCAGTCTCACAACATTTCCATCTTGCCCCAGACTCCTTTGTATCTATATTGGTATCAGCTTTGCATCCTTAATTGTAGATGATAACTGATTTGGATCGGGTCTTTTCTGAATAATTCATATAAAAAGAATCATAAAGTACAAGTTTTTAGCAACTGGTTTCTTTCATTTGTTTGTTTTTGTGAATCATTCTGTAACATACGTCAGTATTTGACATCGTCGTCAGTGTTTGAGTTTTGGAGGAAACGGCAGCTAATAGTGCTTTGTACTCCATTGTCCAAGTGGATATAGACCTTTTCCTTTTTTCTTTTCTGTCTTTTCTTGTTTCCTCCTCCTTCTTCCTCCTCCATCCTCCTCCTCCTCCTCTTCTTTTTTCTTCTTCTCTTTCTTTCTTTCTTTCTTTCTTTCTTTCTTTCTTATTTATTTGGTAATCATTCTTTTGGCACAGAATTGGGAGCATGTGTTTGGGTGGAAGCATCACCCAGCTCCTGGCATCCGTATACCCCAAAGTCTGGAATGTTTGGGTGGAAGTGTCACCCAAGCCCCTGGCACCCATACCCAAAGAGTCTGAAATGTTTGGGTAAAAGTTCCATCCCAAACCTACTCCCCTAGGAGTTGCCTCAGTCCAGACTCCACCTACAAGAAAGCCTGCAAAAAATGGTGACTCCTCTTCAGAGATGCTCAAGGCCACTCTCACAGGATATTTAAACCGCAACCCAAAGAACAAATACATGTGGTTTTTTTTTTTTTTTTGTCTTCTTTCCCCATCTCCATCCCTGGGAGCTGGAATGCCACCCTAGAGCTCTAGTATCTTGAAGCGCTGAAAAACCTAGGCTTTTTCTAATTTGGTTTGGTCTGATTTGGACTATTGCATCTGCGGAGAGGTTTATCAGGCCACAAAAACTTTTCAGCATGTAAAAATGTTGTTTCTGCTCTAAAAACTTTTCAGCATGTAAAAATGTTGTTTCTGCTCTATTCGGTGTATGGATTACTTGTGATGCTTTTAACATTCTTACGTCATGGTTTGTCTCTTCTAGGCCACAGATAAAGAACAAGCAGGCAAAGAAACCAAGTTTTTAGCCTTGGACAAATGCTTACCACACAGAGACTTTCTTCAGGTAATAAGAAAATAGTAATTTTATAAGTTTTACTCTTCCAATGATTTTAAAAATATACTTTTTACTTCAGAATTTATTTGTGCTATTTATAATTTATGTTTTCTGAGAGTTCTTTGGTGTCGTTTGTTATTTTAAATTAACTAGATTTAAAATTATTGGACTGTTAAGCATAAATAAATTACCTAAAATATCTGATTTTGTCCTATAGGTGTTAGAAATAGAACATGATCCCAGTGCTCCTGAGTACTTAGAGTATGATATTGAATGGCTTACTGTTCTCAGGGCCACTGATGACCTGATTAATGTGACCGGGAACCTATGGAATATGCCTGAAAATAATGGTCTGCATACAAGGTAGTTCTGCTCACTTTAGAACTTGCCTTCTGCATTGTGTACAATTTTGTCTCTGATCTGTGTTGTATTCTGGTCCCTGAAGAGTTTGCTTTTGTCTGCAGAAAGGGGGGGGGGGGTAAGGTAACAGTGGTTTTGGGGAGCTGAGCATTTGGCAAACCTAGCAAGTTCTTGCTTGATGACCATTTTTGAGGTTAAGTAGTTGCTTATTGTCTCTAATTTGGGCCTGGCTGGGGGTACTTAGGACCACCTCCCCCCTTCACCCGGCCTCAGCAGGCACTGGCCATGGGACCCCAACTTTGTACTCAAGGTTGACTGATATTGGAAAAGGCTACAAGTTTTTGTCCGTGGCTGGCAAAAGAACAGGTCTGTTAAGCGTCAACCCAAGTGAGTGTATGAGTGTATGAGCATGTTTCAGACTATAGCATGGTGAAGGTTTGGTTCACACACACACATACTTGTTTGGAGGGATGAGTAAAATTTTTTCTTAGAGTTGTTATTTCTAAAGATTCTTTGCTAAGTTAATTATAATTTTACCATGTGAGTTTTTTAATTTTTATTTTATATATATAGGTAACGACCCTGCATGAATGTCTGTGTACCAAGTGGGTGCCTGGCACCTATGGAGGCCAGAAGAGGGGGTCAGATCCCTTGAAATGAGTTAGAAATAGCTATGAGCTGCCATGTAGGTGCTGGGAATTGAACCCAGATTCTCTGGGAGAGTAGCCAGTGTTTTTAACCACTGAGCTCTCTCTGAAGCGCTTGTATAGAATTTTTAGTTTCTTTTTTAATTTTTATAATTGGAGTCAATTTTACTGTTTGGAGGTTATAACATATACAAACCAATTGCTCTAATTGTTACAGGTGGGATTATAGTGCAACTGAAGAAGCTATGAAGGAAGTAATGGAAAAATTGAACCATGACCCTAAGGTTCCCTGTAACTTCAGTATGACGGCAGCTTGTTATGATCCTAGTAAGCCACAGTCGCAAGTGCAGCTGGTTCACAGGATCAATCCGCAGACTACTGAATTTTGTGCCCAGCTTGGCATCACAGACATTAATGTCATGCTTCAGAAGGACAAGGAAGAGCAACATCTGTGTGGAGAATATGAAGAGCAGGGTGATGTGGGGACCGATGAGTCTGAAGAAGACCGGAGTGAGTACAGCACAGACACATCTGCTCTGTCCTCCTTCAATCCGGATGAAATAATGCTGGATGAAGAGGAGGAGGAGGAGGAAGAGGGTCCTGGTGGTGATGTGACCACACCCTCTGTAGAACCTTCATCCCATCAAGCTTCTGACCTCTCCACGAGCTTTTCTGACGTCAGGAACTTGCCAAGCTCCATGTTTGTGTCTTCTGATGATGCATCCCATCCTCTAACTGGTGGGGAGGGAAATCCTAGTGAGACCGTGCAGTCGGAGGATGGAGAGTCCTTGACTGACTTCCCACTGAAGAGGCTGAGTAATGAACATGAGCCTGAGCAAAGGAAGAAAATTAAGAGGCGGAATCAAGCCATCTATGCTGCCGTAGACGATGGTGATAATGATGAATAAGACAGGGACTTGCCTTAGTGATGTATGTAGTATGTGATTTCAACACCCTATTTTTAGGGTTGAATTTTTGATAAATTACTGGGCTTTGTAATAATGAAGTGATGGAATTTTGGTTATATATAACTTTGTTTTTAGGATTATGTTTGTATGTTTCAGATATAAACTTATTAAAATTTCATATGAAATTTGATGACCATGTTTTGAAGACATTCACTTCCACTTTGTTGGAACTTAACTACATTTGAACTCTAGAAACACTGTTCTCTAGGAAGGAACTGTGAAGATAAATGAAAACAGGAATCTTGTAAATGTTTTGATGCATAAAGTACCACCTAATTGCTGAAATTAATATCCTGTTGGCTTTTGCATATTATATTTTAGCCTAAATTTTTATGTAACCGTGGTAGCTATATTCAAATTACCTTGGCAGAGTGCAGTTTAGTGTTAGTTTCCAACAGGGTTGTCTAGATACCCTCTCTCTTGCTGCATGGTAGACTGACGGGTAAAGTGTTGTCGAGGGTCCATGTGGAACATACACCTCTCTCGCCTAGTTGAAGTAGATGGACTGCCTGAGGCCATTGCCTCTGGGCTTGGGAACAGATTCGTGGATCCAAGGGTCTCATTCTCATCCCACTGCAGTCCAAACCCAGGGAAATCCTGAAGTGGCTGGCTCCCATCCTGGCAGCATTCGACATTGCCATAAGCTTTGGGACTTTGAAGCTTTTGTGTTTGTTTTCTTCCATTTATTCATTTAAATAATTATTTTCTTGTTTACAATAGGTATTTGAAACTGAATTTACCCCACTAGTTTGAATTCCACAAATTCAAATCATAGTTTTCTCCAGAAAAGTCTTTTTAACAAGAAAAAGAACGTGTGTACGCCTGAGGCAATTTGCAGTGTTAAACTATCACAAATATTTTTTTCCTTTCTCTCTCTGTCTCTGTCTCTCTCTCTGTCTCTCTCTGTCTCTGTCTCTGTCTCTCTCAACTATATAACAGTTTTGGCTGTCCTGGAACTAGTTTTGTAGACCAGGCTGGCCTTGCACTCAGAGGTTCACCTGCCTCTGCCTCTTGAGTGCTGGGATTAAAGGCATGTAATACCATGGCCCAGCTCTGAAATTTCTTAAAGCAGAAAACAGTTACATATGAGACAAAATGCCAAAATTAATAGATATTAATTCTAAAAAGCAAACAAAAAATGTTCTAATTTTGCCCAGTCAAGAAAGTATGCAAATACAGATTGTGCAGATCTCAAAGGTAAACCTCATTTATGAAGTGAATTCCAGATCAGTCAGGCTATGTAAAGAGACACTGACGTGAGGCTGGAGAGATGGCTCAGTGGTTAAGAGCATTGCCTCCTCTTCCAAAGGCTCCCAGCCATCTGGTGCCCTCTTGTGGCCCGCAGGTATACATGCAGACAATACTGAGAATAAAAAAAAAGTGAGAGACACTGCCACAGAAAATTTTTTTGAAAGTTTACAAATACAAAAAAAGATGCAAAAATACTTTTCTTATAACATTGTTTAAGCTTGGTTGAATGTATGGTTAGAATTGCTTAGGAACATAGGATTTATTGGTGTTGCTTGTAGTTGAAGTGTAGTAAATATGAAAGTTATCAGAAATGATTCCCATAAAGTACCTGGTGGCTTTATAACCCAAATGACAGTTTGTGCTGCCTGTCACCACAAAGGCCAATGGGCAGAGACAAATTTGAGTTATGCTCTATTCAGGTGGTGGGCAATCTGAAGACTTCTGGGTTCATACCCTAGAAGGAGTGAACCACATGGAATCAGACTTCTAGCCAGCAGGCTATTTAAGGAGGGGCCAATGGTCCAGAGCTCAGCCTCTCTCCTGTCCCTGATGTTCATAGTACTGGTATCTCATCAAATGGTCCAGAGCCTCAGCCTCTCTCCTGTCCCTGATGTCCATGGTGCTGGTGTCTCATTGTCTATACTGCTCCCTTGTAACTGCCTCTGGAACATGTATGTTTGGACACTCCCAAGGACACTGAGTAGTTAGTGTCCGCAGGTGGTATCCCGTGTTCCTCCGAGTGCCACCTGGGCTTGGGGATTAACTGAACGAGCAAACCAGCAGTATGTGCCCAGTGAACTGTTTATGATGTTTACATGTGGATTTTCTTCTGTAATGAGTACGGGCCCTGGAGCAGACTGGTCCAGTTTCCTCCGGAAAACTTTTAAAGCCAGATAATCCCTTCTGTTATAAAAACCGTTCCACACTGTAGAAAAAGAATAGCTTCTTTTTATGAAGCAAGCGTAACGCTGATGCCAAAATCTTAAATAGGTGATACGAAAAGGTCATCTTCACAAAATATCAGCAAGCCTTGGGGCCAGAGAGATGATGGTTCAGCAGTTAAGAGCACTTGCTGCTCTTCCAGAGGACCTGGGTTTGATTCCTAACATCCGCATGGCAGCTCATAACTGCCTGTAACTCCAGTCCCAAGGAATTTGACACCCATTTCTTCCCTGGTAGGGTATCATTCACATATACAGCACGGACACACATTTAAATACATACAAAACAGTGAAGAACTTAATAGTACATTTAAAGATGATTTGGCCTGAGCCATACACACAGTAGGGGTGGTTCAATACTGTGAAGCTTAGTCACACAATAGAGGTAATAGGTTAAGAAAAAACCATGATGATTTCATAGATGAGGAAAAGATCTTTGACAAAATTGAGCCCCGATTTCTGAAAGTGTAAAAAATTAAAACCCACCATCTAATTCACTTCACAAATGGTAAGCATTTATCAAAGACAAGGCCACCTACTGCCTCCACTTGAAGTCTACAGTCATTGTCATGGAAAGAACCAAGCAAATCAGACAAAAGAAAATGTTGAGGGCATTGCAATGAAGAGCTCTGCATTCGGATGGCCTGGTAGCTTAGGTAGAAAACCCAAATTCCAGACTAAAGTCCATCTAAGCATTCCTATACCCCAGGACAGTAAGATAAAGTGGTGTGGGCTGGGCATGTAGCTTGGTAGAGTGCTTGCCTGACAGCAACAAAGTTGGAGCGATGAGGGCTGGAGTGGGGGTGTGTCCAATCCCGAGCACCACATACACAGGGCATGGGGATGTCCCGAGCACCATGTACACAGGGCATGGTGATGTCCTCCTGGAGCCTCAGCACTCGGTAGGTGGAGGCAGGATTGGGAATTCTGCGATACATGAGACCTTGTCTCAAAGTTGGAGTGATGAGGGCTGGAGTGGGGGTGTGTCCAATCCCGCGCACCACGTACACAGGGCATGCGGATGTCCTCCTGGAGCCTCAGCACTCGGTAGGTGGAGGCAGGATTGGGAATTCTGCGATACATGAGACCTTGTCTCAAAGTTGGAGCGATGAGGGCGGAGTGGGGGTGTGTCCAATCCCGAGCACCACATACACAGGGCATGGTGATGTCCCGAGAACCACGTACACAGGGCATGGTGATGTCCCGAGCACCACGTACACAGGGCATGGTGATGTCCCGAGAACCACATACACAGGGCATGGTGATGTCCCGCGCACCACATACACAGGGCATGGTGATGTCCCGAGCACCACGTACACAGGGCATGGTGATGTCCCGCGCACCACATACACAGGGCATGGTGATGTCCCGCGCACCACATACACAGGGCATGGGGATGTCCCGAGCACCACGTACACAGGGCATGGGGATGTCCTCCTGTAGCCTCAGCACTCGGTAGGTGGAGGCAGGAGGATTGGGAATTCTGCGATACATGAGACCTTGTCTCAAATAATAGGAATAATGATAATAATGAAGCATAAATTTATATCAATAATACAGATAAGAAATAAATAAGAAGAAATGTGTAAAAGTTACAGCGAGGAAAGAAAACCCAGAAAGATCATTGCAGTTCTGCGGTCATGTGCTAAGGGGTAAAGATGTTACCATTCTAAACAGAAAAAGGACATACAGTTTAAATTATCTTATTAGTCTACATCTTGAAATTCTAATTATTAAAATGCTATTTTTATTATTTATTAATTTATTTGTAGCTTTTTTCAAGACAGGGTTTCTCTGTGTAGCCTTGGCCATCCTGGAACTCGCTCTATAGACCAGGCTGGCCTTGAACTCAGAACTCACCTGCCTTTGCCTCCTGAGTGCTAGGATTAAAGGCTGGTGCTACCACTGCCTGGCTAAAATGTCAAATTTACTTCGAGGAAATAAGTTTTATAAACAAATTGGTTTTAGCTTTGTTACCAAGCCATTTTAAAATACTTCATGATGGGACTGGAGAGGTGGCTCAGTAGTCAGATTGTGCTCAGGATGTCTGGGGAACACTGGTCACCTGTGGGCGTAGACAAAGGGCAGAGATGGAGGAGACTTCATCTCTGCGGGCTGTCAGGCTTAGGTTTCAGCTCACAGAAGGACCAGAGCTACCAAAAGCAGGCTTGTTTACACTCTCTCCTCCTGGCTCAACAGTAGTTAGACGCCTGGAAACTCAGTGTGGGGGATGTATAAACTGATGACGTGAACACTACATGGTGTGGCTATAAGGAAGGTTTTTATTGTAGACTGGAGAGAGACAGAGACAGAAAGAGACAGAACACACACACACACACACACACACACACACACACACACACAGAGAGAGAGAGAGAGAGAGAGAGAGAGAGAGAGAGAGAGAGAGAGAGAGAGAGAGACTGAACATGGCCAGTAGACTGTACGTGAGCAGGACTATCTGAGAGAGTGGAGAAAAGAGAAACACAGTGAGAATATCAGGAGCATAGAGAAAAACAGTGAGCCTAGCAGGATTATAAAGAGAATGAGGAGCAGCGGGGAGGGAAGCCGGTGTGCTGGGGGGAGTTTAGGGTAGGGGAGGAAGTGAGAAGGGTCAGGATGTTCCTTGGATTTTGAAATGTATGACAGGTACTTGTGATACTGAGGGAGCCTGAAGATTAGCTGATAGACCACAGGTAGCCCTAAGTCCCTTCTGTCAGAGGGAAGGGAAATGACTCTTTTTGGCAGATGGGAACCAGTTTCACAAGTTCCAGAGGAATACTGACTTTTATCTAACCACCAGAAATCCGCCTATTGGCCAGGTTGAGCTCATTTTTGGATATTTGGACTGCCTTTTGGAGTTTGGGGAACTGGAGTTCCCTCTGAATGTAGCAGAGGAGAACAGAGCATTTCCTTGTCTATAGAATTGCTGCCTGCCCACTGACTGGTAAGGCTCTTGCATCCAGCTGACTTTTACTACTATTATTATTTTTTAAAGGGCACAGAGAACTCAGTATAATTTTCTACCCCTGAGGCCGGCCGACGCCAGCCGGAGCCTACTGAGAAGGGTCTTTTCTGTGATGCTCCGGTGTGTACCTTCCAGCTAAGACTTGGTGGAAGGATCAGCAAATCCTTTACCAACCAGTCCATTGGCTCCCACCCGCCGGCAGGATTAGACCAATGATATTGAGAGTCACAGGTGAACATCTACAGGGCCCCAGGGTTTCCTTCTTCATCCAGAGCCAATATAAACTGTCTCTCCCCGTCTGAGACACAGCGAAGTTCTCTCCACTCTGTTACCAAGAAGCATCTTTGAGCACAGTCCCAGTCCGTGGGGGCTTTTAAGACACACATAACTCGGATGAGCAGGTAGATAAAAAGGGTGTGGGGGGATGGGGAGGGGGAGGGCATGCAGAATGAGTCCCAGAACCAGTTGTTCAATCTTCTGCAACATGATGCTTTTATGGGGGAGAAGGAATCATCCACCCCCCCCCCAATTTGTCCCTGAAGATGTGGGAGAAGTGGGACAGGAGGGAAAATCAAAGGGACAAAGTTAGTTACCTTACAGCTTCTTTCACGGGTGTCTCCTATCCTGGTTGTTGTCGAGTTCTCCTATGTAGGTACGGCCTGTTGTAGCTGGGAGAGTAGCTGCTCTTGGGCTTTGGTGAGTCTTGTACATAGATGGTGTTCAGCGTCAGCCCACAGATGTGGCAGGTGGGAATGCCCAGGCAGAGAGATCCTTTCCTCTTCCGTGACTCCACTCCAGGGTCTTTGGGGGCTGCACTGTCAGTAATTCAGAGGACTTTATCCACACAAGACACTGTAGGGCCATGCCAAAGGGACAGCAAGCGCTGCTATAGTAGCTGGAAGGTTCTGTACCACCAGGTGGAGAAGGAGTTGGAGGTCCTTCACCACTTCCTTAAAACAAGGAGGTAAGTAGTTTTTGGTAAAACTCTGAAGCAAAATGGCAGCTATGAGCAATTGCCGGCTTCCCCGTAGGTAATCGATTTCATGTTGTCTCTGGGCTGAGGATGGCGGTGTGGTGATGGTGGTGGTGGTACACACCAATGACCATGCCACCCAGAGTTTTCTCTTCTCCTGTCTGGCCCTGTTCCTCTTCCTCCTTTTCTTCCTCTTGCTTCCTTCTTCTGCTACTTCTATTTTTAACATCTTGAGGATTATCCACACTGTTTTTCCCAAGGAATGTACTAATTTACATCCCAACCAACAGACAAAGGATCTGTTTTCTCCACTTCTACCAAAACAATATTTTTATTATTTTTTTAAAGCAGGATCTCACGCTATTTCCCAGGCTGGCCTTGAACTCATGACCATCCTCCTGTCTCTGGAGAGTTGGGTGTACAGTCATAAACCACTACGTGATTTGGGGGTTTCTGTCCTGCCCAGTTCCCGCAGTTCTTAAGTCCCAAAGAAATCACACAGAGTCCTACATTAGTCATAAACTGGCCCATTAGCTCAGGCTTCTTATTAACTCTTACAATGTACATTAGCCCGTTATTCTTATCTGTGTTAGCCACATGGCTCAGTACCTTTTTTAGCAGTATAGTTACATCTTGCTTCTTCTGTGTCTGGACAGGACTGCAGAGGAATGGGCTTCCTTCTTCCCAGAATTCTCCTGTTCTCATTGACCTGCCTTTACTTCCTGTCTGGTTGTCCGGCCTATACTGCCTGCCTGCCTGGCTACTGACCAATCAGCATTTATTTAAAATACAATCGACAGCCAGCGGTAGTGGAGCACGCCTTTAATCCCAGCACTTGGGAGGCAGAGGCAGGCGGATCTCTGTGAGTTCGAGACCAGCCTGGTCTACAAGAGCTAGTTCCAGGACAGGCTCCAAAACCACAGAGAAACCCTGTCTCGAAAAACCAAAAAAATAAAATAAAATAAAATAAAATAAAATAAAATATAATCGACAGAATACAGATCATTCTCCCATACCAACTACTGGCACTTTGTGAATGTTTTTATAATAGTTATTGTAACAGAAGTGCTCTGATTATAATTTGCACCAGGATTTGCATTTCTTTTAGCCATTTGTTTGTCCTCTCAGAAACTCCTGTTAACATCCACTAAAAAGCAGCGCATGCTCTACACAGAAGAGGCATCCCCCAGTCCCTTGATGCCCTTTTAATGAGCCCTCCTGAAGACTAATTGCCTTCATATATTCAAAATTAGTTGGAGTTATCATTCATCTTGGAATGCCTATTGATAGCTTTTTAGCTGATTTCCTTCTACATTAAATTTTAATTTCTTGTTGATTTGTGGGAATTTTCACATAATAAGAAATTTAATGTTTTTTCTTTTTGATCATCTCTCACTTTTTTAATTGATAAAATGTTGGGATATTTCATAAAATTAAATCTATTTTAAAAAACAATATAAATATATGCACTGGAGTTATAGAGATGGCTCAGCAGTTAAGAGTTGGCTGCTCTTCCAGAAGACATAGTTCAATTACCAGCACTCACATGGCAGCTCACAAATGTCTGTAACTCCAGTTCCAGGAGTTCTGACACCTTCATACAGACATACATGCAGGCAAAACACCAATGAACACTTTTTTTTTTTTTTTTTTTTTAGTTTTTCGAGACAGGGTTTCTCTGTGGCTTTGGAGCCTGTCCTGGAACTAGCTCTGTAGACCAGGCTGGTCTCGAACTCACAGAGATCCACCTGCCTCTGCCTCCCGAGTGCTGGGATTAAAGGCGTGCGCCACCATCGCCCGGCAATGAACATTTTTTAAAAATCTAAAAAAAGAGTATTTGTTTATTTTTTTAAAAGACACTCTATATAACGCAGGAAATGAAAAAAGTGAAAACAGATGAAGAATGCTATTTTGATAGATTTCTTTTTGTGTCTGAATTATCTCTCACTTGTAAGGAATCTGTAATTACTGGGACTTTGGGCTGCTTTATAAAAGGAAATTGAATAATAAAATAATAATGCACAATAAAATAATCCCCTTAACTGAATATATGGCTTAATGAACTCTTGCAATTACTACTCAGGCCACCCTGAATGTCTGAAAGTTACCATTCATCCCAGCAGCCTCTCCTCACCCCAACACCTTCCCTTCCTCCCAGAGGACCCTCCACCCCATCCTGAACAACAACCATTTCCATGTTTCTTGGTAGCTTCTCCCTTGTGCCATTCTAGATACAATAGACTTGTTCATTAAAATATTACCATTTCCTTAAAAATATCTTTCAACCTTCAGGATCCTCCTCTTGATTTGTTTTTATTTGTATAAAAAACTTTTCTTTCAGATAAAGATTCTAAGACCTTATCCTCTATATTTCCTACAAACTGTGCTTGGGATCCAAGGCTTCCTTAGATGAAGGTAGATTCCCTTTGCACAGAATAATAATGTCCAAGTATGGTGGAGCATGCATTTAATTCTAGCACTTGGGAGGTGGATGCCGGTAGATCTCCATGAGTTGGAGGACAGCTGGTTTACAAAGTGAGTTCCAAGACAGTTAAGACTGTTACACAGAGAAACCCAGTCTTGAAGGAAGAAGAACAAAAAACAAACAAAAAGACCAATAGTGGTACCATGTTTCTCCACCAGGAGGCACAAAGCATCTGGTTTCTGTTTTGTGTGTGTGTGTGTGTGTGTGTGTGTATGTGTGTGTGTGTGTGTGTGTGTATGTGTGTGTGTGTGTGTGTGATAGCAGCTGTTGATACTCCAGTGTTTAGATTCATTGGTTTGTTTGAAGCTGCAAAGTAATAATAGTCTAATTCAGCCATTTGTTTTTCATTTGTTATTTGGAATGTGCTGGAATATTTATATCATTCGTTCTCTATTCAGAAATCAATGGCATAACTTTATGTTAGAGATTAATATTTGCTTTTTACTAATTTTTAAGGCAGTTATTTATTTCCCTGTACAACTCAAAACTAGTCAATTAATTAAAAAAAAAAATCCTTAGGCTGGGTGTGGTAGTGCATACCTTTAATCACAGCACTCAGGAGGTAGATCTCTGTGAGTTCGAGGTCAGCCTCAGGTCTTCATAATGAGTTCCAAGTCAGCCAAGACTACGTAGTGAGACCCTTCTCAAAACAAAACAAAACAAAACAGAACAAACAAAAAACAATCCTTGCCTATGACTTTAAGATACTTGAAGAGTTTCAATAAGAAATTCAATCAAGTGTGCTTATTATATCTTTAATGTACAGTGCCTTGTTTTGCTTAGGTGATTCCTGGGTCATTAGATAGGCTGTTACTAGCTCTTTTGCTTTTTATATGGGAAACTGTATTTCGGATTCATCACCTGCCTTATACTTTTTCTATAAAGGACAGGAATGAACTGTTACCTTCAACAGCCTTCGTTTCTCTTAGACATGATGGCTCAAGATCAATCTAAGTACAAAGATGGCCAGTTGCTGCTGATTGACATTATATCTATGCTTATTCAATGGACAGAGCTAGGAAATGTGCACATATCAAAGTTCATACTAACCCTTTGGAAGGGGCAGGTTATTTTGAGGCAGGATTTTGCTGTGCAGCCCTAGCTGGCCTGGAACCCATTATGTAGACCAGATTTGCTTTGAACTCACAATTATCTTCCTGCTTTGGCCTGCTGAGTGCTAGGATTACAGAGGTGCATCATCATGCTTGGCCTGATACTTCCCATTCGAATTCAGGACTACAGAGGGTTTTACATAGCTTCTTACGGATCATCTCAAAATTTCTATCTTCCAAACCACTCATCCCAATTTTCAAGGCCCTAGAGACTCACAGAAGTAGAATATCCCATGAACACTTGTGTACTTCAGTCCATGTTACTTCCAGAGAAGTCTCAGAATAATATAGCTACTGATAACAAACTTTTCTTTTCTCTCTATTTTGGTATTTTGGTTATTGATAGGATTGATATTTTTTGACATTGGTATGTGTGTTTGATATGCCTATTGGGTGTGAGTATGTAATATATACGTTGTGACGGTTTCAAAGAAAATGGCCCCTGTAGGCCCATTGGGAGCAGCACTATTAGGAGGTCTGGCTTTGTTGGAGTAGGTGTGGCTTGTTGGTGTCTCACTAGGGGGTGGGCTTTGAGGTGTTCAAAGCTGGAACCAGTTCACTTCCTGCTGCCTGCAGGTGTAGACGTAGAACTCTCAGCTCCTTCCCCAGCACCACGTCCGCCTGCTCACTGTTGTTCCCCGCCATGAGAATAATGGGCTAAACTCTGAAACTGTAAGCCAGATCTAATTAAGTATTTTCCTTTGTAAGAGTTGACGTGGTCGCCGGGCGGTGGTGGCGCACGCCTTTAATCCCAGCACTTGGGAGGCAGAGGTAGGCGGATCTCTGTGAGTTCGAGACCAGCCTGGTCTTCAAGAGCTAGTTCCAGGACAGGCTCCAAAACCACAGAGAAACCCTGTCTCGAAAAACCAACCCCCCCCTCAAAAAAAAAAAGAGTTGACGTCGTCATGGTGTCACTTTACAGTAATAGAAACCCTAACTAATATAACCTCCTACCCCCTAATTTCTTTTATATTTATTGTCCTTTTCCATCTCTTCCTTTTCTGGCTCTTTTGAAAATTAAAGTTTTCTTATTATTTATCTTTCACATCCTTTTCTGGCTATGAGATCTGTTATGTGGTCTCAGTGCATTCTTTTGGGATTGAAGTGTATCTCCTTAAATTATAATTGTGTGGCTTTTTTCCAGGTAATAAAACTTCCCACATACTGGGGTCCCTGGAATTTAATATGTAGATTCGTCTGGCCTCTAACTTGGAGATCCACCTCCCCACCCCACCTACCCCAAGTGCTGGAATTAAAGGTGTGTATCACCATGCCAGGATCCAAATATGTACTTAAAAAACAATTTATTTATTTATTAAGTATATAGGGTTCTGTCTGCATGTATGCCTGTGGGGCAGGAGAGGACACCAGACCTCATTATAGATGGTTGTGAGCCACCATGTGGTTGCTGGGAATTGAACTCAGGACCTCTGGAAGAGAAGGCAGTAAGTACTCTTAATTGCTAAGCCATCTCTCTAGTCCCCAAATGTGTACTTTTAAAAATGTATTATACCTATGTTTGAAAGTGCTGCAAGGTGATGAGACAAGCAATTGTGTGTGTGTGTATACTCTTCTTAGAGCGAAGGTTAAGAACTAATGTATATGATAGGTGTCGGGGTACGCACCTTTAATCCCTGCACTCAGGATGCAGAGGCAGGTGGATTTCTGTGGGTTCTAGGCCAGCCTGGTCCACATAGCGAGTTCCAGGACAGCAAAGTTTTTATTAAAAAAATCTGTGTCTCAAAACAACAACAAACATATGTATAGAATCAGTTTTCTTTTTAAGGGGTGGGGATTTCATCTGTAAAATAAAGATGTAAACTTTATTTAAAAATAAACTCCCAGGACTTAGAAGGCAGAGGCAAGCAGATCTCTGAATTTGAGGCCAGTCTGGTCTACAGAGGGAGTTCTAGTAGAGCCAGGGTTACACAGAGGAACCCTGTTTTAAAAAAACATAAAAAAATAAATATCAAAATAAACCTATTTTAAGCTAAAATAAAACAAAACAAAAACATGTGTGTATTTACTCAAGCAGTTAATGATTCTGTTGTTTGCATTCCTGTGTCTACCTCCATATTTTCTGGGTCAAAGGAATGACCGTGAAGATGACAGATAAAGAAATAAACATAATGTGAACTAAGAAATAATTAAAAAGAAAGAAAGACAGAAAGAAAGAAAGACAGACAAGGGAAAATGTCCTTTTGACTTAGGAATGATGTTCGTTTTCAGAAAGATGCCCAAAGCACAAATCCTCAAAAAAAAAAAAGACATATTTATTACATTAAAATAAGAATGTATGATAAATGTGCGACCAAAGTTGTATTTATCCAGATGGCATATTGGTACAAGATTGTTGAAATGCTTAAAAATTACATGAGGCATGCAGAGTCTATAAGAAAGTATAGTCTTAAAATTACAAAGACAGAGAATCCAATAGAAAATAAGCTAAATGCATGAAAAATCACACAAAAGAAGAAAAACAGTTAGCTTACAGATAAGGAGATGCTTATACTCACCACTTAATTAGAGAAATGAAAACTGGAACAATGGTAAGACGGCTCACAGAAACACTGACATACTGCTGGCGGCATAGCCGTTGTTACCACCCAGAACTGGTGTGATAAGCAAACTGAACGGAATAGCTATCAAGGCAAATACTGAGACCAGGTATGAACTCAACGGCCCAACGGCTGAGCACAATCTCACTTCTTCTGCCTCTGACTGGCCAAATTGTCAGAGGCAGACATCAATACAAAATCCTTGGTATGGAAATATTTATTGAGAAAACCAACTGCTAACTAAGAGCCAAGGCTGGTCAGCTGCTTTAGGTCTCTTCTGTTGGTTATGTGTTCTTCTGAGGAACAGGTTCAAGGGTTGATAGGCATGTGGGTAGGTAGGTACTGGTAGACAGACAGACAGACATATAATTGATGGTAGGTAAATGATAGCTAGCTAGCTAGCCAGATGAGAGACAAGAAGAGATTCTCTCAGGCTCGGGTGGGAATTAAATGCACAACTTGCTGCCTGCAAGTTAGAAAACCAAGAATACTTGTATGCAATTCAATGTAAGTAAAATGGCCCAAGAATTTTGAGTGGGGGACACTAGAGTAGGCTGGAATTTCTGAGTCTGAGCATCCAAGAACCAGATGCTTTGATGTCCAGTGACAGAAGAATATGGACATCTTAGCTTAAAAAGGCAGGGGGTGGGCAGAAGGGCAGATTCACTCTTCAGCTTTTGTTTTGCCCAGGAAGTACATCTTTACTCAGTCTCCTGATTAAAATGTTAATTACTTCTGGAAACACCCCCAGAAACACACATAAATGCTTACCAGCTCTCAGAGCACCTTTTAGCCTAGTTAGGTTGATACATAAACTAGAGCATCATATATTGGAAACGCTAATGGCTCATCCTCAGAAGAATGCAATTTCCAAGTCTGCAAAAACCTCAAAGGCAACATCATCTGAGGCTTGTGGAATGCTTGATTCAAAAGCATGGAATCTCACAGGCCATAGCATTTGCCCATTAACTTACCGTGGATGGTAACAGTGGGGTCCACTGGTTCTTGTGGAAAATACACCAAACAGAGGCAACTTTCTGGAGGGTCTGACAGTTGCTGTGCTGGCTTAGAGAAAAACACCCCCCCCCCAAGAAATGGGATGCCATCATTCGGGATGCAGTACATTGGTGTCAATTCAGACGTCTGCATATGGTGTTCTGTTATGAATAGGAAGGCTCCAGCAAGCAAGGAACTAAAAGCTGTCTTACTGACTGTCACTTCTAATGGCCTAGTGAGAACTTTGAGCTCTGAGCCCATCAGTGTTAGTTTCTAGTCCTAAACAGAGAGGAGTCTTGCCAGGTGACACTGCGAGAGGCTCACCGATTCACAGGCATCTGCGGGACATGTTGGACATCCTGAGTTCGGGGACCAGAGTACTTAAGAGATGTTATACCATTGGGAGTCATTAATCTCTAACGGCAGGTGGAGGTGAAGCTGCTTTACATAACAGCAGCGGGAAGGAACGTGTATTCCAGGAACTGAACCGTACATACCAGGTTTGAAGCCAGTGCCTTACCCACTGCGCTATCTTACTGGTCTCTAAGGCTTAATTCTTAAGAGCAGTTTTAAGATCCTCTAGAGCTAAAAACCAGATTGCCATGAAACATGTAGAAGTTTACCATGGTGTTTCTGACATGGCTCAGTCTGCAACAACAAAATTCCACACACTGGGTGGCTTAAACGGAAGACATTTGTTTCTTACCATTTTGGAAGCAGAGAGAGAGAGAGAAAGAGAGAGAGTGTGTGGGAGGGAGGGAGGGAAGGAGGAGGAGAGGGAGGAGAGGGAGGAGGACAGAAAGAGAGGAAGAGTGGTAGAGATTGGTCTCCTTACAAAGGTCTTAATCTGGTTTATACCCTGGAACTCATGCCTGCTGTCAGCATTCACAATACATCTCTCCTTTAATCTGCGTAATTATTCCACTCCAAAGAAAGTTACTTCGTTCCTTTTGCTAAAAAGAGGGAGATTTAATCTGAATCTTTGATTTAATCTGAAAGTTTGACCTCCAAATGCATCACATGAGATTAGGTAAATTTGGGGAGAAGGTGTGACATAAGAGTTGCCTGTAAGTTTCTGTCGGTTGTATTGAGATACGCTCAGTCCCTCAGACAGTTCTGTGCTGCGTGGATGGTGTGGATAGGTCTACGATGTCACCATTTCCCTTGTGGAAGATGGAATTTAACTTTGGATCGGAGGGCTGGGCCACACAGCCTTAGAAAGTGGATGTGAGTGGCTCACCGAGAACATTTATTTTACCTTACTTCCCAGAAGTTGCTTTTATCTGCAGATAAATGTTAAAGGCAGGGGGTAATCACGTGTATTATCACAGTAAAACAAACCAAGAAACACAGTTAATAGCTGTGCAAGGCTTTGTACATAGGGGCATGTTTGATTTAGGTATGACCAAACAAAAAAGAAAGAAAGATTAGGACCACTTTACTGGGAGTCTAAGATAGTTTACAATGCATTGCAAGGCATGATGTCATTAAATCACTGGCTTCTAGTTTAAAATGATATTTTCAGGGTTTAATGATATCATAACTTTTAAGTGTGCGCTACTTCTTTTATTATTTGTTCATGGGTTCCCAAGAACTATCTTGGTTGCTTACCCCTCTGCGGTGAGATGAGGCCCGTGGCTAGCCCATCTAGTCACATCTAGCCAATCAAAGCCCTTTTGGGGTGTTGTTTGCTTGAGGAAAGAAATTGGCCACGTGGACAAGCTATCACCTTGGATAATTTGTCTTGGGCTGCTTGTAGCTGAATGTTTTAACAAGTTTATCAGTCCTACTTGTTTGACAAATATATTAAAAACCGGAACTGTGGCAGTAAAGGCCAAAGCAAATAGGCCGAGTGCTACTGGTTTAAGTATTTCCTTTTCACAATAAACCCAAGTTCAAAGAAGCTACAGAAAGGCTAAGTGTACTTTTTAGGTTCAATTCAAGTCAATAAACATTTGCTGTTAAAGATCCTTCTAACTTTCCTGGCCTGATACAGTGGGTCCTTTATGCAAGAGAGTGTTTTGCTCCAAATCCTGAACTATTTCTAACTGACATTATCAAAGGGTATGCCTAGGCACAAAGGATTGAAAAAGCTCCCTTCTGATTTCATGGTTTTTCTCTCTGCTTTGCCCCCCCCAAAAGTCCCAACATCCAAGAAACAGCCTCATAAATAGAAATAGAAATAGCATTGTATTCAGAATTTATTTTCCCATCTTGCTCATTTAATTGGTATATTGGTGAATTTATATTTCTCAACACTTCATCAACCAAGACTGTTACCTGGGCTTCATAGTCTGTTGGATTTGGCTTATACTCTAGTGGAGAAAGGATTCCTTTGTGTAAAATAGGTGCTACTAAGAAAATAGATGTTCCTAAGAAAGCAGATGCTACCCAGATCCATATGTGACTCTCAGCAGGATATTCCAACGGACCTGCTGTGCAGAGGGCAGCAGCTCTCTGTTCATCTCCATCAGATGAATATATAGGAGCCCAGTCATTACACCATTGCTGAGGGAACAACTGTCCCGGGAAAGACATCCACACACACACACACACACACACACACACACACACACACACCCCAAACACACTCCATAGGATTTACTGGCTACCAGATAAAATGAAATCCAATTAGATGTTTCTAGGGATTGCTTGTGAAGTTTGGGGCTAGTGTCAAGAGCAACAACATTTTTGGGGTGGGAATGATAAGTAGGGGGACATCCAGGTTCAATGTAAACTATATCTCTGTGGATGGTTTCCTGAAATTCATCTTAGTGGATGCTGGGGGTCCATGAAGTCTCCTAACTAGACAGAAATCGGCGAGGTGTAGCAGAAGGAAGAAGTCATATTGGTCCCTCCGGAAAGGGTGTCTACATATCCTTGGAAGTTCCATGTGGAGTGATTCAGATGATTGAGGAAGACCAGGGAAGGACATCAAGCTGTGACCTTAAACATTCCTGGAGACCTGTGATTTGCTTTTTGGACACATCCTACCAACTCACAAAGGGTGAGGATTATCTCCTTAAAGGTTCACTGGGCTATACATTTTATTCATAAATTTAAAAATAATTACCCAGGTAAGCGAGAAGCTTTATGCTTTTATCAAGGAGTCCAAATACCATCTACATTAATTTTTGCTTCATTTTGATGGCAGGATTGCATATATCTCAGACTGGCCTCAAACTTGCTATGTGCCCGTGGATGACTCTGAACTCCCGATCCCGACCCTCCTGCCTCAGCCCCTCCAGTGCTGGAATCGCGGGTGGGCACCACTCTGCCCAACTCCATCTTCATGGACCTTGTCTTTCCTCTTCTCCCTGGTGGGAAGCCACGGTGGGCCTGAAGCAGGCTATTTTCTGCACTTCTTGGGGTCCTAGTTCTTGGCCTGGTGCTCTTGGCCTGTGACAGATGCAGGCAGCACTCCACCTGGCGCTCAATCAGCAAGACCTACTTGTGATGTTTGAAAGTTCATTGCCTCACTCAAACTCACACCTACGCCCCACTGAAAAGACCACGAACTACGTCAGCCTTTTCTGCCTTGACCACTAGCTCATTTGTTTATGCCAATGTACAAGCAGTAAGTCCCAACTAGGAACAAGGAATGGAACACTTCCGCAAGGCCATCTCTCTAGCAGGCAGCAGGACCACTAATCTTTCCTCCCGTTGGTATGAAAGAACAGCCACATCTATTCAACTTCAAGAACTCTCAAAAGATGCCAGATTGCCCTGAGCCCAGAATTAACCAGGTCCACAGAAGAAATCCAGTTCCTAAAGGAGGACCACATGGAGAACAAAGAGCTAGTTCTGGGGATGCTCAGACAAAGAAACCCAGATGTTGTCAGAAGGAGGCTATTCGTTCATTCCCATCTGCCCAGCCCCAAAATAATCACAGAGCAACTGTATTAATTGAATCACTGCTTGACTTATTAGCTTTAGCTTCTTATTGGCTAACTCTTACATCTTAAATTAACCCATTTTTATTATTTTATATTTTACCACAAGGTTCTCACTGTAGCTTTGGAGCCTGTCCTGGAAGTAGCTCTTGTAGACCAGGCTGGTCTCAAACTCACAGAGATCTGTCTGCCTCTGCCTCCCAAGTTCTGGGATTAAAGGCGTGTGCAACCACTGCCAGGCTTCTGATTCTACCTTCTTTGTCCCAGCATTCAATTTAGTTTTCTTGCCTAGCTTTATTCTGCTAAGCCACTGGCTGAAACAGATTTATTCATTAACCAATAAAAGCAACACATAGATAGAAGGACTTCCCACACTACCCAGGGATATCAAGAAATGGGACAGCTCCTGCTCCCTTAATTTAGGACTGGATCCACAGTTTGTCCAGTAGCATACCTGATTATACTACAGCATCTAGGGGAACCTATTTTTGCCTAAGAGGAAGCTCTGGACTGAGGACAGGTGATTCTCTGAGCAGAGAACATTTTCTTTTCTCTCTCTCCTTCTGTCCCTCCCCCCGCCTTCTTTCTTTCCTACCTTTCTTTTGGTTTTTCTGAGACAGGGTTTCTCTGTGTATCGCTGGCTGTCCTGGAACGTGCTCTGTTTGTAGACCAGGCGGGACTCGAACTCAGAGATCCACTTGCCTCTACCTCCTGAGTGCTGGGATTAAAGGCTACCACTGCCTGTCTAAAGAACAGCTTTGAAGAGGCTTGGTGAATGCCCACATTAGGGGCCTTGCAGCTCAACCATGGAGAGTGAAGACCCCTTGGGGAAACCCACCTTAGTTGAGGGTGATCAAGCTGACATTGTGAGAGCGAGAGGAGGCTCCTAGCCCGCAATGGTAACTCAAGGCAAAAAAGACCCCTCCTGCAGCCATTGTAGCTGACACCCGGGGATCCGTTCTCATTGTACATCCCAGGGGCCTTTGGGATGCTAGAGTTTGTCCTCTGCTCTGATGGTGCAAACAGGCTTTCTCTTCTTTTCATCAAACTATCACCATTTAATGATGATCACAAAGGAGAAATCTGGGTAGTTTACACACTGTCTGGTAAAGAACCTCTCCCAAGACTCTGCCCATGAGTTTGGTTCAAGCTAACCTGAGCAGGGTGCATGATGGCGCCAGCATCATGCTGTCATCTAGCTTCTTCCACCTGAGAGGATCCTCTTGAAGCAGGCTTGCCAAGTGTGTGGGTCATCTGAAAAGTCTCCTGAGCTCCTGTTATCCCCACACACCTACTTTCAGGGGGAGGGGGAGGAGCCTAGTGAAGGGAGGAGCTTCCTAAAGGAGTTCTTAGGTTTAGGCTTAATCTTCTGCCAATGATTTACTTCCCTCCGGGTGGTTGAATTGGAAGATTGGGCAGTGAGTTATCAGAATGTATACAGGAAAAATGTGTCCTCACTTCTAAGACCTCCAGGACTGGTGAACTGTGAGTCTCTGACTGGTAAGTGAGTTCTGGGCTCCTGGATTTGAGTTTTCTGACAGAGTTACATGGAAGGCAAAAAATGGGCCTTTTAGGAATCGAGATCCCTGCTGTCTTGGAGTCAGCTTGAGTCCAAGCAGCCTTCTGCAGGGAGGGAGCCACTGTGGTGACAACTGGAGCCTGGCCTTTGGTGGTAAGTGATTCAGGTTTGAGTCACAGCTCCAGTGCTGGTGAACTATGCTCACAATGTAACCCTCTAACTTTCAGTTTTTTTTTCTGAATTCTGTTAATTTTTGAACATGTTATATTCAATTCTTCTCTATCTGTGGTCATAGTTTGGAAAACTGGTGACACTTTGGCCTCTTTTAACATTTATATTAGTGATTTTTTTCTTTTGTTTCATTGACTTGGTTAGACTTGTCAGAATAATATTGATTGGTAAAAATGATGATTGCTTTTCTTTCCTTCTGTTAAGATACTTTGTGCACTGATAGTATATATATTAAATTGTCTTCCTATATAAATCTAAATCTAAGATGAATTTTTTATAATATTGCTGGGCTTGACTTGATTATATTTCACTTGAGACGTCTTTCATCTTATCAATAAGTGATATTCTTCTTCATTTTCTTGCATGCTACCTCTATTAGAACCACCAGGGTGAATTCTGATGAACTGTGTTGCTTAAGGAGAGGCCGGGAGAGCTGGAGGACATGCTGAAGGAACTCCATGTCTCCCTGTCGCTGGTCCTGATGTTTGCCTGTGGCCTGCTCTACCAACTCACCCTGAGGTCTCAATGCTTCTTTGCCTGCCTGCCTCTCTTCACATCTCCACAGGGGCCGGATGGCCTCTTGCGCAGTGGACGAAGCATCGTATTCATAGAGACGTCTGAAAGAGTGGAGCCACCTCCTCTGGTCACCTGTGCTGTGGAGTCTGCTGCCAAAATCTACCCCGAGCAGCCCATCATCTTCTTTATGAAAAAGCTCAGCAATGCCACACAGCTGACCCCTAACGCCAGCTACCCAGCCTTCTCCCTGCTCTCAGCCATAGACAATGTTTTCTTTGTCCCTTTGGACATGAAAAAACTGTTTGAAGACACACCCTTGTTTTCATGGTACACCAAAGTAAGTGTGCATTGAGAGAGTCTGTGTTGGAAGGGAGAAACAGAAGCAGCAAGGAAATGGGTCCAATACACTCACTGTAGACAGGCAACCCGAGCACAGGGGCTCAGGAAAGAATCAAATCTAGCCCTCAGACTAATAGGTTGGACTTCTGATTCAGCTAAATGGGAGACACTTCGGTTAAGTGATTGGGCTGGTTTCCTTTGCATCGAGTCTTATTTCTTTGAGTCTCATCGGTATTTTGGAGGCTCTTCTTAACTAAATGAAAATTCTTTTTATCTTTTCTAGGTACATACATGGAACACTTATTTTTCCCTATACTTTAAAGCCCATCTATGTTAAACCTTTTCAACACCAGAGGTGGAAACTAAGCAATATTTAAGATGAACTGATGTGGGCTGAGAATTCGGCAAGGCTCAGTTGCATGCTGCTCCATGAGATTGGATTGTAGCTAGAAATGATCGAGAAGCCCCCAGAACTCCTAGGAATCCAATAATCCTCTTCTTAGCAGTATGTCGTAATAAGGAAATAATATTTTAGTGTACTGTTGGTCCCACAGGAGATGCGCAGTTGGGTAGTGTTTAAGAGAATTAGCGTGCAATTACTCAAGGGTTCCGTTAGATAGGGCTTCACTAAGCTTTTCCTCTTTGGTTTTAACTGACTTCTTACGGGAAGTATAAACCAGCATAGAATGAAAGTGTCCTTTCCATTATAATGCAATTATAATTATTTCAGCTATGCAACCATTGCTAGCATTAAAGAGAACGGAGGAAGCCTTCATGGGGCATACACCAGTAATCCTACTACTTGGGAGGTAGAGGTAGGGAAATCAGGAATGTAAAGTCATCTTTGGCTTCATAGCAACTTGTAGGCCAGTTTGGGCTATTTGAGACTTTGTCTGAAAAAACACAAAATTCTGAAAACCAAAGACAAATCAAGTCTTTCTAACAAATAAGCAAACACAAACTAAAGAAACCAAACAATTGTTACAACAGATGTTTGAATATGATAGAAATAGAAGTGACTTTTAGAAAGATTGATTTTATAACAAAAATTTTCTAACTTTGTTTTTCTGAGACAGGGTTTCTCTGTGTAAGAGCTCTGGCTGTCCTGGAACTCACTTTGTAGACCAGGCTGGCCTCGAACTCACAGAAATCTGCCTGCCTCTGCCTCCTGAGTGTTGGGATTTCAGGCGTGCACCACCACCACTCAGCAGAAAGTTATTTTTTTCAGTACAAATAATTTTAAAGTTGGTGTCATAACATTTGCTTGTCACATGAAGTTCTATCTAAATTCTCATCCACCCTATACCAAATGTCATCAGATATTTAAGCTTTGTGAGCCAAGTAGCAAAAGTGAGGGTTTTGTATCTATTGCTGTGTTAGTTTGCCAGGGCTCAGACTTGGTGACCCTCAGCAACAGACGTTTAGGCTCTCAGCTCTGGGAGCCACAGACACAGCTTCCTTAACAGCTTCTGGTGGCCAAGCCGCTCCTTGGCTTGCATCCCATCCATCTACTCGCTGCCTCCTCCTTTAAACCCCCTTTTACCTCTGTGTGGGTACAGTCTCCGTCCACCCCATTCTTTGACTGACATCTGTGATATTTTTCAAGGACTCAACAGCATGACCCAGGATCATCACCCCGTTTCAATATCCTTGACTTTATCTTATCTGTAAATATCCTCTCCCCGTATTTATAGGTTCCCAGGAATCCTGCTATCTTGGGGGCAGTAATTATTTAACCTGTTCATAAAAGGAATAATAGCCTATTCATAAAAAGAGAAGAAGCCCCTTCCCTCCCCTGCCCTGTCTTGCTTCATTAGCGGGGTTCTGGTGTGTTGGTGTGTGGTTGGCAGGCTTGAATCTAGTTGCTATCACTTGTCAGACTAAGCTGTAACCCCCAGGCGAACACTTCTTATAGATTAGGTTGGCAGTGGCTGAGATTGAGGGAAGTTTCTGGGATCATTATCACTTTGATCTCCAGTGACTTTTAGATGCCAATGTCCCATCTGTTCTAAGAGCCCGGAAATATCAAATTGGAACTGGCCAGGAGGAAGTGGATCAATTCAAATGTATTAAGTGTCCATATGTTAGTCTTGGCAGTTGTCAGCAGCAGGGTTCCTGGAAGGTAGGTGTCACTGTCCCAGGAGCAGCAGGGGATAGAACAGGCCAGGAAGGCAGGTGGGTGCCAGGGATAGACAGCTTAGTCCGTGCCCTAGGACTGCAGAATCTTTCCCATACCTGGGCTAGACTGTTCTTCTCTAAACCTTGGAAAAAGAAATCTCAAAGCATGTTATTTTGGGAGATGCTGCAAACTCTATATTTTTCTCACAGATGAATCACTTGGGAGGAATACTAAAGCCTCATTATGGTTCTGAACTAAGGAAACTTTAGCCCTATGTAAAACTCTCCTTCAGTGTAATGGATAAATGACTTCTTGGAACCAAAATCCTTTGAAGCAAAGCTCAGGTTGTGCTAAGATGGACCTAGATTTTTTAGGAGTAAGGTGGGCCCTGCAATGCATAGCCCTTAGGTGTCTGCTCCAGCTGGGTCTGTAGGGTTCTGTGCCAGGGTGTGTAGCTACAGCATTCATGCCATGATACCCTTGAGGGAACTGGGTCATGGCATGTTGTGTCCCAGCTGGGCCTCCACAGGAGATAAATGGGGGGGGGACCTGTTAGCGTCCAATGTGCCATCATTTCCTAAGGACTGCTGGGTTTGCTATATGAACCCCATAGGTAGTTGTAGCTCTTGAAGATGTCCAGCACCAGCATGGACATCGTTCTCAGTCCTCTTTCTGCCACTCACCCCGTCTCAGGCGGATGGCAGGCTAATGCTCACATCCAGGCAGGGGGTTCTTCTTCTGCTTTTCTAAGGCTTTTGATGCTCTGTGTCTCTTAGTTCCGTCACAACCCCTAAATTCCCAAGTTAGACTGATTTTTATCAAAATGTAGTTTCTTTTGCATGAATGACTATCTGACGACAGGTGGCTCAGGTTCAAATTTAGCTGGTACCTGAGACAAGCGATGGAGCATCTCCATCCTTCAGTTTCTCGTTTGAAAGGTAGAATGACCATGCCCTTCGTCTCGGGGATCTGTGCAGATTATAAAGTGCTCAGAATGATCGCCAGCTATGAACTGTTCCTGAGGTTTCCGCAACTATAAATCATGACGGATTGTTTCCAGAAAATGTGAGGGTTTTTTTTTTAAACAAAGCTTTTGTTAGCTTGCTTTTATTCTTCATAGTAGAGTTTTAACTCATTTTTAAAAGTCAGAACCAAAGGCCTTCGTTTAATCTTTTACTTGATATACTTAAATTCTGAAAAAACTTATTTGGCTTTTTTTTTATTCAAAATCTTTCCATGCCAAAGGGGAACACTATGATTTATACTGATTTATTCTTATTCCTCTGGGTTCTTCTTCTGTTTGGCCTGTATTTTAGCATTTACAGTGATTTTTTTCTACCGACTTACCCATCATCTACCCAACAGTGAAGGCTGACCTGTTTTTATCTGGAATATGAACCCTGATCACTTCTCTCCTTCCCACCAGATTATCACCCTCGTCCAAGGCTGGACTACCTCAAGGAGCGCCTCGCCTGCTTCTTTGCTTCTGTCCCCATCCATTCCCGCCGTTGGCCCAGACTCTTGTCTGCATCTCAGCTAAAGCGACCCTTGGAAAACCCATTCAGATTATAGACCCCCTTTCTGTTCAACCTATCAAATAATTTCAAAGCTTGGTCCCATGAAGATATCACCTACATGACCTTTCCCTTTTCCGTACTCAACTCTGTTTTCATTGCCTGCCCCTCTCCCTGCCCCCACTCCGCTTCTGCCTCATGGTCAATATGCTTCTTCTGCCTTGGGGCCCTTGCAGTTGCTGACGACTCCAGCTTAGACCTTTCTCCCAGATGTTTTCAGGGTGCAGGCACACCCATCTACAACATTCAAGTTCCGGCTGGAACCTAGTGTAACATTCTGCACTCTCTCATCCCTTTATAGTCCCCCCACTGGCCTTTTTATTCCTTTCATAATCCTTATCAACACCCAAAGCAGTATATATTTGTTTATTATCGATCTCCTCCCAGGGGGGATTTTTCCTGTTTGTTCATTGCAATGCTTTTAGCAACGTCACAGTGCTTGGTGCATAGTAAATAGGTCCTCAGCAAACTTCACTGAAGGAACTTTCAAGCAAACAAAGGCATGCGTTCATGCAGGGGTAGATTCTTTTTCTTTCCCCCAATTCTCAACTAGTGTATTGATTTTCTTTCTGAGTTTCCTAGCTTGTTTTTATTTTTTTATTTATTTTTTAAAAATACCAGTCTTCAACATTTTGAGGACTTAAAAAAATCCGTCCTTCTCAGCTTCACCTTTATGGTTATTGTCACCCACATGGAAGACAGACTCACACTGTTCACTGTGAAATTCCTGCTGAATTTTGCCTCTATCTTTCCACTGCTTTGATGAAAGAAAACCCATTTTTTTTAAATCTTCAATAGCTGCTAAAAATTTTTGCATTGATGCCAATTGCTGCAAACTCTTTACTTCAGGGGAAATTGGAGGGTGAAGGTAGGTTGAGAAATTTGTAAAGTTTGGCTTGCAGTCAAATAAATTTTGGGGACTCTACCTTGTTATGGTCCTTCCTAGCCTCCCTTAACTGCTTGCGGGCTCATTTGTACCTGTTCCCATAGGTCAACAGCAGTAAGGAGAAACACTGGCTTCATGTCAGCTCAGATGCATCCCGCCTGGCTATCATCTGGAAATACGGGGGCATCTACATGGACACCGATGTCATCTCTATCAGGCCCATCCCGGAGGAGAACTTCTTGGCAGCCCAGGGTTCCCAGCACTCCAGTAATGGGGTGTTTGGGTTCCTCCCCCACCACCCCTTTCTGTGGGCCTGCATGGAGAACTTTGTTGAGCACTATAACTCACGCATTTGGGGCAACCAAGGTCCCAAATTGATGACAAGGATGTTAAAGATGTGGTGCAAACTCCAAGACTTCCAAGAACTGGGTGACCTGAAGTGTCTGAATATCTCCTTCCTCCATCCCCAGAGATTTTACCCTATCCCTTTTCCTGAGTGGAGGCTTTACTACCAAGTGTGGGATACAGAGCCGAGCTTCAACAACTCCTATGCCCTGCATTTGTGGAACTACATGAATCAAGAGGGCAAGACTGTGGTTAGAGGAAGCAACACCCTGGCAGAAAATCTCTATCGAAAGCACTGTCCTAAAACTTACAGGGCTCTGATTCAAGGCGCAAAAGGGGCAGTGTCCAGGGAGCCGGGTATGGGTTAACAGATAGAGGGCTCCTGCTGCTACGGGGAACTGGACACTTCCGGGCTACCCCACGCTCACTAGGTCTCCATCGTCTCTAGGGCTAGGAGCGAATCCCTATCTTCAGGATTAACTTTCTCTGGTGGCAACAGCATACTTCCAACGAAAAGTGGCTGTAGACACAGAAGTTTATTTATCCTTGGTGGAACAGCAAGTGTGAAGGCAGGTAATTTAGGACAGGTATTTTAACAGTGGCCGTGGGAAGCCTAGGCTTGAATCTTCCTGTTTTGTGTCCTAGCGTCTGTAGTCAAAGCTCCATGTGGCTGCTGAACCTCCAGCCCATCATCTGGTTATTCCAGACACTAGGATGGCAGAAGGAGGAAAGAAAAAATGCATTTCATAAAGCCTTTATGTAAGTACTTTATAAGTGTAAATACCATGAACCCTTGCATCTCCCTGGCTAGACTGTAGCTGCAAGACAGGCTGGTGGGGTAGCTAATAGGTCTGTTTATGTTCTATTTTATTTAATATTGTGAGATTAATTTTAACACCCATCAGAATGAAAGGAACATGGTTGTTGTTGTTGTTGATTTGATTTTTAAGACAAGGTCTCTTGATGCAGTCCTGGATGTTCTGGAACTCACGATGTAGACCAGAATAGCATCCAATGCAGAGATCTACCTGCCTCTGCCTCCTGAGGGCTGGGATTAAAGGTGTGTGGCACCATACCCAGCCCTTGACTTTAACGTCTATATTAATCCACTTTCTGCTGCTATAACAAAATACTGGAAGTGGTAAATTTATTAAGAAAAGAGATTTATTTATCCCTTAGATTGGGGGTTGGAATCTTGACTCAGATGACTCTCTCTGTTTGGCCTCTAGTGAAGCCTTCATGGAGGAGGGCATAACAGTGGCAGGACACATGGAGAAGAGGTCCCATGATGAATTGGGAAGCCAGAAAAGTGGAGGAACCAGGCCCCTTGCATGCACCCCTATGGGTGTGATCGGGGGGAGGCCTTGCTGTTTATCCCTGGTGGGCCTCAAGCTCTCAGTCCTTTTTCCTAAGCCTCAGAGGGCTGGAATCACAGCTGTGTGCCACCATGGCCAGCGCAGTCTTTCTCTTTTTGTAAGAACTAACTGCAATCCCATCAAAGGTACATTTATTCCTTTGGATGATGGAAACTTCCCATGAGTTCATTGCATCCCCCTTCTTCTCAAATGTTCTACCACCCCTCCACATTGTCACACGGGAGAATGAGCTTAAAACACAGGAACCCATGTGTAAATTACAGCAGCGTTCTCTAATCCATTAAGTCAGTAAATATTGATCGTTTTTCCTGGGTACCAAGCGCTAATTTAGGGGCCAAAGATGAGGGTGAACCAGTCAGTCTTCGTCTCAGCACATGTGGCCTAACTACTGGCCGCTTGTCCTCAGGAACGTCTCCTCCCATCCCCAGCCTTCCACACACTGTCATTTTCCGATGCACACATCTGGCCTATCACAGCTGTCGCTTCAGAGCAAATGATGAGCTCGAGCAATTGAAATCTGCTTCTTCCCAGATTCAGATGAAAACTGACTTCCTCTAAGCATCACGCTGTATACTATAAACACATGTGATTTTTATTTTTCCATTAAAATACAAATAAATTCACTGCCTCTCAAGAGGCATGAAAATTAATATTATTGATTTTTTTTTTCTGTAAGCGGTTATCAACCAAGGCTTTCTAGAATTTCCCTCTTGGTTGTTTGCTTTATGGAAAAATTTATACTTTTTTCCAAACACAAAATTATGGTATCTTATGCGACTCTACATCCATCTGTTGCCTTTTATTCTTAAATTTTCCTTTTCAAGAATCATGGCTCTGATAGTCTTATTTAGAAATTGGGGGAGATGGCTCACTGGGCAAAGGTGCTTGCTGCCTGATGGCCCGAATATGAGCCTTGGAACTCATGTGGTAGAAAGGAGAACCAGCTCCTGCAAGTTGACCTCTGACCTCCACGTGTGTGTGCTGTCGTGTACATGTACACACACACACACACACACACACACACACACACACAATGTAAAGAGACCAAACAACCCAAAACATTCACAAGTCCTGTGTCCTGCCTTGGACTTATGTATTCCATTACTTGCTGTAGTCTCTGACATCTGACTCCCCAGTCAGGTTGTGCGTCCCTCTCCCCCACCATGATGCTCTCTCTTTGTGTCCTGAGACAGTGAACCCTGGTGTTCAGTGTTTCGCAAATGAGAATTCCATGTTAGCCCTGTTGGGAAGGAGCAGGTCGGCTCTTATTGCTGTCTCTGAACAATGCTTTCCAGCTAAGCACCCTGAACACAGACGTTTGAGGGAGTTGAGTGAAAACCCTCTGAACTTCTCAAACATATATACGGTTTCCAGTGAGACCAAATAATCAATAGCAATGTCATGTGAGATTCCTTAGGCTGGGTTCTACTTGTACGGATTTTTTTTTGAGGCAATAATGATACTTTGATGTTTAGAGAGTCCCTTGTTTAGCAGTAAAATGAATTTTTGATTAGTAAGTGTGCAAAATAAATTAACAACTTGTAAGGAATACCATCTGTATGGTAGAAAAGGGTGAATTTAAAACACTTCTAGTGGTTTGAGGAAAACAGAACAATGCAATTTTTTGTTAATTTTGAAAAGGTTGATTGTTACCTATGTTTAACGGGATTTATATTTTCTTATTCTATGCAGTATAAATAGCATGTTTTTTAAAATGTTGGGGTATTTTTCTATTTTTATTGATCTGTAACCACTCTGTATGTTTAGAACATTAATATTTTATTGTTATGCTGCTATTTTTCAGTCTGTCCTTTTTTGATTGTACTATTTAAATTAAAAAAATATTCTTTTGTAATTTCACATATGAGTATAGTGCATTTAAATTCTATCGAATTAGTGCTTCCTGTCTGTATATGACTGTAGGACACTACCCACTGAAACACGGGCAACCTGCCACAGGCCATACTGTTGAAGAAAGCTGACTCTCCCTGTCTCAGCATCCACTGACTGACAATAGCTCCTCAGGTAAAGGTAGGGCCTCATGAGTCCCTTCCTTCTCTTGCGGTTGACTGGGTTGATCTTGTGCCATTTTGGATCACCGACTATAGCCCCTGTGGACCCATGAGTTCTTTGGCCCTGTTCCGTCCAGAAGACATTAGTTCCCAGCAATCTTCCCTGACCTCTGGCTCTTAAAATGTTTCCATCTTCTCTTCTGTGATGTTCCCTGAGTCTTGAGGATAAGGAGTTATGATATATATGTCACATTTAGGAATGAACACTCAACAGTCACTTATTTTCAGTATTTTGACCTGCTTTGAGTCTTTGTATTGATTGCTATCTGCATAAGAAATTTATCTGGAGCTGGGCCGTGGTGGCACAGGCCTTTAATCCCAGCACCTGGGAGGCAGAGGCAGGCGACTCTCTGTGAGTTCAAGGCCAGCCTGTCTACAGAGTGAGTTCCAGGACAGATTCCAAACCTACACAGAGAAACCCTGTCTCAAAACAAAAACAAAAACAAAACGAAAACAAAAAACAAAAACCACCATGAAAACAAAACAAATCAAAAAAGGAAGTATGGCCTTGTTTGAGGAGGTGGGTCACTGGGGGTGGGCTTTTGACATCCAGTGGCTCACTCTTCTCTTCCTGCTGCCCATGGATCAAAATATAGAACTCTCAGCTGCTTCTTCAGCACTATTCCTGCCATGTCTACTACCACACCGAGTTTGCCTTAGCAAAGGAAGGCAACCAATTTATTCACTGAGGCTGGTGGAAATCATACACAGGTACCTTTGGCTAATTTCCATAAACTTTGAGGATTACAGTGAGAAGACAGCTGGGAAGCCAATAGCCAAGCATGCTCAGTGTGTGCCCAGAGGGACATACCATGGATCACCCAGGCCTGAGCTGAGCCTAGAGATCCTGAAGCTCATTTACAACCCTGAGAGTTAAGAGTTTATTTTTTCTTCTTTACAGCTAAAAAAAAGTGAAAGTCAGAGAGGTTATAGTGACTTTCTCAGGGCTACACAGTTTGGGAATGAGGGATATGGATTTGTCTTTGATTTTAAAGCCTGGATACTTTGCTCTCAGGTAGAAGGGAGGAAGAGCAATATTTGTTATTGAAGGACATAATATAGATATTCTTATTTGTTCCTGGTTTCTGATCACCATTTCTTCCCACACTTAAAATTTGTGATAAAAATCTATCATCTATCAATCAATCTATTTATCTATCTATCTATCTATCTATCTATCTATCTATCTATCTATCTATCATCTATCTAGCTATCTATCATCTATCTAATATAGTTTGCTGTTTTAGCCGTTTTTAGTGTAAAATTCAGGATGTTAAGCACTCATATGCAATCACTGCTGGCATACCTGGAAGTTTTTCACCATTCCCAGCTGAAGCTCTGCACTCATCAAGGGCAACTCTGTAGTACGGATAATAAAAACCAGGAACAGATATTGGGGGGTCTAACCAGAAAAGCAGAAACACAAAGCAGCCAAGCCACTAGAGAAGTCTTACCTCTACCAAGGCTGGGTGACTGCAGACTAAACAAACTAAGCCTCTCTCTCCTCTCATTTTCTATTCCCTCTAGTGCTGGGATTAAGGGCCTATGACTCCCTAGTACTGGGATTAAAGGTGTGAGCCACCACCACCTGGATTTGTTTTCTGCATTGATCTTGTGTAGCCCAGGGTGGCCTTGAACTCACAGAGATCCATCTGCTTCTGCCTCCCAAATCCTGGGGTTAAAGTTGTGTGCCACCACTGCCTGACCTCCAGTGGTTTAGCTTTTTCCTTCTGACCTTTAGGTAAGCTTTATTTATTAAGGCACAAATAAAATATCACTATACAACTTCTTACTTCCCATCTCTATTGACCCTGGCAACCACTCTCCTATGTTCTGTCCTGTGTAGTGGTTTGAATGGAAATGATCCCCACAGGCCCCCACAAAATGGCACAATTAGGAGGTATGTGTGGCCTTGTTGAAGAAGGGTGGCTTCGTTGGAGGAAGTATGCCACTGGGAGTGGGCTTTGAGGTCTCAGAAGCTCAAGCCAGGTCCAGTGTGTCACTTTCTGTTCCTGCTGCCTGCCAAGCTGGATGTGGAACCCCAGCTACCTCTCCAGCACCATGTCTGCCTACACGCTGGCATGCTTCCTGCCATGATGCTAATGGACTAAACCTTTGAAGTGTAAGCCGGCCCAGATTAAATGTTTTCTTTTATAAGTGTTGCTGTGGTCACGGTGTGTTGAGATAATCTTCACAGCAATAAAACCCTAAGCCACCTTGTAAATGGACAGCAAGCCTCTTTCATTTTATAATGAGTTTGTTTACTTTGCTTATCTGTTAGCTCGTCAATATAAAAATCAGTATATAATGGCTGGGCGGTGGTGGTGCATTCAAGAGGCAGAGACAGGCGGATCTTGGTAAGTTTGAGGCCAGTCTGGTCTACAGACAAACCCTGTCTTGAAAAACTAACTCCTCCCCCCCCAAAAAAATTCAGCATATAAAAGGAAGAAGGTTTATTTTTGCTCACGGGTCTAGAGATTTCTATAGAGGGCAGAGTTGTCTGCCCCATTGCTTTGGCTTGTGGTAATCTGTTTTAGTAGAGTGAAATCTCTCACCCTAGGCAGGAAAGCAGGATCTGGGGGCTCACTGTCACATTCAAGGTCTCTACCTAATATATTGAAGTGTACCAGCTAGGCGCCATCTCTTAAATGTCCCACCAGCTTTCCGCAGTACCATGCTAGGGTCCAAGGCTTTACCACATGGACTTGGGGATACTTAACCAAACAACAGCAGTGATGTTATTATGAACGGGGCCTCCAGAAAGGGATCAGGTCATGAGTCCCAATCATGACCTCACAGCTGGATTCAGTGCCCTTCTAGAGGAATCTGCAAGGATGACTAGACCCTTTTGTGGGTCTGTCAGGAAACAGTGGTTCAGCAAAGATGGAATCTGCTCATGCCTTGATCTTAGACTTCTTGTTGGGTCTGTAGTAATTTTATCATAGTTGTCTAAATAGACAAAGATAAAGTTGATTCATGTTATAGCATGTTATAGTACATCGCAGTACTTCCTCCCTCTTTAAGGGTGAATGATATTCCATTAGATGTATAAACTACCTGTTGCTTATTCAACTAGCTGTCAATGGGCACTTGTTTCTGCATTTTGGCTGTCATGAATAATACTAGTATTTTATTTTACAGTGTGTGTGTGTTTGTGTCTGTATGCTCAAATATCAGAAAGCAGCTTTCAGGAGATTTTGCTTTCCTTCCACTGTGTGGGTTATAGGAGTTCAACTCAGGATATCAGACTAGGTGACAAAGCCTGTTACCTGCTGAGCCATCTTACCAGCCCGATAGTGCTATTTTAAATACCAGTGTCCCACAACCAAGGCAACTATTGCAAAAGATTGCATTTAATTGGGAGCTTAACAGATTCAGAGGCTTAGTCCATTATCACAGAGAGGATGACAGAAGGCAGTCATAGTGATGGAGAAGTAGCTGAGAGATACATCCTGATCTGAAAGCAGAGAGAACGAGAGACTGGGTTTGGCATGGTCTTTCTGAAACTTCACAGCTCACCTGGAGGGACACACTTCCTCCAACAAGACCACACCTCTCAATCCTTCCAATCCTTTTAAACAGCGCCACTCCCTGGGGACATTCAAAGCATTCAAAGCCTATGGGAATCATTCTAATTGAAGACACAACACGTTGATTGCTGGATCACATGGTAACCCAAAGTAACTTCTCCATGGAGTCCCCATTTTGTTTTCAACAGCAGCAATACCATTTTGTATCCCATCAACAATGCCCAGAAATTTGAGTATCTCCCCACCATTGCCGATACTTATTTCCAGTGCTTTCATATTGCCGTCCCAAGATGCAGAGCTTGGCATATGGAAGCTGTGGGGAGAGGAAGGCCTTAAGATACACCCCCCAACTCCAACTTAAAATTAATGAGCCATAAGGAGAAGGAAGAAGGGCCAGTATCAGGAGAGAGAAAATAATTCCCCCCAACTCCTGTCCCAGCTTTCTGGGATCCGGATAAGGGATCCGGAAAGCTGTTGCCATCTGACCAAACCCGAGCACTCTGGAGTCTCTCCTAAAATCCCTTTAGTTTGGCGGGCTGCAGAGATGCTTGCAGAGGGTGAGGGACAGCAGCAGCTGCCCTAGTTTGCCTTTGTCGTGGGTGAAATGTGGAAGTGAAGAGATGGCGACAAAGGAGTCTGTCCTGCCGCCCACCAAGGCCTGCGAACTTGGGATGCTGGATTTTGTTAACGGAGTCAAAGAGGCAGTCCCTCCTTCCCCCTTTCCCTACAGCTCTAAAAATAGCTGTTCCCGGGCGCTGGGGAGAGGCTCCGCCTCTGCTGTGGGTGGGGGTGAGAGGCACCGGAGACCCTGGGCTCTGAGCTACTACTGCGGTAGAAAGGCGTGCAGGATCCCTGCACTCGACTAGCTGTGTCCGCGTGACTGGCAGCATCCTCGGACTGCACTGCTGGAGATGAGGTGAGTCTGGACCTGTGGGTGTGGGTGGGGTGAGTGAAGACGTGGCACCTCTCCCAGACTTCAAATCACCAGTCCCTGCACTGGGCGACCCCCAGGGTGACCCAGGCCTCCCCGGAAAACTATGCCTGGAATCCAGCCGGGAGCCGCGGGAGGCAGCGTGGTTCCAAGCGGCGCTACTCGGCCGCTGCGCGCGCAGGTTAAACATTAGTGGCCGCGGTCACCCAGCCAGGAACCGAGCTCACGACGTCCAGCTCCCTGTGCCTCCATCTCAGCGGCCTCGGATTGTTTTGGACTGAGGTACCTTGCCGGCCGTAGAACTCTCATGCTCGGAAGCGTGGAATGGGATGACTGATACCCAACTCCCCTGCCCCACCCCCACCCCAACCCCGTCTTCTTCGGGAGGGTGGTTTTGGGAATGGAGTTTTTGGAAACAGTAAAAGGATCTAAGGGGGTGACGATCTGAGTTCCGTAGAGAAGGGATCGGGAGTGTGTGGGGGGGTTGGTTTCTAACAAGATGAATTTTGAACAAACATTGGCATCTCTAGTTCCTCAGCTTCCGGTCCCTGGCTGAAGTTTAGCAGGAGTACAGCGTTAGCAATAGGAGGTGAATGTGATTTTAAGTCCACGAGAGACTGGGTAGGCATAGGGCAAGAGTGTACAAGGCAGGAACAGAGGACGGGGCTTGGGTAGGACTGATTGCCTTTACAAAGGATCCCCAAGGGCCCAAAGCTTGTGCTGACCTGGCCATGTCCCCAGGAATTGATTTCTAGCAGAATTAGGTGAGGCCTAGTGAGTGTGAGATGTTTGAATCCTGCCTGCTCCATCTGCCTGTGACTGTGCCTGTGTTGTGTCTCCTGAGCAAGATGGTTACTACTACTACCTCCTTCTTTCCCCCGGGGTGTGATCTGGCAGGTGAAAACAGCCTTGCTCTGAGATTGTCCGCTAGCACCAAGCACCAAGAGACCTCTGCCTCCTGTGGTCTTAGATGCGGGTCTCAGGTTCCGAGCAGAACCTCTTGTGCAGCTGGGCTGTGGGTTCTACCTCGGGAGCTGAACTTTTATCAGAAGGGTAATTGGCCGCTCAGATCACCAAGTGGAGAAGGGGGAGGCTTGGTAGGCAGTTCTGAATGGCCTGTGGCCTCTTTGCAGAAAGGCAGTGTGGCCAACAAGGCAGACCAAGCACTTGCCTCTTACCAGAGCTGGCGATTCTAGTGAGGGGTCTGGCCCAGACTAAAGATGGAAAATTCTGCTAGGAAACAACAACGCCTTAATAGACAAGAAACACTGGTACAGCCTGTCAGTTTTCTTTCCAATGTGAAGCAGGTTTTGTTTGTCTTTGACACTTCTGTGCCTGGCACAATAGGTCATGCTGCCCTAGCCCTCTGCTCTGAGATACTCTCAAGAGGCGTCTGTTGGGGCTCCGCCTCCACTCTTATTTTAAAGAAAATCTTTTTGTGACCAACAGTCGCAATACGCTTTTATAAATACTTTTCTGAATTCTTTGAGAATCTCCCACAGGTATTCTGATCATACTCCCTTGCCCTCTCCACCCTCGCTTCCCTACCCACCCAACTTTGAGATCCCCCTGTCCTCCCCCCACCCCCCAATTGTGTTGTCTCTCTGTTCCTGTGAGTAGGGCCTGCCCTGGAGTATGGTTGACCTGTAGGGGTCATGTAAGTGCTCTCCTGGTACTGTATTTAAAAACTTCTCTTTGGAGCTGGAGATGTAGCTTGGTGGTAGAGCTCATACTTAGCGTGGGCAAGGCCCTGCACTGGGTGCCCACCGGCACACCTTGAACTGGGTGCCCACAGGCACACCCACACCAACAAGCAGTAAAGAGGAAACCGTTTCAAAGTTGCTGGGCAGAGGGGGCCGGCTACAAGGAGTAGTCTCTGGGAGTGGATCTCTCTTTTGCTGCTCGGCAGTCCTGAGAGTGGATACAGTCCCTAGACACCTTTTTAACTTTTAAGAAAACATTTCTTCAGTAAAACCAGAAGCTCTAAGATCTAGACTAGAGTGTGTGGAAAGTGTTCTGCAGTCCTCGCTCCCTAGCTTCGTAGCTCATTCCCATCAGGGCCTCCAGCACTCCCTGGCCTCTGGTGTGCAGAGAGCCTGTTTGCAAACTGTGGGAAGGTTTCCTTGGCAGCCATGACAATTAGCACTAATGACAAGCTGGGAGTTCCCCAGGGCAGGCGCTGTGAAGTTAGCTTGGAAGCCAGGGCAAGTTTGTAAATGATTGCCCGCAGCCTGGAGAAGCCTGGCCCTTCCAGAACCTTCCTCTTGCTTTCATTTTGAGGAAGAAAGGGACAGTGAGATATCTAGAGGCCACTTAAATGAAAAAAAGAATCTGATGTTTGGGCACTTTTGTGAATATTACTTTGGCAGAAGAGCCATACAGCTTCTGGGATTTGTTCCCTCATGGAACCGCTGGCTTGGAAGGTAGTAAACACAGCCGCTGACTTTTCTTTTTTTTTTTTTTTAACATTGGGTGTGGAATTGCACCAGGGGAAAAGAACATTCTCTCATAGTGGAGAGAAATACTAGCATAAAGCTCCATTTGGATCTAACTCATGAGAGTAAAGTCGATTGCAGAGTTTCCCTGAACCCCATCAGAACGTGTAGATACAGGTAACACAGCCTCAGGTTTCCTAATGCTGGTGAATCATCGCTCCTTTGTGTTTCTGTTCCCAGATGTGGGAAAACAGTCTGCTGATAGCTCAGTCTGGAGAAGGCCGAGTCCCTGCCCCTGGGGTGTGCGGTTTCTTGGTTACCAGCCACACGCTCATGTGGCTTTGTCTTCTGCCTATCCTTACCAGGAAGCAGGCTTTGGAGCTGAAGTACATTGAGGATTTAAAGATTCCAGCACTGACCCTGTCATGATTGGCTGTGAGCGCTGGCAGCCCTTCCATTCTGCTCGAGAAAGCCCAGGTACTGTATTCCCACAATGGAAAATAATTTTTAACATTTGTATGCCATCACTGCCATTATCTTTGGGAGGTTGGTTGTAATTCAGATTTGTGGAGTCAGACAGAAATAGCACCTTCAGTCTGGTACAGTGCCTGGCAGGTAGGTGCTTGATAACAGCTGCAGCCATCAGATCACCATCTATATGATTTCCCACATTCCTAGCCTACCTTTTGAAGCCAGGACCCCCAGACCTTTAGAGTCACAGAAGGAGATAGGAGTGATACTTTTGGGGGTGCAGTAAAAGCTCATGAATTGAGAACTTACCCTCAGAATTCTATGTAAGCAGAGTAGGCCGTCCCCTCACGGTGTTTATGAAGTTTGCTTTCGCTGTGAACAAAAAGCTTTGAGAGACACTAGAAGAGCAAGCTGTGGATCCATAGCTTAACAGCCGTGCTGGGCAGCGGGAAGACTCGCTGATGTGCCTGAGCCCGCCCACAAGAGCCGGTAGTAGCCAGTGGGACTAATTGGTGACTGCTGGTGGTCAAGGCATCTAACACTTCAGTGTGACCGCATTTCCCTGTAGTGAGTCCAAGTGAAAGACCTAACTCATTTGTCCTGTTGATCCTCACTCTTGGTGGGCCTCGCCTCATTTCTCCAGAGTCCCAAGAACACAGAGTTGTGAGGCAAATAGTATAAGATTTTGGAAGCTTTGCTCAGTTTGATAACCACCAGGAAATACGTCAGAGAGGGCGATACAATAGACAGGAATAAGGAAGGAACAGACAGGAATAAGACAATGTGTAGCCCCTGAAGATCTCAGGCCTGGGGGCGCACATGGGGAGGAAGGCCACAGCAGTGTCTTGGTGGGGACCCCTTCTTGGATCCTACCCTGACATCACTCTCTAGGGTAAGTTTTGCGTATTTTTTTGTCTTTTCAGAGACTAAACTCTGGAGCCAGGCTCTGTAATTAGGTGACGTGGGAAAATCACGCCCCTCCGTATCCACTCTCAATTTCTTCATCTGTGTAATGGGTTACTGTGAGAATTAACCGGGACAACCTGTAAAACCTTAGAACTGGAGTTCAGAGATGTTTCATTTCTCCCTCCTCCATCTCCACTTCCCCTTCCTTCACGCTGGCAGGGGCCATTGTCCGGGATCCCCTCCATTCTGACCTGTGGTGCCTGTAGCTCTTTGTAAGGGCGTGGGAGTCCTTTGCTGACATGGACCAGAGTGAGTTCTCAGTGCTCTGGAGTCCCAGAGAAGAGCCAGGAAATTTGAACTCTGGGCCTGGAAGGGATTTCTGGTGACAGTCAAGATGAGCCGAGCCTTGAAGCATGTGTCCGTCTTACGCAGGAACAGAAGGAAGTGGCAGGGAGCAGTCTATCCTGAGGGGCCGCAGAAGCAGTGGATGAGTGTCAGACTGGAGTTGGGCTGCTTGAGTTTGAATCTGGACCTTGGGCAAGCATCTTCATTCCCTGTTACTCAGGATGTGATGTCAGCTCATTAGGAAGTTTTTAAAAATACATTTTTTTTTTGCCTGCATGTATGTTTATGTATCACACACTTGCCTGATGCCTGCAGAGGCCAGCGGAAGGCTTCGGATTCCCTGGACCTGGAGTTGTGAGCTGTCATGTGGGTGCTGTGAACTGAACCTGGAGCCCTCTGTAAGTGGCCAGTTCTCTTAATGGCTGAGCCATCGCTCTGACCCCTAGGAATTGTTTTGAGAAACTCTCCCCATCGCCGTGATCCTCAGGTCTCCATTGCAGAGGGTGTCTTCCTCTGCTGCCCTCTACCTTGTGTGTGTATGTGTGTGTGTGTGTGTGTGTGTATGAGTGCGTATGTGTGTGTGTGTGTATGTGTGTGCGTGTGATGTAGACCAGGGGGTGCGGCATGCGCATGGAGGTCAGAGGAAAACTTCGTGGAATCATTTCTCTCCTCCCACATTTATGGGGGTCCCAGGGACCTAACTCAGGTCATCAGAATTATGAGGTATGTCCTTTGCCTGATGAACCAACCATCTTATGGGCCCTCCACCTTGGTTATTTGAGGCAGGGTCTCTTGCTGAACCCAGAGCTCACAGATTGGCTAGATTGACTGGCCACTGGATTCCAGGGATCTGCCAATGTTTGTCCCCTCCCTCGTGCTGGGGTCACATGCATGTGCCATCATGCTTGGCTTTTATGTGGGTTCTGGGGAATGCAGATGCCAGTTGTTATGCGTCTGGGGGTAGACCTCTTACCAAGTAGGCTAGCTCCTAGCCCTGGTTCTGGGTTCTAACATGTTCTTAGATGATGAATTGGGAGCTCGTCCAGGGAGTGGAGGACTCTGAGAACCACAGCTTTATTGCGTTCCAGACACCGGGGCAGAGAGTCACTTTGTCATCAAGCATGTACTGAGGTTTCTCTTAGCTGCATCTCATGTATTTAATGCTACTTTGCTGACACTGTTGGAACTTGGGTTTGAAATCTAAGCAGTTTGGAAGAGTTGGATCCAATAGTTGAAAGAGGCAGAAAGGACCTAAGCAAAGAAACTTGAGGGTAGCCTGAGGCTCAGTAAGAGCAAAGTAGCTGCAGTGGTGGATATATGAACTCATTCATCTTCAGGAGCATACAGTGAGACATGGGCCGAAGGTGAACAGCAGATGAAATATCAGGGACACCCATACCCCTGCCTTAAAGGAAAGGCAAAAGAATAGTCATCGCTGAACAGGAAAGCTGGCAGGAGCGTTCAGAGAGAGAGAGAGAGAGAGAGAGAGAGAGAGAGAGAGAGAGAGCGAGCTGGTGCAGGAGAGCTGTGTGTGTCCTTATCATTAGAGAGAGGACTATTGGCAAACACGGGAGGCCAAAGCTTAAATAGTTAAAGAGCGAGGTTCTCAGACCTGGGAGGACAGGAAGCGGGTGTCCTGTTACCCTTGTGCACGCCTGGTAACCTTCTGTTGCTCAGAGGCAGGGCTTGTTGTAAGCAGTCGTCTCCGGGGCTCTGGTGGTGTGGCATGCAGCTAAGCATGGTGAGTACCGTGTCAGACAGCTCCTGTTTGGCTTGCAACCTGACACATGGAATGGGGCAGAAATGTGCCGGTCTTCTGGTGGCCGTGGCGAGATGCTTATGCTAGATGGTGTTTTTGGAAGAGTATCTGAGAAAGGAAACGGAAAAGCTAGGCTCAAGGTATCCTGTGGCCAGTCTGAGGATCAACCAAAGAAGTTTGCAGCCAGCACAGTGGCAGCAAGGAGCCACACTGAACCCCAAGGTGGGGTGCAGGGGTGTGGGTAATACAACCCACACTACCACAGTGTTAGCAGCTGGGCTAAGCCTAAACAGGTATACAATAATTAAGGGGAGACTTTGTCAATGAATGAATTAAAGGAAAAGGGGTGGGCCTTTAGTCGAAGTAAAACTTCAAGAGGAGAACCTTATTACAGTTGAATAGTTCAGGCCCACAAACTTTGGACGGACTTGAACGTGTAGCTGCAGTTCAGCTCAGGTTTCCCTTGTTGGGAAGACCAAACATCCTTTGCAGACTCCAGTTTGGTTTGTACAATGGTACTGTATGTGAAGGGAGCAGGCAAAAGCATCTTAGCTTAGCTTGAGTACTGCCATTTTAACTTCAAACTTCATTTTACCTGTAAGGTGAAATAGAGTTCAGGTTCCCAAGCCCTAGGGGAGCTGAGACCAGCCCCCTCTCCCTAAATCATAGAAATAGTGATTATGCATCTCTAGAAACACGGCTGGTCCGAACAACAGAAAAAACAAATGAATCCGATCGGTTGGGCTAAAAGACTTGCACATATGTCAGTTGACAACGATGGAACACACAAGAAAACCCCTAATCTTTGATGACTGCTTGGCGAAAACTGTAACCGTAACTTGGCAACAAATGTTTGTGAATTTTATGCTTATAAACCCCACTTCTGCCCCCACTCAGGGTGGCCAGGAAAAAGAAGGCTCCCGAGTCCTTGCCCTGCAGCCGTGATCCATCAGTGACCCTCTCTTGTGGCAAATTATTAAAATCCTTGGAACCCATAATGTTGTCTCTCTCCTCCCCCATGGTGTGTAATGGACTAGGTATAACATATCTATTTGTAGATTCATACGTAAAGATTGCATGAAGCATGCTGGTATTACCTCTGTGGCCAACTACCTCCCCCCCCACCCGCTTCTCATAGACCCGAGAAGCAGGTGGAGTTGGGCTGGCCATTGCCACTATCTGTTCCAGAGGAAGGCAGTTCAGAAGGGACAGGCTTTTCTAGAGCCCCATCTTTGCCCACCTAGCCCCACTGTTTCTTCTAGGCTTCTTTTCTTTCGCCACCTTTTGTGTAGTTACTTTTCTCGTTGTTTTAACAAATACCTGACAGAACCAATTTAAGGACACATGGGTTTCTTTTGCCTGACTACTTAAAGGAATAGCTTGTTATAGTGGGGCACAGGCTTGGAAGTAGGGCTGTGAGGTGGCTAACCACTGCTTCCACAGACAGGAAGCAGAGAATGCTGCCTTACTCAGTCTGGGACTCCAGGCCAGCAGACGGACCCATATCTGGGGCGGGGCTTCCCTCGTGGTTAATCCTCTCTGGAAACACCCGCCTGATAGACAAGCTGAGAGGTGTGTCTCCTGGGTGACTCCAAGCCGAGTCAAGTTGTCAAGGAAGATAAACGAAAACACTTTTTCTCCACCTTTGGATCGCATTTCAAAGACTGGATCACATAGTCCAGAAAGAACTTGGTAAATGGGGAAGCCTGTACCTTTTCTCACCTTAGACTCTCAGTCTGCAAGGGCAAAAACTGTATTATTATTATTAATTATTTTAGTTCAAAAAGTAATAAAAGTAATAGGTAATGGTGGGAAGAAGTTTGAATAACAGAGGTGGAAACTAAAAAAAAAAAAATAAAACTCTAACAGCCACTTTCATTTCCTACAAGTAGTCAGTGCCAGTAGCTCTTGGCTGTTTGAGAAAGCCTGTGCTTATGAAATCAGGCGCGTAAATGAATCACAAGACTAGCAAGTGTGCACATTTTACATAATCAGGACGGCTGTAAATCACTCTGGTGAGTGCTGGGTAAGGCTCATTATTCTGTCTAATTACCTGCTATCTGTTTGCCCACCATCGATCCTTTCTTTTATCCCCTGGGCTCAGACATTCATCCCAATGAGATCGATCTCTATGTAATCTTTCTGAATTATTATTAAATGTGATTGTATTAATATTAAACCAGAAATGGCATACATGTATGTGTGTATATGTGTACATATGAAGTCATTATTCCCTATTGATATAAAAGCTGTCTTGCCCTTATGAGTTGCAACAGAGTATTTTGTTGTGTACTTTGCTTTCTTTTCTTTTGAGACAGGGTTTCTCTGTGTAGCTGTGGCTATCCTGGAATTTGCTTGGTAGACCAGTCTGGCCTAGAATTCAGAGGTCTGCTTTTGCCTCCTGAGTGCTGGGATTAAAGGCATACACCACTACTGCCTGCTGTACTTCACTTTGTTATATATTTTCTTGTACATTACTTGTATAAATAATAATATTGCAATGGCATTTGTTTCATAGGCACGTTTGTGCAGGTGAGTTTGTCTATGGGGTAAATTTTAATTCACCTTTTTATTAAGTGTGTGTGTATGTGCATGTTGGTGATCAAACTCAAGACTTTGTGTGTGTAAGGCAAGTGCTCTACCACTGAGCTACAACCCCGGGCTTCTGTCCCTCTTGATTATTTTTTGGACACTTACTCAGGTTGGCCTTGAATTTATACTATAGGCAGGTCTTGAACTCTTGAACTCTTGATCCTCCTGACTCAACCTCCGGAGTATCTGGGATTTTAGGTCCTCATGTACCTGGCCTGTCTTTAAGAAGTGATTTTTTTTTTCTAAAAATTCAATTTTTCTCTTTAGTGTTGGAGATAAAATCTAGGGTCTTATGAATGCTTGACAGTCATTCTACTACATACTTATAATAATAATTATTCTCCTCTTCTTCTTCCTTCTTGTTTTTTTTTTTTAAGGCAAGTTTCTCTATGTAGCCCTCTATAGAACTCCTTCTATAGACCAAGCTGGCCTTAGACTCAGAGATCCACCAGTCTCTGTCTACAAGTGCTGAGACTAAAGGCATGTGCTACCACCACCAGCTTATAATTCTTAGTAGTAGTATATTAATTTTGAATTTCCATTGATATTGTCAAATTTAAGACAGAAAAAATTATGCCTACTGTTTTAGTTTGGGTTTCTATTGTGTGATAAAACACCACAATTAAAAACAATTTGTGGAGGACAGGGTTTATTTCAGTTTACAGCTCTCATCAAAAGGAAGTCACTAAATGAAGTCAGTTCCTCAAGGCAGGAACTGAAGCAGAAGCCATAGAGGAATGGTCTTTACTGGCTTACTCCTATGGCTTGCTCAGTTTGTGTTTTTATACATGCTAGGGCTATACAACACAGTGGGTTGTGTTATGGTTTAGATAAAATGCTGCGGTTCCCCAGGGGCATAGCGGCAGGCCACGAGGGCCAGCGGGTCCCAGGCAGGGAGCAGTGCAGAGGGTCAGAGACAGAAACAGATAGGCACTCTATGCAAAGAAAGTGGGTATTTATTTAGTGGGCTATGGAAGGGAAGGGGAGGGGGAGAGAGAGAGAGAGAGGAGGGTGGAAGGGAAAAGGAAAGAGAAGGGAAAGAGATGGAAAAGGATCGAGCTTGCAGGCTGGAAGAGGAAGAGCTGCTTGCCTCAGAGGAAGGGGGAGGGAGTGGGCGGGGCTTGTCACTTAAAGGGACAGAACAGACCATTACAGGTTGTACTCTTACACATCAATCATCAGTTAAGAAATCACCTCACATGATTGCCTACATCCTGATCTCATGGAGATATTTTCTCAATTGTAGTTCCTAACTCCAGATATTTCTAGTTTGACAAAAAGCTGGCAAGCATACCTACCAAGAGTACAGGAAATAGAATCCCAGTCTTTTGTGGGAAAGATAAGAGCTCTTTTCTCTATCCTGTTAACAGGCTTGGAGTAAAGCTCCACGTTAGAGCATTTGCCTAGCATGCCTAAGGCCCTGTGTGTAATCCTCAATGCAGGAAAAAAAAAAGCAACAAACAAACAGGCCCATCATAGACTGAGTACCATTTGTGCAGAGACAGAGCGGCTTTCCCAAGCCTCTCTGGCTGGGCTGGACAAAGGACTTAGTCACATGATCACACTTTACTGCAGGAGAAGCTGGGAAATGTAGTCCAGACATGCTCTACCAGAATGTGGTGTAACCGACGGCACAGTTCTGTCATTAAATGGCTCTGCCATTCCCGGCGGGGGGGGGGGGGGGGAGGGGGGCAGAGTTGTTGGACTTTATCCCAAGTAACTGGACCATTTGTACACTTGACAAAATTCCTTGCCAGGCACTACTGCAGTGGTTCTGTAGGGGTTCCTGAGGACCCCACCATGTACCAGGCCCTAGGCTGAGTGTGTCATCTGCCTCCCTCCTCACCACGGTCCTTCCATGTGGGTTTCCTGCTCTCCCACAGACACAGGAGGTTTAAGATGAAGAGATTTGCCCAAGGCAGAGGATACATATCTGTGCAGTGGAAGGCCCACGTTTCCTTCCCACACTGTATCCATGTCACACAATCAGTGCGTCGTACTGAGTAGCTTTTATATTTTTGGTTGTGAGCCTAGCCTGAGCTGTCTTTCTAGCCCCTGAGTAGCTCTCATATAGACAACTCACTGTGCCCTGCTTTAGGTTTTGCTGAACAGATATATGGAAGATATAGCCATTCGAACCTATCTGACCGGGTCTCTTCTATTTTTCAGGTCCTCTTTCAGCTCCTTGGCCAGTGGCCTTGGTGGCCCTCTACCCCCGTGGTCAGCCCAGAGCCTCTCCTGCCCATGCAGTACCCAGCAGCGGCTGTTGAGGGCCTTAGTGGCCCGCTATCCGGGGTCTACACACTCCCCGCCTTCAAGTTCCAGCCTCGCCGTGAGAGCATAGACTGGAGGCGCATCAGCGCTGTGGACGTGGACCGCGTGGCCCGGGAGCTGGACGTGGCCACTCTGCAGGAGAACATTGCTGGTGTCACCTTCTGTAACTTGGACCGAGAGGTGTGCAACCACTGTAGGCAGCCTGTGGACCCGGTGCTGCTCAAGGTACTGCGCCTGGCACAGCTTATCATCGAGTACCTGCTGCACTGCCAGGACTGCCTAAGTGCCAGTGTGGCGCAGCTCGAAGCGCGGCTGCAGGCCAGCCTGGGCCAGCAGCAGCGCGGCCAGCAGGAGCTGGGGCGCCAGGCTGATGAGCTCAGGGGTGTCCGGGAGGAGAGCCGGCGCCGGCGAAAGATGATCAGCACCCTGCAGCAGCTGCTTCTGCAGACGGGCGCCCACAGCTACCACACGGTGAGGATTCTTCGCGGCGGGGCACCTAGACGGTGCACCTTAGGCACCAGGTCAGACAGAACGGCGCTGCCTTGGGCCACAAGACGATTGGAGGCCATTCTCACCAGTTAGGAGCAGACTGTAGAGATGACTTTCTGAAAAGTCTGAGGATTTGGGCTCAGTGTTATGCAAGTGTAGAGCGGGTGTGTGAGAGACGAGTGTGCAGGGTTATACATACAGAGTACTCCTGTGCGTGGAGAGGGTGCATGCATAGTGTGTGAAGGTGTGGCTGCATGAGGTTTGTATCTGTGCGTGTGGGTGTGTTAACTGTGTATAGGCAAATGATTGAAGTACCTCTGTGATATCTGTATCTGTAGAATACGTGTTATGTAATGTGTGCTGAACTGACTTACCACGATGGATACAGCTAAGAAGACTAATATAAGCATGCATTTATGATGTGTGTCTTGTATGTCCTGAGCCAGTGAAGGATGTGAATGTTTGTCTGTACATATAGAGGCTTACATAATGGTGTATGTGTGAATGAATGAGGGTTATGTAGTGTATGTGCCTGAGGATGTGAGTATGTGTGGAAGGCATATGCGCTTGTGTGTGTACAAGGATAGAGTCTGAATTTATGCTGAGTGTGCCATGTAAAGGCATGTGTACATGGATGCATGTGGCTAGTGACACATGTGTGGCAAGGCGTAGTGGAGGCAGGCTCATTTTAGAAAAATTATTTCATAATTCAGACAAGTAATAATTCATAGCCAGTACAGCACTTGAATGTTTGGATCTACTGCACCAGTGACGTAGGTTGAGACATTAATCCTTGTCACAGGCAGACTCTTGAATGTAATTATAGTTCATGCTAGTTTAGGCTTTCAGGAGATTCATAGTTTGGAGGCAAGGCTATTAGTGTGGGGTGGGGTATCTTCTTGTCCCACCCTACTTATATTCCTCCTATAACTAGAGGTTTATTTCTGTGAAGTCTCAGTGGTCAGAATCTGTCAGTACAGACTCTGTCCATTGTGACTGTCCTGCAGGTAACAGAGATCTGTCTGGCTCTGCTTCCTGAGTACTCCAATTAAAGGTGTGTGCCACCAGGACTTAAAAAAAAAGTCACCTCCTAGAAAATGTATATACCATTTTTGATTCTATAATTGTATATAATGACTGGAATTTAGCGACATGGTCACCAGTTGTAAGGACCGCTAGGACATATATATGGTGGTTATTTTTACTGGCCTTGTGTTCTGTTCAAAATCAGGGATCCTATTTTCCTTCCTTTCCCACTTCTACCATCCTTCTTTATTTATGTGATGATGGGAATTGAACCCAGGGTTTCACACCCTCCAAATCCTTCAAATGATTCCTGTTTCTGAAGCAGCTCTTGGGCCCCTTGGAGGCAGATTTTCAATACAGGGAAGTCCCATGCTGTCTGGGGGATCTAATCCAGTTCTTCCGATTGTCCCCCCTCTGCGTAGTGCCATTTGTGTGACAAGACATTCATGAATGCCACCTTTCTCCGGGGCCACATCCAGCGCAGGCATGCAGGTGCTGCAGAAGTCGGTGAGTCCGGGAAACATCTGGGAGCTGCTAGGCTAGGATTTGGTGAGTGGGGCCCATACATATGAACTTGCCCTTAGAGCCTCCTAGAGATTCCATATGAGCAGTGCAGTCTTGTCTGAGTTTTCATACCACCCACTGTGTCTGAAGGACCTTTCGTCTCCCTGCCTCGTCTGAAGCTCTCTGAGGCTGGCTGTGAGCATAAATGGGGCAAATGAGCAGTCAGACCAGTTCTTTGGCTGTTCTGTATGCTGGCGCTTATCGTGACTTAATCACTTTATTTAATTTTACCATTTCAAATTCCAAAAGGAGCAGCAAGGCTTTGCACTGTACCCATACATTTACATATGCTTTTTGAGTTCAACAGAAGTATCTGTACAATAAACACATAATATAACACAACAATTTCATTGGGAAAGCGTCGTTATTTTTCATCATTGTAATTCCTGAAGGCGTAAGTCACAAACAATGCCACACCAATTTGGGTGATATTTATTTAAAGGGGAAAAACTTACAGATCACTGTCCCAGGCAACAGCCCTCTACGCGACCAGGAGTCTAGTCGCCGGCGGAGCAGGAAGTGAAGAGAGAGCGGAGAGGGAAGTGGCCGCTTTTTTAAAGGGAGAGAGACCACGCCCCAAGGGGCTGGTATCTCAGCGGCGATAGGTTGGAGGAGTGGGAGGACCTCCCGCAACACCTCCCCCTTCTGTTTAAATAAGAGAGTTCTAAACCTACTATGAAATTATATACAATAAGTACAAATATCCTATTCTAATTGCTTAGGTCTTGTATAATAAATAACTTGGCCAAGTCATGAGAGAAAGTAACTACATTTATATAGTCTTCAACCCCATCAAAGATCTGAGAAGGGAAATAATGTTACCTGGGTAATTAGGAAGTTCAGTAAAACAACTTCCAAAACATGCATCAAATCACAGAGACAACTAGCTACCTAGGCAATCACCCAAAGTCACATTAGCAGCGTTGAAGCAACCAACTTTGGCTAAGGCCTAAAATAACTGACACACCATTTTCAAAGGCAAGCAACTTTCAAAACTATCTTACCCTGTCTTGGCAGGATAAGACAGCCCTGTTTTATCCATTGATGCATGCTCTGTATCTTTGTCAGTGGTTGAGGTATGGGCATTTCTTTGCCCCAAGGCCAGTTCTGCCAAAAAGAAATGCTCCAGGTGGAGTGTCTTTGGTGCTCAACATTCTCTCGGGAATAGAGTGGTGTTGCCAGGAGCAATTGTGTCTCACTACCACAAAACTCTGAGTTAGATTAAAGGCCATTTTCTACAGCTCTTTGAAGAAGTTGAAGATTATCTATCTATACTGAGTATAATCTCTATATATCTAAAGAACCTGATTAGTCTAATTATAAATGACAAACTTAGATGACTATTAGTCTATATAATTCTCAATATCTATCTAACTTAAAGACTAAGACAATAAACGACTGTGAAACAAATGAGGACAATGACCTCCAAATATAAACAATGTACAAATATACATTGCAGTAGGTAAATATATATCAATACACAAACATTATATAAGTATCTTAATCAGAGGTAGAAATGTACACTGCAATATGGTAAATATATACAATATATATATCAATACAATATATGTCAATACATAAAAAATGTTTTAAACAGAGGTAGAAACATGAATGCATACAATAGTCAATACAATTTAACTTTGTATCAATATACAAGAATCTATATCAATATATTTGTCTAACAACAGTAACTGACAATTACAAATCTATTATCCCATCATCCCTCTTTTTTTTTTTTTTCAAAATGATCCCTGAGCTTATAAAATTCCTCCCCCAACCCTCAATCGTATACTAATTATAATCAACCCCTAAATGATGTCCCTAAACCCAAGGGCAAACTTTACTGGGAGAGGGGACGTCGTCCTCTAAAATTACTTCCAGCTGTCATAGGGGCGACGTTCTTTCTGGGGGATCCTGTGAAAGCAAAATGATGGTTAAATTTCAAGATCAATGTCTTTTAAAATTGCCAATAGTCTCTGAGTATTTTGTGCAGGTCTGGCCAAAATGTTGTATAAGATGTGCACCATTTCAGCTAACCAAGTTGGAACTGTCTTGTGCAGCTGGTACCCAAAGCAGGTCTTGTTGTAGCGCTATCAGTATCATGACGTCATATCAACCAGGTGGAGTTGTTGTTATGGGGCCCCATCTTCTTCCTGGAAACTTCAAATGTCACTTCAGGAAAAACTCATTGTTCATTGTGAAAAACTTAAACATTAGTCATATAGACATATATAGACATATATATATACATATTCACTGAAAGGCATGATAGATATGTTCAATGAAAAGTATGATAGATATGAAGAAAAGCAAATAGTTTTCTAAACTCATATTTCTTTCTGTCCCATATCATGGCTCTTGACATGAGACAGAAACTCCAGAAACTCTGGGTTTTTCTCTTACCAACAGGCTTGGAATTGGAGAGGGACTGAGCCAGAGTCCAACTTCAAAACCAGCTTTATAAATTTAGAAATATGGTTTAATATTACTTACACAACCCTTTCAGTTTTCTTGATATTTCCTATTGGGCAGGTATTTTTCCATCTGTCAGTATCCAAATATCCAGGGTCCCTTGAATTTTTCAAAGATGAGTGTTTTCCTGTGGAGATAAGAACAGAACCCTGCCCCCATTCTATATGTTTTTCTTACCATCTGTATGAATATCATCATTGTAGATAAGTTGTCATTTCTCCTTTCCAAGAGGTTTCTCCTCTTCAAATCGAAACTTTATTAATTTTGATGGTATCCACAATTTTTCTTCTCCTGTGGAAACAAGAGCAAAACCCCTTCCCCAACGTAGCACATCTCCTGGCTTCCATTGAGAGGTCAGCACATCTTTGAAATAAATCGGTTGATTTAGTTCAGCAGACTTTTCCATTATCCAATGTCTCTCTGCTGCTGTCGTTCCTTTCTCATTAGCGTTAAGAAAATTCAAGGTTAATAAAGCATTATGTAATCTATTTCTGGGGGTATTTTCAGTCCCTTTCTGTTTGTTCAGCATATCCTTTATAGTACGATTTGATCTTTCTATAACTGCCTGACCTGTAGGATTGTTTGGTATACCTGTAATGTGTTTTATATTATAATAATCAAAAAAGCATTTCATTTTCTTAGATACATATGCTGGACCATTATCTGTCTTTATTTGTGCAGGTATACCCATGATGGCCATAACTTCCAATAAATGTGTGATTACTGAATCAGCCTTTTCTGAGCTCAGGGCAGTAGCCCATTGAAAACCTGAATACGTGTCTATGGTATGGTGTACATATTTTAATTTACCAAATTCCATAAAGTGGAACACATCCATCTGCCAGATTTCATTTCTCTTAGTACCCTTTGGGTTACTCCCTGCAGGCAACGGTGTTTGATTATAGAAAGAACAAGTAGGACATCTCTTTATAATGTCCTTAGCTTGTTGCCAAGTAATGGAAAATTCTTTCTTTAGGCCTTTACTATTGACATGATGCTTCTTATGAAATTCTGAGGCCTGCAACACACTTCCAATCAATAATTGATCAATCTCAGCATTGCCTTGGGCTAGAGGACCAGGCAGACCTGTATGGGACCGGATGTGTGTTATGTACATCGGACAAAGCCTGTTCCTGATTATGTCTTGTACCTGGATAAACAATGAAGTCAACTCTGTGTCATCTGGTATAAATTCAGCTGTCTCAATATGCAAGATAACTCTTTCTGCATATTGTGAATCTGTAACTATATTAAGAGGTTCTTTAAAATCCCTTAGCACCATAAGAATGGCATATAATTCTGCCTTCTGGACAGAATTATAAGGGCTTTGTTCCACCTTACTCAATTCATCTGACTTGTAACCTGCTTTCCCTGATTTATTTGCATCAGTATAGAAAGTACGGGCTCCAGTTATTGGAGCATCACGTACAATTCTAGGAAGAATCCAAGAAGTTCTTTTTATGAGGTTAAGTCTACCACTTTTGGGATAGTTGCTATTAATTTCTCCCAAAAAATTAGCACAAGCTCTTTGCCACGGTTCATTGTCTTCCCATAACTTTTTTATTTCTTCAGTAGTAAAAGGCACTATAATTTCTGCTGGGTCTATACCTGCTAGTTGACGAAGTCTCAGCTTACCTTTTATAATTAATTCAGAGACTTTTTCCACATAAGTTTTTAATTTTTTACTTGGTTTATTAGGTATAAATATCCACTCTAAAATAATATCTTCCCTCTGCATTAGAATCCCTGTAGGAGAAATTCTGGAAGGCAATATGACTAGGATGCAGCTAAGATTTGGGTTCACCCTATCCACATGTGCCTCCTGTAATTTTTCCTCAATCATTGTCAGTTCCTTTTCTGCTTCAGCTGTCAGTTCTCTTGGACTATTCAAATCTTTATCACCATCTAAGGTTTTGTTTAAATGAACTACTAGATCAGGTGTTATCCCAACAGCTGGTCGTAGACTGGAAATGTCTCCTAACAATCTTTGGAAGTCATTAAGAGTCTTTAAGCGGTCTCTCCTAATTTGTGCCTTTTGCGTTTTAATTTTCTCTAACCCTATTCTGTAACCTAGGTAATTAATAGAGTTTCCTCTTTGAATCTTTTCAGGGGCAATTTGTAATCCCCACCTAGGCAAGACTTTCTTTACTTCTTCAAACATCCTTTCTAAAGTATCTTTATTTGAATCAGATAACAAGATGTCATCCATGTAATGATAAATGATGGACTTGGGGAATTGTTTACGAATTATTTCCAATGGCTTACTTACAAAATATTGGCACAGTGTAGGACTATTGAGCATACCCTGTGGGAGGACAGTCCACTGATATCTCTTATTAGGCTGAGAATTATTATAAGTAGGCACTGTGAAGGCAAATTTTTCTCTATCCTTTTCTTGTAACGGTATAGTGAAAAAACAATCTTTCAAATCAATAACTATAAGAGGCCATCCTTTTGGTAACAGAGAAGGCAAAGGAATTCCAGACTGTAGTGGGCCCATAGGTTGAATTACTTTGTTGACAGCTCTTAGATCTGTCACCATTCTCCATTTACCAGATTTCTTTTTTACAACAAACACAGGAGAATTCCAAGGGCTGGTTGATTCTTCAATATGGTGAGCATCTAGTTGCTCTTGCACCAGCTGTTCCAATGCCTGTAGTTTATCTTCAGCTAGAGGCCACTGTTTGATCCATATTGGCTTCTCAGTTAGCCATTTTAAAGGTAGGGCTGTTGGTACCTCTAAAGGTTTGGTATTTGCTGTATGTTCTTGTACAGCCTGAATGGCTGGTGACCTTTTTTCATAATACCTCATCATATCCTTCCCAGAATTATGAATTCCTGGAAATACAGGAATGTTAATCTGGGTATTCCATTGCTGTAGCAGGTCACGGCCCCATAAATTTATGGCAATATTGGCTATATATGGCCTTAGTCTTCCTATTTGCCCTTCGGGCCCTATGCATTCAACCCATCTTGTGCTTTGTTTTACACGAGATAGGGTTCCAATTCCTAGGAACTGAACATCTACCTCTTGAAGAGGCCAATTCGGATGCCAAGATTCTGGCGTAATGATACTTACATCCGCACCTGTGTCTAATAAGCCTTCAATAAAAGTGCCATTTATACAGACTCTTAGCTTTGGTCTTTGATCATTAATAGAAGTCTGCCAAAATATACGTTTACTCTGTCCTACTGGGTTTTTTGACTCATCCTCCACACGTAATTCATCATTTAGACCAGTATTACTTTTTACAGCAGAAATTGGAGCTTTTAATTTTCTTGGTGAGGCACGTTCTCCACTGTGACTGGGAATGACTGGGCCACTGTTGGCTTGGGGGCCTGCGAGAGGCCCCCCATGGAGTTTCCCGATGATATCGGATTGCCCCGTCTATCTGTTGTTGACCTACATTCGTTGGACCAATGCCTGCCTTTACCACATCTCCTACACATACCTGAAGGCCGGGGTCTCCTATTTTTGTCATTCCCAGAAGAGATATTATTCCTAGAAATTCTTTGCCTGCAATCCCTTTGTAAATGTCCTAATTTACCACAATTAAAACACCTGGCAGTTTGATGTCTCCTCATTGCTTTGGAAATCACTTCTCCTACCCAAGATTCATCATTATAGCTAAACGTCTCAACATTCATCGTATGCTGAATCCATTCATCCATAGGTGCTGATCTAGACTTTAAAGGCCCAATTATCTTTTTGCATTCTATGTTTGCATTCTCAAAAGCTAGAGATTCAAGAAGTATTCGTCTAGATTCTGGGTCTGTTACCCCTATGTCCAGAGCCTTAATCAATCTTTGCAAAAAGTCAATAAAGGGTTCTCTCTGTCCCTGCCTAATTCTGGTATATGATTCAACCCTTTTTGCTGGATCTTGTATCCTATTCAAAGCATTTAAAGCTGCTTGGTGACATAGACACAGTACTTCATCGTCATAAAGAGCTTGGGCCTGTGGATCAGCATATTCTCCTGCACCAAGAATTTGATCTTGGGAAACCTCAATACCTTTTGCTCTTCCTTGCTGTTCCATATGTTTGGATTCTTCTCTGAAATAAATTCCAAACATCAAGGAAGGTCCCTTATCTAAAACTGCAGACACTAACTGATGGAAATCATGGGGGATAGCTCTAGCATTAGAAGCCCAAGTCTTTATCATTTCCTTTACATATGCATTGTGCAAGCCAAAATTAACAACAGCTTGCTTAATTTCTTTCAGATCATTCATTGCTATTGGTGTCCATCTAGCTTCTCTGACTCCCTTTGAGCCTTTAGAAGTTGACGCTTTGTCAGAATTAAGTACAGGGTATGTCGCTAGAACCCTGGGTAAGCCAGTTCTAATAGCTGGTGGAGGCATTGTATCCTGTCCTTGTGCCTCCTTACTCTGTTCACCAGCTGCAATAATTTCTCCAATCTTTTCAAACCTTTTTATCATTGTCTCTCTTAAATCCTGAATCTCCTGACCTGTATATATTTCCAGTGATTTCACTGAGGTATCAATTTTTTGGTCCCCATTCTGCACCTGTGATTCCAAAGCTTTAATTTTTTCCTTCAAAGATAACATGTCCTCCTTAAACTTTTCTTGTATATCATGTAGATTCCCATCTTGGAGGTACATTCTGTCTGTTACCTTATCAAAACTTTGTGATAAACTCTGAAGGTCAAATTCAACAGCCTGAACCCTTTCAGGTAACTTTCTAATACCCTTGGATATGGAATCAATTTTGTCTGTCATAGTATCCACTTGTTCAGATAACTTCTGATTTTCAATAATTTTAATCCTGTCAATTAGTTGTTCATTATTAGTTCGTAAAGATTCTATCATTCTTAGGAGTGCCATATTCTTCTGTTCATTATTAGTTTGTAAAGATTCTATCATTCTTAGGAGTGCCATATTCTTCCTTAATGATAGAATATGGAAAAGAAAACTGAAGCCTAGTAACAAGCAAATTAAGGTATTCCCATACTCATATAAACCTTGTATGATGTAATTCATTGTATTAGTAAATATAAAATTACTAATCCATTGTATTAGTGAAAACAAAGCAGTAAAATTTGCGTTAGAAACGAAAATTGCCATATTACCTATTGTCCAGCAGGTGGCGCTGTTGCAGAATCGCGATGAAAACATGGTCCTGTTTCAGTGCCTTAGTAGATGTTAAAAACTGGAAAACGCAAGTTTCTCAACAAAGTAAATGTAATTAAATCAATTCCAGAGACGGAACCAGAAACCCAGAATCCAGGGGTAGAGAAGAGCAATCTGGAAGCTGCTTATGCCTCCACTTGACAAAGTCACCCTGAGGGGTTGCAGCTTTCAGCAACCGCGTGCTCTGGTTCGCGTCACTTTAAGAGCTGTGCTTACAAGAGAGATTTAAAAACAATTCAGAAAAGAGCAAACCACGGGAGGCCAAGGCCGCCGCTGCAAGGCACAGGCAGTGGCTGAGGAAGCAAGGGCTCCCGCCAAGCCGAACTTGCGGCCGCCAAGCCGAACTTGCGGCCGCCAAGCCGAACTTGCGGCCGCCAAGCCGAACTTCCGGCTGCCAAGCCGAACTCGCGGCTGCGAGCCGGGAGAGGTTCTAAAACCAAACGTTGGGTGCCAAATGAAGGCGTAAGTCACAAACAATGCCACACCAATTTGGGTGATATTTATTTAAAGGGGAAAAACTTACAGATCACTGTCCCAGGCAACAGCCCTCTACGCGACCAGGAGTCTAGTCGCCGGCGGAGCAGGAAGTGAAGAGAGAGCGGAGAGGGAAGTGGCCGCTTTTTTAAAGGGAGAGAGACCACGCCCCAAGGGGCTGGTATCTCAGCGGCGATAGGTTGGAGGAGTGGGAGGACCTCCCGCAACAAATTCCTTCTTTTTTTTTAAATGAATTTTAGAATTGAAAATGTAACTCAGTAATTTAGGCTTTGCTTGAACGAGTGAAGTTCTAGGTTCAGTTCTTAGACACACACACATACACGCACATACAGAAAGAGAGAGAGAGAGAGAGACAGAGAGACAGAGAGAGAGGTGGGGGGGAGAGAGAGAAGAGAGCGAGCTAGCTTAAAGCAGTATTGTTTAACTATGTACTTATATATCTCTTCATAATTCTATATTGAGGATTATTAAGGAAAATAGTCTATGTCTTATATACTAGTTTCTTGTTTTCTTATAAAAATATATAAAACTTGTAAAATTATGGAAACTTAACTATATTGTGATACATAGAAAAATAAAAATAAAATCAATGTGCTTTATCTCTGGCAGTTATTTTGATGCACTTTTCTTCATGTTTTTGCAAGCATATGAAATCACTTTTGACTATTGCTTTTTTTTGTTTTTTTGAGACAGTTTGTGTGTGTGTGTGTGTGTGTGTGTGTGTGTGTGTACGTACGTACTCTTAGCTGTCCTGGAACTTGCTCTGTAGACCAGGCTGGACTCGAACTCACAGAGATCCACCTACTTCTGCCTCCTACATGCCGGGATTAAAGGCATGCACCACTAATGCCCTGCTTTTTTTGGTTGTTGTTGTTGTTTAAAGAGTTGATCTTGAGCTTGCTTAGTATAGTTCCTGATCTTCCTGCTTTTACTTCCAAGGTGCTGGGATTGCAGATGTTTGCTCCCATACCTGGCTGTACAAAGTAATGGGGTTCAAAAGTGTGCATTTTGCATACTAGGCAGGAGTCATGAAAACATGATTTTTAATGACTGAATAAAATTTCCTGTTGTGACCATCAGTTTCTTTTACATTGTCCTGTAGAATAACTGGATAACTCAAGAATCTCCTTACTGTGTACTACAGGGGAATTAACATTCTCTATGTAAATCTCTGTATTTTTTAGAAGGAGAAGGAACTGTTCTTCCTCTGTTTTAAGATTAATTTTTATTTATGTGTGTGTATACCGTGTGTGTGTGTGTGTGTGTGTATGTGTGTGTTTGCCTATAAAGGTCATAAGAGGGCATTAGATCCCTTACAGCTGGAGTTACAGGCAGTTGTGAGGTACTTGACATAGCTGTTGGGAACAGAACTCTGTTCTCGGGAAGAGCAGCAAGTGCTCTTAATCACCGAGCCGTCTCTCCAGCACTGGAAAATGTGTTATTCAATTGTTATTGCCAGCTCTTCTAGTCCACAGTTACCCTTAATTACTTTATCAAACTGAGATAACCCTGCATTCCAAAATTGCTTGTTCCCCTGTCTGGTAGCATAGGTTTTAGTCCCAGTCACTTAGGAGGCTAACGCAAGAGAACTGGAAGGCCCACCTGAGCAACTTAGTGAGAGCCTATCTTAGAATAAAATTTTAAAATGGGGGTAGGGGGTAGGGGTGGGGTTGCTTGCCTAGAGCTCAGTGCCTATTTCAAAGAACAGGCTGATTTTACCTTATTTATTTGGAAACATTTTTTTAAAAGATTAATTTTATGCATATGAGTATTTTGTCTGCATGTATATGTGTGTATCACATGTGTGCCTGGTTCCTGCAGAGACAGAAGAGGGCATCAGGTCCTGTGGATCTGGAGCTGCAAGACAGTTGTGAGCCACCATGTGGGTGCTGGGAGTCGAACCTGGGTCCTCTGGAAGAGAAGCCAATGCTCTTAACCTCTGAGCCATCTCTCCAACTCCAAGCTTGATTTTTAACAAGAGTACCTGATAATTTCCATTTAGAAGTCAGAAAATGTACTTGATGCTTATTCTTTATCTGTTATTCTAATACAGTGGTTCTCAACCCATGAATAGCAACCCCTTTGGGGGTTGAACGACGCTTTCACAGGGGTTGCCTAAGACCATTGGAAAACACAGTTTCATAGCTGTAGGAAAATTACAGGCATGAAGTAGCAACGCCATAATTTTGTGGTTGGGAGTCACCACATCATGAGGAACTGTATTAAAGGGTCGCAGAGGACCATTGCTCACTTGTTTTGTGTCCATTTACCATTACTGTCAAAGTAAGGTACAGTTACTATGGGTCTGCATTTATAGAGCGGTCATGCCCGACACTGTGCTAAGCCCTTTGTGTTGTCACTTTTCATCCTCAGTCCATGCCACACTCCCCACTTGAGAGCTATTCCAGGTTTGTTTTGCAGTTTGGGGACCCAGAGGGACAGGGAGGTGGGGGATACGCTCTTCGTCCCAGGCCAATGAGCTATGAAGTTGCTGTCAGACTGAGGTGTGATTGCAGAGGGAGGATGGCCTCATTGTTGCCTTTTCACCTCTCCTTGTGTGACCCCCAGGAAAGCAGAAACAGGAGCAGCCACTGGTGGAGGTGCTGGAAGACCTTCGGGCCAAGCTCCAGTGGACCCAAGGGGAGCTGGAAGCCCAGAGAGAAGCTGAGCGGCAGCGGCAGGTCCAGGTAGGTGTGCAGGGGAAAAAGTTGGTGAGACTCAGGGCGTTGTGCCCAGCCATGCATAAGACTCCCGCGGGGCCCGAATTCCCACTGTTTTTTCTGAACTGAAAGTCAGAGATAGAGTGCTATCTTTGGTGTGGGGCATGACTAGGTTCGTCTGGAAAGGACCTGTGTGGCCGAAAGGAGAGCAGAGGGTTGTGGTGTTTTGTGTAGCGATGCTGAAGGCATCTGAACTGGAACATAATGGTTTGTGTTCGTTGGCTCACAGTTTTTGGTAACTGGGTTTGAAAGCTCCAGATTCTAGGCTGGGGACAGGTGAGCTATAAATATTTATGGAGTTAAAAATACTAAGCTCCGTTCCTCCATGCATTAGCTCGTTTGTTTGTTAGCAGGCGTTTATTAAGTACCAACCAGGGGCTTGTGAGGAGTGTAAAGAAAGAGAAAACGAGTCTTATCCTCAAGGGAATTTCCAGTTTACCTAAGACTTGTCTGGCAATGGATCCCTCTGGGTCTACACCACAGGAGCTGAGGGTGGGGAGTTCTCTGGATCCCCATCGTGTTATACATGTAGAACAGGCCTTCGTGGGTCTTCAGCAAATGTTTGGTACAACGTGGAAGTAATCATCATATTGCTCTCTCTCTCTTTCTCTAGGAAATAGAGATGGCTCGTCAGAGGGAAATAGAAGCTAGAAAAAAGTTTGATGAGTGGAAAGAAAAGGAGCGGAGCAAGCTTTATGGGGAAATAGACAAGTTGAAACAATTATTCTGGGATGAATTTAAAACGGTTGCCAACCAGAACTCTACACTAGAAGAGGTACCCAACACAAACAACTTTTCGAAATTATTTTGTTGTAAGCCTGTTTATTTGTTCTTAAAATTAATTTTGCATGTTGTGTATGTGTGTGTGTGCGCATATTGGTTTGCCCATGTACACATATGTAAAGACCAGAGATGGACATAAGATGTCTCCTACCATCTTTCTGTATCTTCTTTTTTAGACTTATTTTTATAGTGTGTGTACATGTGTGTGCGTATGTGTGTGTGTGACGTGGTATGTGTGTGTGTGTTCACATATATGTGCGGGTGCCTGTGGAAGTCAGAAGAGGACATCAGATTCCCTGGAACTGAAGTTATAGGCTGTTGTGAGCTGCCTTATGTGGATGCTGGGAACTGAACTTGGGTCCTCTGTAATAGCAGCAAGTGCTCTTACCAGCTGAGCTATCTTTTCAGACTTTCCACTTTCGGTTTTTTATTTATTCATTTACTTTGTAGTTGTTCGAGACAGGTCTTTCAACAGACCCCTGACTGTCCTGGGACTCAGTATATACACAAGGCTGGCTTCAAACTGATAGAGATCCGCCTGCCTCTGCCTCCAGAGTATAGGGGTTAAAGGAGCCCACCACCATACTTAAATCCCGCACCTTAGTGTTTTGAGACACGATCTCTTACTAAACAGGAAGACCCCATTTTGACTTGAGTGACTGGCCAGTGACCCGCAGGATCAGCTTCTCTCCAGCTCCAGTCCCTGGTTTTACACAGCTGCATTGCTGCATCTGGCTTTTACATAGGTGCTAGGGAGTTGAACTCAGGTTTTTTTTGCTTGTTTGTTTGTTTTGTTTTGTTTTTAAGACATGGTCTCACTATGTAGCTCTGGCTATCCTGTAACTCACTATGTAGATAGACTAGGCTCCTCTGTGCTGTGTTGAAAAGCATGAGGCACTGTGTCAGGGTGAACTTAGTTTTTACGTCTGTACAATAAGGACTTTGCCCATGAAGGTCTCATCCCACCCTCAGAAGTTGTTGCTGGTCTTCCTGACGTCTGCTGGGGTCTTACTGTGTTGTTGTTGGAGCTGACACGGTATAAGCAGATGCTAGTACTCAGGGAAACCCATACTGCTCTGCCTCACACTTGCTGTGTGATCTTGGGAGTGTTATTTTACATCCCTGTGCCTTAGTTTCTTTCGTATGCGACAGATTTGTAGCAGCTTTAAATTAGCACATTTGAAGTACATACCACTATCTGGCATTTAATTAGAACTCTCTAGAACATGGACCTTATTTTGCAAAGAGTTCTCATCATTGGGCAAAAAAATGTGACGGAACATAAATGAATACATTTTTTCCTGACTTATATCTGGTGAATTCTGGCTCTATGGGGGAGGGTCCTGTTGTAGTTGCATAAAACAGGTAGCATTTACCGGATGGTCTTACTGTTCCCTGCCTCTGCAGAACACTGTTTCTGGTGTTGTTATTGTTGTTTTTTTCATTTAGAAGGGGGTGGGTGGGTGGGCAGAGAATGTGTGTGTGGCATGCATTCACTTTGTTTTAAGAAAGTATACTACACTCCTTTTTACAGGTGAAACCAAGACCATATAATTTGTTCAAGTTCTCACAGCTAGAAAGAGATGGAGCTGAGGTCTGAACATAGCGTTTAAAATTCCAAGGTCTTGTTTCTGCTGGCTGATCTTTATACAGGAAGACCTTGTTAAAGTTATTGCTGAATCGCATCTTCTCACACATGCATGGAGTCCTGGTCTCTAATTGGTCCGTCTCACATCAGGAGAACCTTGTTTTGAAAGTGAATTGTCAACTGCTTTTCTCGCCATCATTCCATGTTTTGCCTAAAGATACATACCGGCCTGTTTTCCTAGGGGGATGGCCATGGGATGGAAAAGCAGAGAGGGGGCGTAGTAGGAGCTCTCTCTCTCTCTCTCTCTCTCTCTCTTTCTCTCTCTCTGTGTGTGTGTGTGTGAGAGAGAGAGATCTGTTATTATTCAAGCCTTCCCAACACAGTGCTCCCTGCTGGATTAGGGCTGGATTAGGGCTAGATTAGGGCTGGATTAGGGCTGGATTAGGGCTGTTCTGCGGATGGGAAGCTGTTACTCCTTGTGGCTCTCTGCTCTCCTCACTAGCTCTCTACCCATGGTTCCCAATTTTAAGTGTCCCTGACTCGATACTTCCCAACCTGCTGCCTGCTCAGGAGGCATTTATAAATAACTGTTGATTTGAATCAGAGGCTGCTGTTCAGAAATCACCTCATCAAGGACCAAAAAATTTCTTTTAGTTAGGAAATCTGAGTCTCAGAAAATGACATGATCCTTTGCCAGCTGTGGCTCCCTTTCTGATTCAGAACACATCCTTTTAATACTGGAACACCCCACGATTGTATTTATTTTTTGCTTGTTTGTAAGATATTCACATTGTGCTTCCATGTCTCCTACCTCCTTTCAACATTTTATTTTAGTAAAGTATAGGGATCTAATTGGATACAAGATTATCAGTATTGTTTGATAATTATTTTGTCAATTCATCCCTTTTTTTTTTCCTAGACAAGGTTTCTCTGTAGCTTTGGAGCCTGTCCTGGAACTAGCTCTTGTAGACCAGGCTGGCCTAGAACTCACAGAGATCCGCCTGCCTCTGCCTCCCGAGTGCTGGGATAAGGCCTGTGCCACCACCACCCTGCCCAATTCATCCTTTTTTAAATTCTGGGGGAAACAAGGTGAGAATCTGTTCAGAATGATTGGAAAAGTACCGTGAGATAGTCCTCAAAACCACAGACAGCATCCTGACGGGAGGAGGGCTGAGGAGGGCTAAGTGTGCGTTGACAGCATTGCTCCTTAGAGCTTACCTGAAACAGAGGCATGAGCACTTTGGCCGAGTTGCCTGACTGCAGAGAGAACATAAGGATACATGGGGTAGGCGAAATTGCTGGCGGATACGCTAACAGGAGCCCCTGGCCATGGAGGTCCGCGGTGCAAAGGGCCAGCTGTGTGGTGTGCTTCACAGCGACAGAGAAAGCGGAAGTGGCATGTCAGAACCCTCCCCCTTGCCCCCCCAAGTTTTCTGGCCCTTGCTAAAGCGTTTGCCAACAAAAATACTCAAGCTGGAAAATGATTAACATTTTGTCCTGGTATTGCCTAAGCAATGGCTGGGAAAAGTTATCAAGAACACCAAGTAAACTCAGGCTCAAAGCTTCCTAAAGCTGGAATAAGGTTTATCGTAGGGTTATGTGTGGGGATAGACATGGGCTTTGTTAGTGTAACTTGGGTAGGCGGAAAGGGCTTCTGTCTTTTATCCTGTTGTGCCTGCCTTCTCCTTTGGTACAGTGTTAGCTCAAGAATCACTAAGTCAATAGAGCTGGCCCTGACGGAGTGGGAGTGGGTGGGTGAGCTGGCCCTGAGGGCCCGAGAGCAGGAAAGCTGGCCCTGCTCCTTGCTGCCTGCTGCAGTGGGCGAGCTGTCTGGGACAGTGCCGGAGCACTGGCCCTGGTGGTGTTGATGAGGGAAAGCTGGTGGGCTGACCAGGACTGACACATCTCCCTTATCTGTGAACTGCTGGAGCATGTGAAGGGGCCGGACCTGCAGATCCAAAGCTGCAGGGTCTCCATGACACAAGGCAGCAATACGATATCCAAGAGGAATCCCTGTGAAGACCCAATATCAAGTGAATAACAGAAGCCAGAGGCCTCAAGCCAGACCAATGGGTCATTGTAATGAACACTTACAAGTAAAGATGTGTGGACTAAAATGTATACTGTGTGACTCACTGGGCCACACTACAGCTTCCATACCTACAGCTTCCACACTGAGACTTTTTTTTGTATGTTAGTTTTTTTCTTTTAAATTTTATTTTATTTGGGGGGATGTGGCAAATAAAGGGTAGATATGAAGGGATGGAAAGATGAACGGGATTGGGGTGCATGATGTAAACCCCACAAAGAATCAATAATAAAAAAAAGTAAAAAAAAATCACTAGATATAAATGGCATGGCTTTGAATACTGTGCAAAACCACAAACAGCTAAATAGCTGTTTCTGGTGACAGCCAGTGTGTGTGTGTGTGTGTATGTGTGTGTGTGTGTGTGTGTAAGAAACGGGGATCCTCAGGGCATGGCTTGGGGAGCTAGGGATTCTCACATGGGCCCTAAGTGTGGCGCTTTTCAGTTTAATTTAGAGCTAGGAACAAACTGGCCAGGAGCTGGGCAAGCTTAGAACTTGGGGACATCAGAATTTCACTGGAACTGAAATAATACGAGTCCCCCCCCCCCCCAATGGGTGCTCCTGTTGTTCAGGGGTTGAGCTTGGGAGACCCTTAGTGAGAGGACTGCTGATTTGTGTGGCTGTCTGCAGGCACACAGTAGTAGTGAGGGCAAACTGGACAGGCTCTTGAGGGGTCACTCTTCCGGTCCTGTATTGGGGAAGGTATATAGCCAGTGTCGTGTCTAGGGCTTCCTTTAATGAGGTGATTCTTGGCTTTTCCAGAAGCTGAAGGTGCTGCAGACCTACAGTATGACCGAGTCCCACCTCGGGTCTCTACGGGACGAGGAGTCTGAGGAGCGACTCAAGCAGGCCCAGGAGCTCCAGGCCCTCCGAGAGAAGATGGAAGTCCAGGTGAGCTTGAGCTGATGTTTGCTCCACACCCTTTTCTCCAGAGCAATGAGGAAGGAATCTGTCTGCCCTCACCAAGGCCTCGGTTTGCCTTGTGGATTTGGTGAAGTTGAGAGACATCAGGCCTTGTTCGGCATGAAAGCACTGAATATAGGGTTCCCACACAAGGTTGGCGATGCTTTTAATCATCATCATCATATATATATATATGATATGTACTAATATATGCAAATGCAGGTGGGTCTTTTTGACATCTTTGTCCCAACTTTCATTCTGATAAGGTTGAAAACAGTTCAGAAAGTGTGCAAGTGTCCTGGGCTGTGAAGATATTTATGACAAGTCTGTGGTGTGGTAGCGAATGCTTAGGTATCAGCTCAGAGCTAAAAAACCACTTGCCAGTTTTTGTGGTGTGCAGACTCCTATCTTGCCATCACTATGAGGTCACTGAATCGAGCTGGGAAGATTCATACCCAGTCCACTCTGGCCACCACTGGGAGAACCTTACTCAAGTCCAGGCAGAGGAGGTCGGTATCCTCTCTAAGACCACAGCAGTCAGCCACAGCCCAGCATGAGCTCCTGTGTCCGCTCTCCAAGGTGGTTGGGAAAGAGCCGGAAGTCTGTCTGAAACTGATGACATGGTGTCTTAGTTAGGGTTTCTATCGCTGTGAAGAGACACCATGATTCCAGTAACCTATAAATGAAAACATCTAATTGGGGTTGGCTTACAGCTTCAACAGTTTAGTCTATTATCATCGTGGTGGGTAGCACGCAAGCAGTGGGCAGGAAGACATGATGCTGCAGGAGGAACTGAGAGTTCTCCATTTGGATCCACAGGCAGCAGGAAGAGGCAAAGAGACACTGCACTGGACCTGGCTTGAATTTCTGAGACCTCAAAGCCCCCCCCCCCCCCCAGTGGTGCACTTCTTCCAACAAGGCCACACCTCCTAAGAGCGCCACTTCCTGTGGTCCTATGGGGGGCCATTTTTATTCAAACCACCGCAGACTAGTTTGCTTTCTATTGCTGTATTAAATACCATGATCAAATGCATCTTGGGAAGGAAAGAGACTTTATGGCTTCCACTTCCACATTGCAGTGCATCATCAAGGGGAGCCAAGGCAGGGACCATGAGGACGAACACCGCTCACTGGCTTGCTATCCTGAGTCTTGCCCAGAACCACCCCAGGGATAACACTGCCCACAGTAGCCTGGGCCCTTCCACATCAACCATCAGTTAAGAAAATGCCACACAGGCTTGCCTGCAGACCAGTCAGGTGGGGGCATTTTCTCCATTGAGGCTCCCTCTTCCCAGATGACTCTAGTTTGTGTCAAGTAGACAGAAAAGCAAAACAACCAAACAAAATCTCTAACCAACACAGATGGTTCATAGATTTTTTTTACATCACAAAAAGTCATTATTACTGGGGAGATGCCTTGGTCAGTCAAGTGCTCACAATACAAGCATGAGGACCTTAGTTTAGATCCCTAATGCCCACATAAATGCCAGGAACAGCGTGCATCTAGAACCTCAGAGCCAGGGGAGAGAGACAGGCAAGATTTTGGGGCTCACAGCTCACTGCTCTCAATCCATCTAGCTAATTGACTTAGCAAGAGACCCTATCTCAAAAATAAAACAGAGAGTGACACCTGGCCTCCATGTACATGCACGCATACCTGCACACATACATATACACACACACACACATGCACACACACACATGCACACACACAACCTTTCTTTTCCTATGAACTTGAACTCTGTTCATATTCTTCCCTTTTTTTTTTCTTTGCCTTCTCTTCCTTTCTTTCACTCTTTGCTACAGGGTCTTATGTAGCCTGGGCTCCACTTACTGTGTGTCTGAGAAGGACCCTAACTTTGAACTCCTGACCTTCCTACTTCCAGCTTTTAATTGCTGGAGTTACAGCCTTGACCTACTGCGCTGGCCTTTTGCTTCTCCTCGTGGAAATTAATCCAGCTTTTGTTCTAGTTGTGGATATTTTTCCCGAGTCTTCTATTGGTCTTTTAACTTTACTTTATTGTTGTTTGGTTATAAAAAAGTAAAGTTTTTTGGGTAAAAGTTATGTTTTTTTAAAGAGTCCTTTTCATCTTCGTTAATGTGTATGTGTGTGTCTCTGTGTGTTTGCATACATGTGTCAAGGTGCAGGAGCTAGAAGAGGGTATTGGAGCCCCTGGAGCTGGAGTTGCAGGCAATTGCAAGCCACCTGATATAGGTGCTGGGAACTGAACTCAGGTCCTCTGCAAGAGCGGTGACCCTATTGACTGCTGGACATCTCCTCAGCCTCTCCATCTGTCCTTTATTACTGTGCCTGCTCTGAGACTTAAAAAGAAAATATTCCTGGTTTTCTTTGGGTGATTCTGTAGCCTTAATCACTACCATTATCATTTTGCTGTCTTGATTTTTATGTGTAATTATCTGATCTGTCTAGTTTATATTGACTTAAAACAGTCATGCAAGCTTTTATTTTTTTTCCTGGTCAGTTAGCCATTTGTTCAAACACAAAGTCAGTAATCTCTCTCCCACTACGTTTCCATTCCCCCCCAAATTGGTTCGGTTTCTCTATTCTGTCTCACCAGGAGCTAGTACCTTTTACTTCTCATAATTTTATAGTTTATTACTGCATAGCAGGCTCCATTTAACAAGCTTTTGCTCCCTTTCAGAAAGCAGAATGGAAGAGAAAAATGAAGGCGCTGCACGAAGAGCGGGCAGCTGAGAGGAGAGAGGTAGCTGATGTTGGCTAGCGGGAAACTTTGCTTTCCCGTGACCTCGCCCTATGCAGCATTCCCCTCTCTGTCCCATTCTCTGTCTAGAATTGGTTGTCAGGTGTATTGTGGATACTGCTCATGGCTGTCAGTCCCCTTTAATATACAAATGGGGTCATCTGCCTATCCAGCAGATTCTTCAGCAAGGAGCTGTTGTGCCCAAGTTTCTGGTCCCCAAATGAATTCACGGAGCCGGATTTCCGATGCAAATTACATGAGGGTTTTTAATAATATTCACATTTAAGTTTGGACCAACACCTTTTCAGCACCCCAGCATGGTGGGTGTGGAAAGTGTGGCAGGGAGCCTTGGGGGAGGGCAGAACTTTTAAAGGGGAAATGCGGTAATCAGGGGAATTCATGTCCTGTTCTCTTGGGATTGGGTAAGGAGTACATAGGATAAAGTAGTTTCTGAACCCATTGGTCAGTTTTGGGGGCACGAAAACCTAACAAAGAACCATTAATAATTGACAAGGTATCTTCAAGGATAGGATGCCTCCCAAGAACATCTGGACCTTGTTAAATTTTTATGGCTTCTTTGTAGATGCCCAAGAAGAGAAGGGAAGTTGAGGAGGAAGTTGGTTAGCCTTCTCAGGCTCTGCTGGCCCCCAGCCTAGAAGATGCCAGGAGCTTGGTCCATGGGGACGGCACTTGTTCCCACCCCATTTTAGGGTTACCCAGTCCCCGTGTGATGGTTTCATTTCATTTGTGTTCTCTAGAGATTCTTTATGCAAATATTAATAACTAGCTTCACTTTACCTCTGCTCTTACATCAGAGGTGGCATGGGAACACATTTTCCTCCCTTCTTGTTTTTACCTGAAAAGAAATTTGATGATTTTTGAGTGGTCTTTTTTTCTTACCTGCCTCTCCTCAGTGGGTGACCACATCTGACAGAGAACCTTCTTCCATGGTCCTAGAGGCCTGCCCTCCATTTTTTCTTCTCCTTCTCTGGCACAGCTCAAAAAAATATACCCAAATCAGAAGGCAGCTAGAATTGTTTGAAAGCAAAGTCTAGAAATTCAGTCTGGCCTCAGGCGAGACCGCCACCAGCATTTGGCTGTAGGGACTGCCCTTCTTACCTGGGGTACTTGGGTTCCTTCAGACATCTGACTGACCAACCTTCCTGTGCCCACCAGATGCGGGAGGAGAACGAGAGGCTCCATGCCACCCTGTCTCAGGATCAGAAGAAGGCAGCTGCCCAGTCGCAACGCCATATCAACGCCCTCCGTGCACAGCTTCAAGAACAGGCCAAGCTTATTGCGTCCCAGGAGGAGACGGTAAGTCAGTCCTTTCCCTAGTCAGCAGCCGTCAGGCCTCTTTTCTGTGAGGCTAGCTTGGCATCCTTCTGAGTTCATGCTGTTGGTGTCCTTAGGCTCCTGAAGGGCAGTGAAGAGGGGTACAAGGTTGTAAGGCCACAGCTACCTCCCTCTAGGCTTATGTCTCCTCTTATCCTCAGAGACCACATAAGATACCTGGTTCCCGGCTGGCACTTTGCATGAAACTTCACGGAAACCTCAAACTGCCCTTCAAGAGAGACCATTTGAGACCATTTTCTTTCTCCCCACCTTTATTCAATGGATGATGGAACAGGCTGGGTTTTCTATATGTGGCAGGTGACATCGTCTCTAGCTAGGCTGGCGGGACACAGAGATGTTGTTAGCCAGCCCCCTTCCCATAAAGGAACAGCTTCTGATGTGGTTTTCTAATAAGCCAGTGAGACAAAAGTTGCCGAGTCTCCGAGCATCTCCTATTGCTGGGTCCTATGGCTCTTCACCTGTTCTTGATGATTCTTCCCTACCCCCAGTCTGTACTCAGTTCCCCTTGGAAGGTCCATCTCCTCCAAGCCCCACCTGGGACCTCAGGTTCCTGTGTTCTACATAGCCCTGGAGTTACTGCCACTGTCCAGTCCCTTCCTCCTGTCCTTGGACCCCTTGCTAGTTACACTTTTCTGTTTGATTTTTTCTTTTTTTAAAGATTTATTTATTATGTATACAGTATTCTGCCTGCAGTATTCTGCAGGCCAGAAAAGGGCACCAGATCGCATTACAGATGGTTGTGAGCCACCATGTGGTTGCTGAGAATTGAATTCAGGACCTCTGGAAGAGCAGGCAATGCTCTTAACTGCTGAGCCATCTCTCCAGCCCCCACTTTTCTGCTTTCTAGCCATTTTATGTCAGTCACTGTACCCACCGGTCACATGACAAAACTTTTTCTGGGAGACACAACACTCATGTCTACTCACCCCAGATAGGGAACCCATGACAGACCAAGTGCAGATATCACCAGAGTCCAGCCTGGCAAGCCAGTGAGTCTTATTGGGGTTATTTACAGGAACAGAAATGACTCAAAGACAACCGTGTTACCAAAGCCCACCCCACAAGGGTGACAGCTCACAGAAACTGGGAACTTGGAGCACACTGCACAGCCTCAGAAAGCTCAGTAGCTTGGAGGGTCCTTTTCGAGAGACGCTGTTGGCCTAAATCTCTTCCAGGCAGTTCACCTGGTTTCCGCTTCTTCAGACCGCTGGTCTGGTCTCAGCCTTCCTTGCGGCATTTCTCCTCTCAGAGTCTGCATCTCGGCTTGTCTGGGAGTCTTCTCTGTAGCTCAGCTTTCTGAGAGGGACTCTCAGCTTTTATTCCTTTCTCTGTCAGGGAGGAGCCTAGTGAATCTGGTCAGTTTCAGGGACTTCCCCAAGCTCTCCTGAGTTGTCTACCTGCCTGCTTCTGGAACTTACTACACACGATGGAATGTTTCAGTCTCAGAGGAAGCTGTTATAGGACCCCACCTTGTCTCTTGCTCCCTGCAAATACTGGCCAAAGAGGAAGGAGAAGGCCCATGTTAGGGAAGGGGTGCTGAGCACATTTGCCAGTGTCTGGGTCAGGCCTCCTGGCAGGGATGCTGACCAGGCCTCTGTGTGCCCATAAGCCCCCAGGTCAGCTGTCTGCATCACTGGTTAGAATTTCTCTCATTTCCTAGCTATCTTACATCAATTTTACCTCCATGCCAGCTGTACCCCTGTCCCATTCTGCTTCTGTGGGCTCGTGCCCTGCAAGAGTGGTTCTCTGAAGATTGTCGTTCCGGTCTCCTTTCCCTGAGAAAGCTGAGCAGCTGGTTATCCAGGAATGCTAGCCATTACTCTTCCTGGGTGTGGTCTCTCTCCACACACACATGGTGGGAGATGAGATGTGCTTGGGGCGGGATAGTAAGTCATTCTAGTTCTTGGTGGGTGGCAGGATAGCAGCCGCTGCCCTCTCTTCCTGTTCTGGGCAGGTCTACTGCTCAGAGCAGAGTCTCTACAGTGTCCCCTGCTGGCTGTAACCTGCTCTGTCCCATCTTTTGCAGATCCAGACCTTGTCCCTCAGGAAGGCGCAGGGTAAGTCAGCAGTGGGTGGTCAGGATCAGTCAGTCTTTGGGTTGTCCTGGGCTCTTTGCCTTCTACGCCCCACCCCAGGTGATTTATGGGTCAAACACTGGTGACAGCAATCCATGGGACATTCGCTGTGGTGTCAGGCTGTCCAGCTGGATGGGACAGAGGGCTCATGGGAGGGAGGTCATTTGTGCTGAAGGCTTTCTTTCCATCAGCTATCAGCGATTCTTGCCTGTTTTATTGTTCTCTAGTGGGAGGGAAGAGAGAAGGGTCTTGGGCATGGTGTTGATAGGACTGGGCCCTTGAGTTGCCTTATCTGTGGCATGCCATTCATAAGGACTGTGTTTCATGCCGAGCACTTTCCGTTCCTCCTCACATTACATTGTGATTTGTTGTGCGATGGGTATTATAGCTCTATTTTTCCACATAAGGACACCGAGGCCTAGTGAGGTTCAGAGACTTACCAGCTTATGCACAGCCACTGGAGGCAGAGCTGGGATGTGAGTCTGATGTTCCCGCCTCTAGTGTCTGTGTTGGTGACTGTTTTTCCATCCTGCCCCTCTGGGAAAGATGAATCTATGGACGGCTTGCCCTTACAGGCCACTTCTCCCCCGGGGTACTACATCTTTCTTTGAGTCAGGGGTGAGGTGCAGGGTTCTGGTGACACTAATTGTTCCTGTCTTCTCAGAAGTCCAAGAGGTGCCAAAGGCTGTGGACACAGAGGAGGAGTCTTCTGAGGAAGGTGGGTCTCTCTCTCTGTCTCTCTCTCAAGCAGATTTTTCTCTTTAACTGTAATCTGGACACGTGAAGCTATGGCACAAGGAACTGAGGACACAGGATAAATATTCCTTAAGTGCCTTGCATGCATCAGATGTCTGTTTAAAGGCTCTAACATGCGGTCTGCAGGGCCACTGAGTCACAAGCTACAGGAGGCAGAGCAGTGCCTGCTGGGCTTCTGACTCAGGTCCTGACCCTTGTGCCTGCCCCGCTGCCTCTCACCCAGTGCTGTTCAGAGCACTGGAGGAGAGCTCACTGCACTGGCTTTTAAATGGTCTCCGTTTCCCATGTGAGTGAGCTGTGGGTAGATCATGGAGGACCTAAAGTAACAAGACTGTCAAGTGCTCCAGAAAGGAAACTTGAATGGGCGATCTTGATTGCCCTTTAATCTGGATCAGAACAGAACCAGATTCAACGGGTGGAGGCCTGGCTAAGGCTGGAGCCCGTCTGGAATCTGAGACCAGAGTGGAACCCACGGAACAAGTTGTTTCCAGGGTTTGATTCCAATTCCCAAAGCTATGAGTTGACCTCAGAACTGATAGCCCAGATCTGGGATGTCCTGGGTGGCAGGGGATGGGGGTGTAGAAGCTGGGTGGTGAGTCTAAGACACTGAGAGCCAGGAGGGAAAACATGTCATCTTCTGGCCCAGGGGTTGACATGTGGGAGTGACTCATTCTAGGCACTGGGGTTACTGGCGGGTACAAGGGCTCTCAGGGTCACTGGCAGGCAGGTCCAGGGTTGGTGTGCTCAGCAGGGAGCACTGACCTTGCTTATTGTCTCCTGCTACAGAGCTGCAGAGCTCCCATGATGAGCAACGGAAGGTGTTAGCAGCTCTGAGGCAAAACCCTACTTGGCTGAAGCAGTTCCGGCCCATCCTGGAAGACACCCTGGAAGAGAAGCTGGAAGGCATGGGGATAAAGAGGGTCGGTTTCTGGGCTACTGTTGACTTAGTCATTCGATTATGTGTGTAAAGACAGGGTCTTGCTGTGCAGCTCAGGCTGACCTTAAACTCACATCAATCCTCCTGCCTCAGCCTCCAGGGTGCTAGAATTAACATAGGGTGCCGTTGCACCAGGCTAAGGGATACAGTTTTAAGGGCTGAGACCTATAATGAAGACAAAGAGTGTTCTTACCCAGAGAGGCGATTGGTCGGTGTTTATCTTGCAGGCTCATCCGTTTCTTTCTGTGTTCATTGCTGTCTCGGGATAGCTTCTGTCCTGACAAGAGAGGTCTCTCCTTTGCTCCAGGACCTTATCCTGACACTCTCAATGTTCTTCACTCACTGGTTACTTTTTCCCCTGTCTCTTTAACCAAATCACCAATAGAGGACATTCAGCTGGCTGAGTCTGGTCTATGGGCCAGCCCCGTGTGCCTAAGTGTTTCTAAGTCCACTATCTATGTATGGGGCCTGTGACTCTTCCCAGATGTCCACAGTCAGAGCCCGAGAACATCTATTAGTAAATAAAGGTACAGTATGGCATCAGAGTAGCCAAGTGTCATAGCATTGAACCAACCGTTTGCATTTCAGTGAGTAAGATTAGAAAACCAAGTGAAGCAAACATAGATGGCTGGGTTGAGTTTTGTAAAGATGCTGTCGTCAGCTGCTGCTTAATCCTATGTCGGTCCTGTGTTCAGTTTTGATTTAAAAATGTCTTAATTTTGATAAATCTTCTTGGATCAGAGCCCTCTCCTGGGCTCTGGTGGGTGGTAGGCAGAAGCCCAGCAACTTCTAGCAGTACACACTGGACTTTGAGGTTAATTTCCAAACGCTGTTAAACAGGGAGAACACGGTAGAGCCAGGAGGTGCAAAGAGAAGCAGACTATGCTCTCCCCCTGAGATTCGGTTGGATGTAGGGAAAACACGCCCCATCCAAGTCCCTTATGGGGTGAAGTGGATTGAACTGTGATGTAGCACTTCGCCTAATCCTATGTTGTGCATTGTGGTAGAGCCTCCTAAACCCTGAGTTCACACACTTTCTGCTATGTGTGAGGCCCACCCTCTCTGTTCCCCACTTCACCCCTCCCACACAGGCTGCAGACACAGTACCTCCATGTCAGCAGCTATCGGGAAAAGGTGAGGGAGCCTGTGTCTGTGAAGGCGCACATCTGTCTCTTCCAGGACACAAAGGGAATTTCAGCTCAGACTCTCCGACAGCTGGAGTCCCTGCTGAGAACCCAACGGGAGCAGACAGCTCGAAGCTTTCGTGAATTTCGGAGTCTGAGGGAGAAACTCAATAAGGAAGTGACCAGCAGGGTGAAGCAGAGGTGGGAGAGTACAGCGGGGGTGTCCCAGCCAGAAGGCCAGCCTCCAGGTGAGGGGGGCAGGTGGGCTTTGAGACCACAGGAGAGGATTCCATTCTGGCTGTGGCTTGTTTGCATGGGAGGAGGGAGCTTCCCCTGCCCCCCTTCGGGGATGTTTTTCGGACCAGTAGAGCTTGTGGAATTCTCCAGGGCAAATGAGTCCTGAGACCCTCATTTGGAGAAACAGAGTCATGGGAGGAGCTGGGTTGAGACAGTTAAAGGATGGTGAGGTTCCTTTCCTCAGTCGTGGCTGGGCATGACCACGACACCCATCCTGTCTCATGCCCAGCAGGTGCATAGAAAGTTTGCCAAGTGCAGCCTGCACATATATATATTTCCTGGGGAAATCAGAGATGGTTTTAGTTGGTACATGGACCAATTATTTTACAACTTGTTCTTTCTTTCCCTTCACATGAATTGGGGGAACAATCCTAGTATACAATCATGTGAGGTAGTAGAATTATTTCTTGTATAAGCATAAAGCAGGGATTTTATGTTTAAAGTGCAGTTGTTTAATGTAAAATGTTAAAGAGCCCACAGAACAGGTTGTAAAAGAATATGGTAAAAATCATATGAGTCTTTGAGAAGCTCCATCCAAAGTCAACCTCCTGACCTTAAGGTTTCTGAAGCTAGGACAGTTCTTGGCACTGCAGACATCTCTGACAGACAGTTGGCTTTCCTGCCTGCATCTGAGCTTGTGTTCCTTTGCTCATTTGCCCAAATGTCTCTAACTTAGTATAGTGTCTGCTTTGCTTGACTTTGTACCAGGACCTGCCCTGCCACATGAGAACGCAGAGAGGACCGGGAGATATGAGCTACACAGACACAGGGGTGCTGGACACTCAGGAGGGGAGGAGAACGCAGGGAGGACCGGGAGGTGTGAGCTACACAGACACAGGGGTGCTGGACACTCAGGAGGGGGAGGAGAACACAGGGAGGACTGGGAGGTGTGAGCTACACAGACACAGGGGTGCTGGACACTTAGGAGGGGGAGGAGAACGCAGGGAGGACCGGGAGGTGTGAGCTACACAGACACAGGGGTGCTGGACACTCAGGAGGGGGAGGAGAACGCAGGGAGGACTGGGAGGTGTGAGCTACACAGACACAGGGGTGCTGGACACTCAGGAGGGGGAGGAGAACGCAGGGAGGACTGGGAGGTGTGAGCTACACAGACACAGGGGTGCTGGACACTCAGGAGGGGGAGGAGAACACAGGGAGGACTGGGAGGTGTGAGCTACACAGACACAGGGGTGCTGGACACTCAGGAGGGGGAGGAGAACGCAGGGAGGACTGGGAGGTGTGAGCTACACAGACAGGGGTGCTGGACACTCAGGAGGGGGAGGAGAACGCAGGGAGGACTGGGAGGTGTGAGCTACACAGACACAGGGGTGCTGGACACTCAGGAGGGGGAGGAGAACGCAGGGAGGACCGGGAGATGTGAGCTACACAGACACAGGGGTGCTGTACACTCAGGAGGGGGAGGAGGAGAGGGATTTGGAGAGGAAGAATGAAAATGTCCGCAGACTTCCGTCTTTCAGGGGAAAGAAAGGTGTCTTGCTTCTTCTAGGTACCACCTTTTTTCCCCCATTGCTGTCATCAGAGTCAGGAGAGCCCCTCCCTTGTCTACGTTGCCCCTTCCCTACCTTTGGGATTCAAGTCATTAACTGTGATGAAAGACACATCTTCACGACACTTTGCGGACCTTTCCTTCCTGCTCACATTCCCCACAAGCCCTTTGCTATGCTCGCCTCGTCTGCTTCGAGTCTAAGCAGTTCTCAACCTGTGGGTCGCGACCCCTTTGGGGGTCGAACTCCCTTTTCACTGGGTCCCATAACAGACAGCCTGCAAATCAGATATTTAGTTACGATTCATAACAGTAGCAAAATTACAGTTATGAAGTAGCAATGAGATAATCTTGTGGGGTGTGTGTGTGTGTGTGGAGGGGGTTGCCGCAACATGAGGAACAATATTAAAGGGTTGCAGCATTAAGACGGTTGAGAACCACTGGCTTAGACCTCGCCCTTCTTGGCGAGATGCAGTGGAGGGAGGCGGTGGCAGATGGACGGCCAGGTTTGTGACGATCACTTTGCTCCACGCAGTTGAGGGCAAGGTCCTCCATAGCTCCGAGCCTCTGTAAAGCAGAATGTCACTGCCTGAAGATGGGCTGGGGGCTGGGGAGGGGTGGGCAGCAGAGATATGCAAAGAGCTTCGCTTAGTGTCCGGTGCACAGTAGCAGTATGTTATTGTTGTTTCCTCCCCGTAGGCTTGTTTTGGCCTTTCTCCTCTCTTCATCTTACCGCTCCCCACTTATGAATAAACACATCCTCTGAGAGCAGCGCATCACAGGCGTGTTTGACCTTGAGCTATTGCAGTAAGAACTACTTCTCGACGAACTGCCTGCGTGTTGGTTTCATGCAAAGCACTTACTCTAGCTTCCTGTGATACAGTTTCTCTCCAGTTCGCTTCCCATGACCAAACATCACTGGACCCCTTGTTTCCTAATGGGAAACAGGGGTGGTATCTGATTGCCTTCTAATTGTCTGCCTTGGGCACAGCAGCCTTTCCTCTGACTTAAAGGTCCTGGCAGCTCTTGGTAGTTGTGTAGTCCTGCAGCGACCTCTGGTGGCAACAGAGTTTTCCTGCAGGGCCTCTTGCGTTCAAGGTTGGGAGCAAAGTCAGCCTGGGTCTGCAGACTGGTTGACTCCTCTGGTCGTCTGTAATGATGGCATGACCCGGGGACATCAAATACTCTCCAAGTCTCTGAGCTTTGTCCTGGTAGAGGGACTTAAGAGCTTTGTCCTGGTAGAGGGACTTAAGATATAGGGCGACTGTCAAATGTACTGTGGCTTCATCATTTCTGGTGTTAGACTTTCTTCTGTGTTATTTCAGGACTACAGGCCCAACACTGGCATGTCCTGCAAGTCATTCCTTTCTGTGTTTCTAGTCAAAAGTCAGCGAACCACACTGGCCACAAGGGAGGCCCGGCCAAAGACCAGGACACTAAGTGTGGTACTGCCATCCAAGCCAGCAGAGCCTTTTACACCAGCTCGTCCGAGCCACAGCAGCCATGGCCCTGGCCTCCCCCAGGTGTCCACCCCCATTCCACGCCCCAGAGTGCATGGACCCTCCAGTACCCCTGTTTCCCCTGGGCCCGGGCTGAGGTGAGCTCTAGACTTTGCCCTCTTGTGGGGTCTGAGGTGATGGCCTCTGGCCTCTGGAATCCTGCCCTAGACCCTTAGAGAGCTCTGTATTACAGGGGTGGGATGGGGACAGACGTGAACATTGAAGATACCTCAGGCAGTGTTCAACCTGAAGCTCTGAGAAGAGACCGGGCTTCTTTCACTCCCGCCCAGGCAGACTTACCCTTCCCTTCCCATCTCTTCCTCCAATCCACGACTATAGTGGAAGGGTGGGGCCTCAGGTCCTCTGGGCTTTATACTTCGCCTGAGGGAGCAGGGCTAGCTTGGGGCAAATTGGAAAGCCAAAGTCTGGCTTTTAAATTTTTCTTTCTGGTTTGTGTCCCTTTCATTTCGTCTCTCAGCAGCACCCCTCCTTTTAGTTCTGAAGAGGAGCCGGAAGAAGACGTTGTACAGCGTGTGTCTCTTCAGCCCCCCAAAGTTCTTCCCAGGTCTGCACCCCAGCCGGAGGGCAATTGGGGCTGGTCTGACTCTGAGACCTCAGAGGAGAGTGCCCAGCCCTCTGGCAAGGGCTCTGGTGGGCTGGCTTCCTCAGGTGAGTCTTTCTCCGGCCTCAGTTCTTCTGTGCCCTGGAAAACCCTTCACCTTCTTCCGGGGAATTCTGATCTGGCATTTCTTCTTTGGCTCAGAAATGCCAGGAGGAAGTTAGACCTGGGCAAGAGTTATTTTGCCCCCTGTTTTTGTCTCTGAGTTGTCTAAACATTGGAGGTTTTATCTATTAGAGAAGGCCCTCTTAAGGAATAGGTCCCTTTTGGGGCTATATGGGAGAGATAGAAGGTAGCTGGAACCCAGAGGGTGTCTCCATCAACAGCAGCTGTAGCATTTTATCCGGGTAAGAAAGTTCTTTGGCATTTTCTTCAGTGACAGGCAGCGATGCCACTTGCCGATGAAAGGGTTCTGGTAATTAGGTTAATTATTAATTCTTTAAACTTACCGTGCTCTATCTAGTAGGTCATTATAATGACGAGTCCAACATTTCTCTTCTAAGTAGTGGCGTCTGCTCCCAGCCATTCAAGGTTCCCTTCTAAAACTACCGACAGAAGTGAGGCCTCTGCCTTAGGTTGTGTTTCTTAGCTCTGGCTGAGTCAGGGAATGTGAGGCTTACAGTTTTCACTTTGCAAAGCTGGAAGGACAAGCAATGGGGTTTGTAGTCAGTCAGACAAGATTAACTGTCATACGTCACCTGCCTGTACAATCTTTGTAGTTCACGAATTAAACAGAAGCCCCCCTCAGATTCATCAGAGGGACAGTGTCCACCAGCAGCCATTTCATAAGTCAGCAGTCACATCATCAAGACATTCTTATTTTTATATATTTTATTTATTTATTTTTTTAATTACCAAAGCATTCTAAGCCCATATAATCAGACTAGTTTTAGCCTTGGCCTTCCCTGTCTCCTTTTCCCTCTTTTTTTTTGGGTGGGGAGAGACACTAATTTTGTCTTCTTCCTCTTGACTCTTGCTCCATTCTTTCTGTCCAGGTTGGAGACTAATATGGTCCAAAGGGTCGAAGCATTTGTTTCCCAGGCTCATCCCACTAATGTGACTCCTTGCCCCCTTCCAGGAACTCTGGTGCAGTCGATGGTCAAAAACCTTGAGAAGCAGCTTGAAACGCCAGTGAAGAAGCCCTCCGGAGGGGTCAGCATGTTCTTAAGGCCCAACGCTGCTCTTCAGAGGTCTTCCACGCCAGCAAGGAAGTCTCAGGTAGGATACTTAAAGATGGCCCTACATTCCATGGAGAGCCAGCTCCAAATGTGTGGGCTGTGGGGTGAAGGCTGAGGAAAGACTGAGCAAGTGTCAGCTTTGACATGTCCCGAGAAGGACATTGCATGTGACCTTGTCTCCTTTGTCCCTCTGTATGTGGAAAGATGACCACTTTGGATGTTAAAAAAACCCCTTTGGTTCATTAGGTAAGTTCTTTCTGGGGAGATTTATTTTCTAGTCTCCTGCCTCCGAGAGTCTCCTGCCTCTGAGAGCCTCCTGTTGTGGTTGCTGTCTTCCTGTGCTGTCTCTTCCATACTGGGCCCCTCCCCAGCCCTTACTTCACAGAAGACCCCCAAAAGGGGCTGGCTATAAAGCACTGCCCACTATCAGAGTGGTGCTTCACAGCACGTCAGATGGGGACATGTAGACACCTTGTTCCAGCTATTTAAGGTGGTGGGTGCCTCACCGCTGCATACCTTGGTGGCTGCCCTCCCTCAGGTGGCAGCTGCCATGGAGTCTGCAGACTTAGCACTCACATGAGCACCAGACTCTTTTTTTGCCACCTTGTCCCTCCCTCAGGGAACAGCTGCCACTTTCTGTTAGCTTCTAGGGTGGGAAAACATAGAACTCTTTCCCGCCACTCCATTTGCAGAGGATGAAGATGCTGCCCTAAGCAACAGAGGAGGAGTGAGCGGTTGTCTTTTTAGTGCTGCTGATGGAACCCAGGGCCTCCCACCCGCTACACAAACACTGTCACTGAGCAGTCCCCGTAGTCTCCCGCTTCGTGTTTTATAACAGCACCCCGACATACCTTTTCTTATCACACAGTATGTATGTTTGGCTCATCTTGTAGAGCCCCAAGTTCTCCTGCCCTCTATTTAGAAAGAGCACCAATAATTTAAATTAGACGGAGGTGTTGTCCAGGCCCTGGATGGGCTCTTCTTGTATGCCAGGATAAAATAGCTGGAATGTTGTTCCCATCTTCTCTCAAGTTCAGCGTTTTCCAGGCAGCTCTGAGCACCAGTCTGTGAGGAGGGGTCCTTTCGACTAAGGTGCATTCATCCCAAGAGCATCAAATGTTAGAGGCTTCCAGTTCTGTCAATGTGAGGAGCTAAAATCTGCATATACTATCACCCCATCTGTCTTTTCATCACACACGGTGTCGGTCTCGTCACAGAGCGTGCGTAAGCATCTCCGAGCTCCCTGTCTTCTCTGCTGTGGGTGGGCACTAATAGTCTACTGCATGATGGGAACACGCCCAGGTTTACATACAAACATGAGTCACCAGGTCCACCCGGAAACCTCTCCAGGGTGCTTGCCTTGGCCTCGTTAGTAGGAATCCAGCCCTGTTTCAATCGCTGTGGCCCTGAGTCTCTGATGCAGGTTTTCAGAGGTGGGGAGCTTAGATAACAGGACCAGGAGTCCCCTCTTCTCATCGCTTTAGTCTGAGGCATCACTTTCCCCCATTTCTGTCTTGGATGCTGCTGAATGCTCTATCATCCTCCTGCGCTTATCAAAATCCATCTTCTCCTTCTCTTTTATCTCTGCAGCTTTCTGAGGATGAGAGTGACTTGGAGATCTCTTCCTTGGAAGATCTCTCCCAGGACCTGGACCAGAGAGGAAAGCCAAAGCCGTTGTCCCAGCCAAAGCTCCCAGAGAAGTTGGATGCCAGCCCTTGGAGCTCTGGCCGACCTCGGGTTCCTGGCTGGTGATCCTGCGTATGGTTGCCAGAGGGCTTAGCCTCGTTACCTGGCTCGGCTCACCCTAACAGAAGAGACGGTTAGGCCTCTTGCTCCCACCAGCAGCCAAGAAGTCTTTCCCGTGAGGAGAAGCAGAGCAGGAGATAGACGGGACCTCTATGTCTTCTCTGTGTATGGACTGCTACCTCAGAGGGCCCTGGTCCTGCCGCTATCACAAGGGACTGTGTCCTGGAGTGGTGTCGTGTGCAAATGGAAGAAGGATTGTAACAGGACCTCCGAGTGTTTCTTCCAGGGTGCCCATGTCCAGTGCAGTCTTACAGGAGGTGCTGTTTGTAGTCTGCAGGTCACCGTGGGGATGGGTCCTGCGTAGTCACTAGTTCCCTACTCTGTGCTGCGCTACTGAGTTGGGGTGCAGACAGAGGTAGGAGGTGCGAAGTGTCTGCTGCCAGGGCCAAGTACAGTAATCTAGGGCTAGACATTACAGTCTTAGGTGGGCATGGGCAAGGCCTGTCCTAATTCTATTCCTGTTGCCAGGATAAAGCACTGACCAAAAGCAACTTACAGGAGGAAAGACTTGGTTGGGTTTATAGTTCCAGGTCACAGCCTATCACAGAGAGGCAAAGGCTGGAACCTGAAGGTCAACTTGCTTGCTGTTCCCCACAGCATTACCTCTGACCAAGGAGGTCACTTCACAGCCAAAGAAGCATAGCAGGAACTGTGGCGGGTGCTGCCTGCTAACTGGCTCACAGCTGTACCTACTCAGCTCGTTCATACGGTTCAGGAACGCTTGCCTACGGAAGGTACCGCTCACAGTAGGCTGGGTTCTACATCCGTGAACAACCAGGACAGTCCCTCACACACGCTGCCCTCAAGCAGTCCCTCCACTGAGGCTCTCCTCTTGGACAGTTCTCAGTTGTGACAAATTGATGTTTAGACCTAATCTGGACACCTTCCAGCCCAGACCAGGATGACCTTGGAGAAGTTCCCTGAGTTGTGACACCGGGTGGAGCTTGTTCACGGGCAAGAAGAGAGAGCAGTTTGGATGGAGCCTCTTGTCCCCATAGAACCACAAATTTAATTTTTGAGATCATTTCTGATATGAGTTTTTATATATAGCTTTTTTATATGACTAAATTTTTTTTGAAGGAGGGAGTTGAGGTTTTTTTTTTTTTTTTTTTTTTTTTGACAGGGTTTCCCTGTGTAGCTCTGGCTGTCCTGGAACTCTCTATAGAGCAGGCTGGCCTTGAACTCAGCTTGCTTCTGCCTCCCAAGTGCTGAGATGAAAGGTGTATATGGTGTCACATGACTTAGAGTGTATTTTTTTTAGTATGAAGACATTTATTTATTATAGTGAACATTTAAATATAGAATGATATACGTACCTCTCTGTCGTTCTTTATTATTATTTTTTCCCAGCTTTGTGGCTTGCGGGTGGTGATGAGGGGATGAAGCAGCTTCTTCCTCAGTAGCACTGGGTTAGGGCCTTTGGGACGCAGGGATTAAACTGCAACAAGACAGCCGGCTTTACTGAGGCACTTTACCTGGGCAAGGTAAAGATGGCAGAAACGGGATCTGGCAGAGGAAGGTTGTGGAGTGCAATGCAAAGTGGGAAAAAGGAAGAGGCGTGTCCTTAGTCAGCAGTCTGTGCTGTGCAGAGACACCGCGACCACAGCCACTCTTATAAAGAAAAGCCTTGAATTGGGGCTGGCTCACAGTTTCAGAGACTTAGTCCATTTTCATCACAGTGGGGAGCATGGGTACGCAGGCAGACATGGTACAGGTAGCAGGAAGAGAGAGACACTGCCTGACTTGGGCTTCTGAAACGTCAACGTGTTGTGCCCAGAGTCTGGACCCCCCAAAACCATCAAGAGACCAGATCCAATGCAAAAACAAAGAGTTTTTAATTATGAGTTCGAACCCAGTGATGGAAGAAAAACGCTGCACAGAGCAAAGCTGGTGGCTGGGTAAAGGGAGGGCTAGGGCCATATCGGTGTAAAGGAAACAGTTCAGTGAAGTCACAGCAAAGGACTCTGCATGGACCCTGGACACAGGTGGGCAGGTAGGTGATGGTCAGGGACCCCTCAAGTCTCAGGGCTTCCTGGGAGATGATCCGTGTGGGGCGAAGAATAAAACTCGGTCAGCACCAAATTTTATAGGCGCTGGGTCAAAACGTCCAGAGTCTGGCCTCTCGGTTTGCTTTTCTTACACATTTAAGCACAGTAAAACTTTGGAAAAAGGGTTCCACATGACAGTTACCACAACAAAGCTTTAGGCATAGCTACATAGAAACTCCCTAGCAAAGTCGCAAAGAACCCTGACCATTGCATAAACTGCTGGGGGCTATGGCCTAGAGAGGAGAGGTTTGTAATAAGCATTAAGGATGGGATCTGTTGATGAATGCAAAGTACATGGGCCTATCTTAGGGTTTCTCTTGCAGTGAAGAGACACCATGACCATGGTAACTCTTATAAAGGAGAACATTTAATTGATGTGACTCACTCACAGTTTCAGAGGTTCAGCCCATTATCACGGTGGAGAGCATGGTGGTATGCAGGCAGATGTGGTGCTGGAGGAATAGCTGAGAATTCTACATCTTGCAGTCAACAGGAAGTCAGTTGAGACACTGGCGGTATCTTGAGCATAAGAAATCTCAAAGTCCATCCCCACAGTGACACACTTCTTCCAACAAAGTCACACCTCCTAATAGTGCCTCTCTGAGCGTATGGGGGCCAATTTCATTTAAACTACCACAGGGGCCTCTTTCATAAGGACGAGTTCTAGTCACTGAGTGACAAAGGTCAGGATTTTGGGGAAATTCGGATGGAGGCTTGCCCCACAGAATAGCAAAGCATCACCAGGTCATTTGACCTGTTTCACTCCAGCATTCCGGGGGACTAGGCGTCTTTCATTTCCTTCCATTGAAGAAAATAGGACCATGTGTTTGACAAGCCTGGTGCCTCCAGTGTTTTAAGCTGAGTCTCCTACAGGTAATTATTTCCCTTTGAGTATCTCATACCATTGACAGTTGACACGCATGATGGCTATCCCAGGAGCTATGTGATGAGGAAGAAGGATGAGCATGTCTGGAACGGTGGGCGTCCCTGCTTCTCCGTCACACTCTGACCTCACAGAACTCTGAACAGCACACCTCCAGTGCCATGTATGCTCTGGGATCTGCTCTTTGTCTCTGGGTTGTGTCTGCTTCTGTGGACTGTCGCGAAGTCGGCTTGCAGGGGAGAACCAGGGTGGGCGGGGCAAAACCTGCTTGGTGTAGAAAGGGATAGAGAGGGGATTGATTAGGGGAACTGACTCCCACATGGTGGAGGCTGAGGAATCTGGCGATAGGACACCCGGAAGCTGCAGACTCCTGGAAAACAGTGGTATGGCTCAGTGCAAGAGCTCAGGCATGAGAATCAGGAGAACTCAGGTGCAGGTGCCAGTCAAAGGCCAGGGCCTGAGGACCAGGGAGGTATATTTCTCAGAAAGAATGATGAGCGAATCAATCTGGAATCCTTTCCTTTCCTTTCCTTTCCTTTCCTTTCCTTTCCTTTCCTTTCCTTTCCTTTCCTTTCCTTTCCTTTCCTTTCCTTTCCTTTCCTTTCCTTTCCTTTCCTTTCCTTTCCTTTCCTTTCCTTCCTTGTTCTTTTGGGACAGGGTTTCTCTGTGTAACCCTGGCTGTCCCAGTGCTCACTTTGTAGACCAGGCTAGCCTCGAACTCACAGAGATCCACCTGCTTTTGCCCCCCAAGTGCTGAGATTAAAGGTGTATGTGCCATCACTGCCCAGCTGAGTTTTGATTTTCAAGGAAAGGAAAAGAAGACAAAGTCACAGAGAGGGGAGATTGCTGGGATAACATAACATCGGATGCCAGCTCTTGGCCCAAATTCCTTATGAATATTGACTGACCTAGCCTCACAGCAATCTGTCGGGCTGGTGTATGCATTTTAGGGCCGAGGCCATCACTGGAGTTTTGCCACCAGTAGGTGGTGCAGCTGGACTGTGACCTGGGCAGCCTGCTCCTGCAAGTCTCCTGACCGCCATTCTTGGCTTCCTTTTGCTACCACGGCTGTCCCTCATCTTGCAGTGTTTTAGCATTGTGATCCATGGAAAATGCAATCATCTTTCTAAAGTTAGATTCTTTTATTTTTTCTATTGTCCACTTTGAAAACTTTCATCGGTTGCCTAATGATATTCAGAAGTGTCTTGAAGAAAAGCTGGCATGGTTAACTGTTTGTTGCTATTTTCATCTTTATTATGGAAAATGTCAAGCATATATAAAAAATAATCAAGCAATGCGGTCATGAGCTTTAACTTTCAGCAGCACATGAAGAGTCTGTTTTCCTGCGTCCCTCTCATCGCCTTCCCAAGTGGTCATCCGAGCACATCTGCAACCACGTCTCTGCTCTGAAAGGCACCTCCTTTCCAAAAATAGCCAATATACCACAACCAGCAAAAGTTAATACGATTTTTCTAAATATCATAGAACATTTAGTATCCCCAAGTTCTCAATTTCCATGCAAGTCTTTTAACCTACAGATGCCTTTTTAAAAATTTCTCTTTCCTGGGACTAGCACGACACTTGTTTTCCCCCCTTCTCTAGTTTTTATTGTCACGAAAACATAAGCATAACCATGACCACTTGAACATTTTTTAAACAAACAAAAGATCCAGTACTTTCTTCTGGCCTACACAAGTACCAGGCACACAGACACACATGCAAGCAAGCACTTGCACTCATAAAAGAAATAAGGAGATAAAAGAAAAGGTTCCATTTTGTTCATATGCCCACTTTATTCATTTATTGGTGATACAACACAAAGAAATGATGAATGTTTGGGTGGAAGCGTCACCCCAGCCCCTGACACCCCATACCCAAAGAGTCTGGGATGTTTTGTTGGAAGAGTCACCTCAGCCCCTGGCATCCATATACCCCAAAGAATCTAAAATGTTTGGGTTAAGGCCACACCACAGCATTGGCATCCATATATCCAAAGAGTCTGGAGTGTTTGGGTGGAAATTCCATCTTAAGCCCCCTCCCTTGGGAGTTGCCTCAGTCCAGACTCTACCTCCCAGAAAGCCCACCAAACAATGACCTCCTCCCCAGGGATGCTCAAGACCACTCCCACAGGGTATTTAAATTGCATTCCAGAGAACAAACCCATGGTTTTCTGGTCTTCCTTTCCTGTCTCCTCTCTGAGGGACTGGAAGGCCACCCAGGAGTATTGGTATCCATTAAACTTGGACTTTTTCTAATTTGGTTTGATTTGGTCTGATTTGGATTATTGTGTTGGTGGACATGATGGAAATGCTAACCATATATTTTATCATTACTTATTGTATACATGTATTGGAGTATGCTATAGTTCATAAGTATGTGTAGTGATATTTCATTTGTATTTTAATAAATAAAGCTTGTCTGAGAATCAGAAAAGTAAAACAGCCACACTGGCCAGTCTTACAGACTAGACAACAATGACACACACCTTTAATCCCGGTAGCCACACTCTCTTGCCTTAGAAACTAGGTAGTAGTGGTGCACGCCGTTAGTCCCATAGCTAGAGAGGAACAAGACAGGAGGAGACAGCTCAATCTCATTCTGAGATTCCTGGAGGCAGGATCACCATTTTTGGACTGAGGTCGAGGTAAGAAGTGACTGGCTGCTTTGCTTTTCTGGGCTTCAGGTTGAACCCCAATATCTGTCTCTGAGTTTTTATTAATCGTACTCCAAGTATTCAAAATATTATAGTTAATTAAAAATAGAAAAAGACATAACAAAATTAAAAACTAAGCTACCATTCTATTTGTTAATTCTCTAGTGCTATGTGTGAAAAGCAGACAGATGCTTGGGGGCTCGGGCTCTCAGCGGCATCCACAGTGAAGGCCAAGAGCAACTCAAATAACCTCTGCTTTAAAAACGTTGGGTTTTAAGCCAGGCAATGGTAGCACACACCTTTAATCCCAGCACTTGGGGGGCAGAGGTAGGCAGATCTCTGTGTGTTCGAAGCTAGTCTGGTCTACAAAGAGAGTTTTAGGACAGTCAGGCTGTTACACAGAGAAATTTTGTCTTGAAAAACCAATGACCCAAACAAACACACGCAAAAAAACAAAAACAAAACAAACCACTTATTTTTAATTGTGACAAAGCCCCCACAAAACCTTCAGTACCAACCATTTCCAACTGGGGGTTCTCTTTGGTAGTATTAAGCATATTTACATGGTTGGGCAGCTGATGGTCAGGATTTTTTTCATCTTCCTCAAATAAAACTTTATTCCAGGCTTTAGAGTCATTCCCCCTTGTCTGTATCACTCTATGTCAGATGTAAAGACAAGGATGGGAGGCAGGCAAGTGCAACGGATGGCTTAGCAACCAGGGACCTCACTTGACTTGAGCTGTGCGCACATACCTCTTTCCCAACAGTGCACTTAACAGCCCATGACTCCCACCTGTAGCATTTAAGGCCTAGGGCTTCCTTTGAGTTCTGCCTCCAGGAGGTGGTAGCAGAACAAAGGCTTATGGTCACTCACACCCATAGGTCCCTGGTAACCGCTAGTAAGTCCCCCTTTGTGACCAAACATGTCCTAGGACATAGAAATTAGGAACAGTAGGACAATCCAGCCTGGAATAGTTTGGGGTGCATGCACACTCAACAAGGCAAACTGTGTGCATAGAGTAAACTTGTAGGAAAAACCCCATTTTAGGACTATGTCCGGTTGAGCAGGCATACCACTAAAACCCAAAGCCTCGTTGGACAGAACATGTGATGGGAATAAGGGCTTCGTATGTAAATCAAGTCTTTCAACCAAAACAGGAAAGCACCCATGCTTTGCCCCTTAGCAAATGCCTCCCCCTCCTCCTCTGGGACCCACAAAAGAGTCTCAAACAGTAATGGGGTGCTCTTGAGCACTCTCTCTCAGGTAGCCCACTGTTCTCTCGGAGCTTACTTAGGCTGCACGTTGCTTTGCTTTGGAGTAAAATTCTTTGTGGCTTTGCCATGTGTGTTCACTTCTTTAGTTCTTCGACCGAGATTCCTGGAAATGCCTGGCCCAGACAGACAGGAGGCATGCAGAAGTAAGCGGTCACACTGACAGACAGGAAGCCAGAGAAAGCCTCGGCCCTGCTGTCCTTCTTGAGGGCAGGTCGTCAATCGCCCTAAGAACCTCTGGCTAGATCCCACCTCTTTAGGGTCTACCACCTAAACACTGCCACACCGAGGACCCAGCTTCTAACACATGGATCTTTGGAGAACAGTTTCCAATGATAGACGCCACCATCAGCATCACCCCCACAAACCATCCCACTGCAGAGTTACCCGAGTTCTCTGGGGAACACTGTTGACTCACAAAAGCAGCTCCTGCTATAGGATGAATGGAGAGAGCTAAGGAAGGAGACTGGATCCAGACTGGAATCCTGGGAGCTCAGACTATCGGCCTTTGGGAAGCTATGCAACCTTTGATTTGCCTGTCTCTGGGGTGAAGAGGCTGGCCCTCAGTCTCCTAGACTGACAGTAGTTTGCTATTTCAGGAATGCCTTTGGTTTCAGAAGTTCTTTTGTGCCTTTAAAAAGGCTAGTCAATTTACTAATTGTAACCTGAAAGTCCTTTTGATACTAAAAAATTCTCTTGCTTTTTTCTTTGTTCTTTGAAAAATTAGAGCTGCGGCGGCTCACAAAGCCTCAAGCCTATATTTATAATCAGCGTTTATTTCACGGTTCTGAGCCATTTGTCACGATTTTCTTTTGCTTCTTTAGAATTAGTTCTCTAGTGGTTAATGGCATACAGCAGAAACAAAACCGCTTTTGAAAAGGTCCTTTAGGAATTATGGGATTAGGGTCCACCTGGCTCTTGGACAGAACTGGGTTTCAGGAGGGGAAGGCAGCCCTATTGTGGAGTATTAGCTTAAGGTGTGTCACGTTTGTTTGTGCTGAGAAACATCTGCTTAACGGTGCAAAGACGTGTTGCACTCTTTTATGTGGCCTTTGTTTAACCCTGGAAAGCTGTGTTACTCTGCTCAAGTTCAGAGGTAAATAACTGGATCACATCCCTACAGCTTTCTAGGAAGCCTCTGGGCCCTCAGTTTTCCCAAGATCCTTTCCACACCCTTTCTTGTGAATCATAAAGGTATGAAGAATAAAGTCACAGTGCATGGAAATATCATGAACCTTGAATTAGATAGACGGGATTCAGATTGCACTCCCCTTAGTCACTCGACGGGAAACCAGGCAAGTCAGCTTCCCGAGCCTCAGTTTCCTCTGCTGTAACTGTGATAATGATGCTGTAGTGGGAGTGGAATGGGCTGAATACTTCAAAGTTCCAGCACGGTACTGGTACATTGTGTCTCGCATCAGAATATCAACAAATGATCCTTCCCTCTTTCTTCCATATTCATTTTTGTACCTGTTGTAGTTCCTGGCATGAAGTAGATACTCAAGAAATATTTGTGGAGATATTCAAACGAGTCTCTGTGGCCTTGTTTCATAAGGACGTCATGAAGTTGGACCCTCTCCAGAAGCTCCCTGGGAGAACAAAAGAAGCCTTGAGACCTGTCAAAGCGCCTGGCCATTACAATCTTGTGGGATGAAGCAGAGACAAGAAGGATGCTATAAATAACAACAGCACTAATTGTGAAGTCAGAACTGCTAGGTGGAGAGTTGTTCTCTGAGAAGCGGCAGCAGATGTGAAATATTAACTATCCTGAAGCACAAGGGACAATAGTGTGACAGGAATAAGCTCCTGGGCTTGGCGGTTATTTGACGGTGACTATGACGGTCAGAGAGAGTGTACTTTTGTAAGTGTGTCCTTGCTTGGGAATAGAGAAGAAAAGACAAGAGTCTTAAATGTGCCCTGGGCGGTAGGGGGAGAGGGCACCCTTGCTGTGATGGAGGGGTGTCTGGCTGAGGTTCAGCTGTGAATGGACTCAGGAGTGAGTTTGAGTGACACAGTCTGCTATTGGTGCCCAGTCAAGTCCTTGACAGACGTTGCTAATTGGTCAGGACAGATTTTCATGCACCATCAGTTGGAGTCCATCTGATCAAACTGCTTATTGCTCCCTGGTTCCAACAAGGGACTCTTTTGTGCTTGTTTAATGCCCAGCATTTCAAAGTCCCCTTTCTTCCCTATGATGCTTCATTTGGGTTTCTGACAAGGCTAGATCTTAGCTGAACAATTTGAGAATGCCATGGGAATTTCAGTGAAGCAACCATTAACATTTTTAGTTCTTTTCCCAATGCACCTGTCCTTGAACTCATGCATAAGCCTGTGCTCCCAAGAGGACAATTATAATGGCAATGATACCACTATCTAGATTGGCACTCCACATCCTTGATGCAAATTTTTTTTCTCCATTTTTCTTCTTTGAGATCATCCTAGGTTGGCCAGATCCCACAATCTGAAAAATATCCATCAAGCTATGCCCCTTTACAGTTTATTTCTCTGGGACAGAGACTTGAGTAGCCTACTGAACTGTGACTTCATATTCTCTAATTTATGGTCCTGGCTCCTTTTTGCTCCTTGTCACACCAGGAAGCTGTCTCTTAAAGGAGCCACATGTCTGCTCACTGCCAGCAAACAGCCTATCTGAAAAATGCAGCTACCAAAAAGCTGCACTTGACTCCCACTTTTTATGAGTCTAGAAGCCCTCTTTCTTCTTCTTTTTTAAAAATCTTTTTTAGGCTTTATGTGTATGCACATGAACCATGTTGGGTGCTATTTGTAACAGGAGGTTTCTCTCCTGCCTGCCACTTCCCAATGCCACTCTGATGCTTAATATTAATAACAAACTGTTTGACCTATTAACTCAGGCTTATTATTAACTAGCTCTTACAACTTAAATCGGCCAATTTCTAGTATTCTATATTTTACCACGAGGTTTGTGGCTTGTTACCTCACATCTTGCATCTCCGGTGGCTGCTTGCATCTTCCAGATTTCACCTTCTTTTCCCTGTATCTTTGCTTGGATTTCCCACCTGGTTCTATTCTGCTTGGCTACTGAGCAAATCAGCTTCTTTATTAATCAATGGTAATAAAACATATTCATAGCATACAGAGGGACATCCCACATCAGTGTGGAGCCTCCTGCCATGCTCCAAAAGGGTGTACAAGTCAGTCTTTTTCTTTGTCCAGGGTATTTTTCTGAAGGTTTTTCTCTGTTGTCCCCCATCATCCTGCCCGTGATGGTTTCTCTCTTCACTTTAAGTTCCTCCCTGGATTTTGAAGAGAAGCTTCTCTTTTACTTGAAGTCCTCGTTCATGTTGTCTTGAGATGATTTTCTGTCCCTTTTTAATGCTTTCGCCCACCAAGGTCCAGTCATCACAGCAGCCCTGGGAAGCTCAGTGCTCTCAGACGGCCTCACATGCAGAAATGCAAATGGTTTGCCCCGCATGTGGAAGTAGACAGCTGGTTCTCTGTGACCATAGGCTCAAAGTCTGCTTATCAAAAATGTCAAGAAAAATGTGCATATATATGAACATGAACAAATGTTTAGATAGTTGTCTTTGAAGCATGTGTAGAGTTTCAAGTGTGCAGGAGTCTGAGTCTTATAGCAACTTAGTAAGCTGTAGTAGGAGCTAGGCAATACCAACCTAGTTTTATTATTAATTTCCAGATTGGCTGGAATGGTTTATATTCCCATCGGCAAGTGTGTGAGGGTTCTCTTTTGTCTATATCCTCACCCCAATTTGTTGTTATGCATGGCGCCAGTACTCTGAGAGGTGTTTTTCTTAGATTAGAAACAACATGCTTATTTATGTTTATTAAACAATAACCATGCTTATTGTTCATGTACGAGTATGCACATGTGCGTACAGATGCCTGAGGAGGCCAGAGGACTCAGATCTTTTGGAGCTGGAGGTGTAGACATGAGTACTCAGAGTGGAACTCAGTCCTCCGCAATAGCAGCATGGGTTCTGTTCACATTTTACAAAGGTTTTCTCATCCTCCTCTTCCTTCCTTTTTAAAATGTATATGCATTCTTTTAGTTTGTTTGTTTTTGAGACAGAATTTCTCTGTATAGACCAGGCTGGCCTTGAACTCAGAGATTCACTTGTCTCTGCCTCCTAAGTGCCAGAATCAGTGGTATGTGCCACCACACCCAGTTAACGTACACACATTTTACCACACCGTAGTTCAATTCCTTCCCTGCTGCTAAACTTCCCCACCCTGCCCCTAGTTTTACACAAAGGGAAACAACCCTGCCCTGAACTTCACTGCCATGGCCCTTTCTGGAGTGTGGGTGACTCTGAACAGATTCCTAGTGAAGCCTAAAGGGATGGGATCAAAGAGAACGAGCAGGTGCAGTCTTGCTGCGTGTAAGGTTATTTGTCATCAGGGGACTCCAGGTGACACTTTGCGAGCTTCTGGCTACCTCCTGGCTATGCCGCTCTATGGATGAATGGTGTTGGTGTGTTTGAACAGGCATGCTGGTGGGGAAGGGTAGGTGTGCTACAATCCTCATAAAAAACATGGTCGCATCCGCTCACAGAGTACCTCCACTCCTGACCATGCCCCTGCCTTTATAATCTGCTAGTTGGACATTTTGTTTTTCTCACACTGTGTTAATGACAACTTAGCTCCTCAGACCTGGGCAAACACTCCTAGTGTAGAGATTTGCAGGCTGGCTCAGCAGCCTGGGCTCCATTATGGTATTTTATTCGCCCTTCAGCCAAGCTCTATGCTCTTCAGCAGGGGCATTGCCATGGCAACCTCCCTTCTCAGGGCAGTAACTATGGGTGGTAAGTCCTACATGCTTAATATGTTTGATATTTTACTTTCAAAATATTCCGTAGGGGAAGTTCAAATTGGCTGCTGAACAAAATAAATAACATTTTTTTGTTGTTGTTGTCAACAAGGGCCGAAGGCGGCAGCTTTGATAACAGGAAAGGCCAGGACTGGTCAAAAGCCCGAAACCAGAGTGAGCCAGTCACTTCTAGCTGCACTTGAGACAAGAAAGGAATGGAGAAGCACTTAGTGCTCAGGGACACTGACTCAGACCCAGATACTGTTAGAGCAACCTCAAAGTCAAGGGCTTCCAGGGATGAAGTAAGCCTGTTCCAGAGCCAGCCTCAGGGCTGTCTGAGCTTTGCACTGCCTCCCCTGGAGGACACGGTGCATTTTCAGAGTGGGAGGGGGAGTCCTGGGCTTTCCCTGCCCTTCAGAAGGGATCACACTATAGTTCTCTGTAGATGGAAGCCCTTAGATGCGCACACACACTGCAGAGCTTTATAGAAGCTGGTTACGTTGGCTTGGGAGAGACAAGCTGGCCCAGTGTCCTCCACTGCATTGTGCAATGTGCCATTACAATAGACTTGTTCTTATTCAGTGGTTTTTGAAAGCAGAGCATTAAAATTGAAAATCTGCAGCAGATTGCTTTAAGACTTAAAGTTTAAGTATGGTGCTCTGTGGTTTCATATTTCTTCTTCCCTTGTTTGTTTATTTCCCCCCTCTGCTCTTTTCTCCCTTCCTTCCTTTTTATGTGTATTTGTATTTTTCCCATTTGATGGCATCTCTATGGTGGAGTTGGGAGACAGTGTGGTATGGCAGAAGGCATGCCTTCCTTGTCATCTGCTGGGAAGTCTTGGTAATGCTGCCTTAGTTTTCCCATTGATTTTTCAGAGCACAAGACTTTTGTGTTGAGACTAGCACAGCCCTGGGCATGATGGGACAGTTACTTTGGTGAAATAATTGACCTTTTCCCAACTTTGGTTTCTTTAACTGTAAAACAAAGATGACAACACCTCATGGGGGTAAGGAAAGGGTTAGTGTTAGGGCTAGGGCCTGGCTTAGAGCTATGGCTTGGGCTAGGGTTAAAGCTAGGATTAGGATTAGGGTTAAGGTTAAAGTCAGCTTTAGAAGTAGGTGTAGCAGTCTGGTAAGGTTAGGGATTATTAGGGTTAGGTTTAGGGCCAAACCTAGGTTTTACTCTAGGTTTGAACTGCAACTAAGTGGACCAGACTGGTCTTGAACTCTCAGAGATCTGCCTTCTTTTGCCTCCAGAGTGTTGGGATTTAAGGCATTCACCACTACACCTGTTTAAAAACTTCATTCTTATTGAATAAAGAAGAAAACTGTATCTCTAACTAGAAGCAAATAACATATTTCCAGGGCATTTTCCAATGTACTCTTTAAAGATCCACTTTGGAAAAAAAACATTAAATATATTTAACATTTTATATTTTGCTTATATGTGTGTGTGTGACATGGGTGTGTGTGTTTGTGTTTGCCTCTGTGTGTGTGTGTGTGTGTCTGTGTGTGTACAGGTATATGGAGGTTTAAAATTACCTCAGATGTCTTCCCCAGTTGCTTTCCATTGCATTTACTGGGGCAGCACTTCTCGCAGGACCTGGAGTTTGCTAATTTCAGCTTCTTTAAATAGCCAGCTTGTCAGGGGGCGAGGTACCCCATTTCTGCCTTTGGGGTACTGAAATTACAGGTAAGCCATAATATTGCTTGGCTCTTGTTGTGGTTCTGGGGATCCAAACTCAGGTCTGCACAGTGCCCGTGCTGGTACAGTCAGTGCTTTATCTGCTGAGCCATCTCCCTAGCTCTCGTAAGACATCTTACTAATTCTTATAGCTGTATCATAACTTATTTACATATAAAAACTATTTTAAGGCTTCAACTTTTTGGTTGACCCAATTACACCATTTTAAACAATAAGTTCTCTATATTTTTTCCTTAGGAGATCTTTTTTTTTGAATTGGGTCTTGCTGTCCTGTGATGATATTCAGGTTTGTATCAAATTTACCATTTTCCCATTCTTGCCTCCCGAGTGTTAGGATCACAGACGTGTACCACACACTTGGCTGAAACGTTATCTTCAATTCTTGATTCCCTACATGCCCGTTTCATGTTTGCTTGGGACATTAGGAATAGAACACCCTGTTCCTTTTATACTCTGGATTGTGAGGTGTTGAAAATTCGCCTGACTGAAGCTGGCAGGAATAGGGTGCTTCAGAACCATTCCTGAGGCGTGCATGCATGCAAATGCTTACGAATGCAAAATCAAAGGAACGATGGTCCATGAGGAACACCCTGAAATCTTGCTGTGTGCATGCATGAGTGCGGCGTGCTTGTGTGGGCGATTCCGGATGACTGTCTAGAGGCTTTGGGCCTCTCAGACTGGTCACAGCCTGGCGACTGGTTCTCTAGGAGGTCAGCAAAGAAAGAAAATGTAAAAATATGTTATAAATAATTTTAATTGATCCTACAAACACTAAATGATATACCTGAGAACTATTTCACCCCTCTTCATCCTTCCCCTCTCTTTTATTCCTCTCTGTTCCCCTTTCCTTTTCTTTCTGCTTTGTTTTTGGTGCTGGGGACCGACTCAGGGCCTCACGCATGCTCGGTGTGCTCACCCAGGGCCTCACGCATGCTCGGTGTGCTCTCTACCACTGGGTTACACTCTTAGCCCTGAGGATCATCTTTAACTATTCTTGTAATTTCATGTACTTAAAACTGAATGTAAAGTTTTACAATTGTAATTGTTTTATCTTAATCTTTGTCACTTTTCTTTGAGAACTGGGAGACTCTCTCAGGCCTGCTTTTCTCTACCATATGCTGTTTGGCAATTAGATTCAGAAGTTAGAACTCTGAAATTTTCCATGTAGTTTAGGTTCAATCTATGGAGAAAGAAATGAAGCAACCACACTCATGCCCAGACCATCGACCCTGGTGAGAATTAGTCAGTCAAAAAGCAAAAAGAATATAAAAAGATGTGAACTTTGGATGGACACTTGCCGGGAAGGGGGTCAGGGAAAGTGGGAGGAGAGAGAGAGAGAGAGAGAGGGTAGGGAGGGGTGTGACCAGAATGTATTACATATGTATATGCAACTGTTGATTATAGAAAGGTTAATCATAAAAATAAATGTAAAGAAATGATGCAAGCAACATCCTCAGGACACAGCCTTCATGGCCATAGCAAGTCTGCATCTTGACTGGGCATCCTGGGCTTGGCCAAACTCGGTGCCCATGTTCCAGCTACGGAAGTGGTTTGGGGATGGGGAATAATTCAGAGTCCAGTGGATTTTGTCAGGATTCATTCTCCTGTGAATGTTGGCAAAGGCTTTCTGCCTGCAATATGATCAGTGCTCCCTACCACCCCGTTAGACAATCTTCTCAGGAAACAGAGCAACAGAGAAGGGAAGAAAACTGAGATGCAGGACAGAGTAAGAGTCTTGCTCTTGTTTCTCAGTGTTGCTATGCCTGAGCCAACCTTGGCTTTAGGTAGCCCAGTTATAAGTCTTAAAGTTGTGTAAGTGTGTACCACCCCTCACACAGGCCCTGTACTTCATTATTGCTGCGTCTTTAGTATCCACAGTTTATGGATAAGGGACCTGAGACTTGGGGAGGTGAGACACTTTGCTTAGTCTCCGAGCTGGGAAGTGGCATGACCCAAGGTGGAGAGGGAGCTGTTCTGATTTTGCAACTCATTCGTTTCTCTCGCTGGATACAGCGACTACAGCTTGGCGTGCTTCTGTCTTAACCCTAGGTCAAGAGGGCAGTCCTGGCTCTCTTGTTTCACAGAGCCAACGATGTTAGGCACTTTAGTTTGGTGCACCCGTGGTCAAACAGGCTAAACTGGTTACCTGAACCCCATCCTTCACTCCTGGTCATTCTGAGAACCTCATTTCATCAAGGCTTCTGAACTCTCAGAAGCATTAGCCAGACTGGACCCAGACCTAACTGGCCTCCAGGCATCTGGGCTTCTGCAAGCAGAAGCAATTCTGGAAAGATGCATTCAGCTTTGAAAGCATTGAAAGTTCTTATGTCCACCTCTCAAAGCTTAGGAAAAAAAAGAACAGACTTATTCAAAAGGAAGTTAACAGTGTTTTTAATATTTAAGTAACAAAACATGGAGGTTAATACTCAATGCATACAATAAGACAGAGCAATAACAAAAAGATGACAGAGTACAGTCTATAGGAAAGCTTTTAAACAGTCATGCGTTAAGCCGGGTGGTGGTGGTGGCTCACGCCTTTAATCCCAGCACTCGGGAGGCAAAGGAAGGCAGATCTCTGAATTTGAGGCCAGCCTGGTCTACAGAGCAAGTTCTAGGACAGGCAAAGATACAGAGAAACCCTGTCTTGACAAAACAGAATAAAAAACAAAAAAACCAAAACAACCAATGACATGTTAGAGAACTACTAACTGAAAACAGCTGAGTCTCGCTGCCTCCAATCTGCCGGGGGGTTTTCTGGTGGGTGGGTAGTTGGGGCTGAGGGGAAGAAACTCACTGTGTTCATGGTCTTGAAAGGATGATCTTCCATTTGGAGCCCAGGAACCTCAATAACCTCCATGCCTTCAATAGCTCATTTCCACCTCCTTCTCTCCCACCTCTCTTGAATTGTTTGATCCGTCCATTTCTTAGCCACCTCTAACAATGAGTTTTAGGAGGGCCCTCTTCAATGTAGCCTAAAACCACCGGTGTTCCAGTGGGAAGGACTCTGTGTTACCCTGGAGACAGCCCTGAGTATTCTCTGACCCCCTGGAGGTCACTTTTATCTGCACTATTAATGTAAGAACTGCCCTTTCCTTTATAACAACGCCTCGGCCAGGCTCTTAGAGCACCACTGCTGTTCTGGGCTTGGGTGGGTTTTAGTGAGCATCCTTATCTCCATTTCCTGGGAGCCTGTTCCAGCTGCATGCTGGGATGGAGTTCGTGTTTTCTCCTATAAGCACAGAGAAGGGTGTGGCCCACATATTAATGCCCTGTGCAACTGTCAGAACCACAAAGACCGACCACAGGGTCCAGGAAGAGCCACTGTTCACTGGCAGGGACTGGAGCTGTGCCAGTGAAGAGGCACAGGCTAAGTAGTCTTTTTGAAAAAAAAAACAGCAACAAAAAAAAAACAGTTTTAAGCTACTCTCTAGGATTTGGGATTTGACTTTTTAAAAACAAGAGCTGTACTTAGGTTATGGAGATCTCAAAAGAAAACAAATAGGATCAGAAAGCTTTTCATGATGTTTGGATTTATGTAGAACCTTACTGAGTACAGTACAGACAATAGCAAGGAATGATCCCCACCCCCAGATATTTCTATATGTAAGGGTGAGGCCAATTCACAGAGATATTATATACCATTTTGCTTATGTACTATTTATTATAACTGCACATAGGACTCAGGTTACCAAAAAATCCACTTTATTCTCTTCTAAGGGAGATTTCTGAATTCTGACAGAAGGAGGACCCTGGGTGGAAAGTTCTGGCACAGTCTGGTTGAAATCAGCAGAGGCCAAGAGAAGTAGCTGGCTTGCCTCACCTGAAAACCCCTGTGGCTGATAACGTGAAATGGCCACATGAGCGGAGGTTGGGGAGACTGCAACTGTCTCTCCTCTATTATGGTCTTTTTAATCCGTGTTCACTATGATTATTAGTCAAGTTGGGGTGGGCAAGGCAAAATTAGTAGAAAATAATGCCCTTTAATCCATTTTTCCCTTTAAAAATTTTACTTGGGGGGTCATGTTGGGAAATAGATCCTCAACAGGTTTATTAAATATGAGAGGGAAAGGTTGTCTAAGTCATCGAGTATTTGTCAGTGTGTCAAGTTACATTCTAAGTCTACAGCGAAAGGCCGAGGATTGGGATAAGTGAGTGGTTATGACCTCTAACTCATAAACGATAACTCAGCTGTTTTGTGATAGACTGTTTAGAGACAGAGACACGTGGCCAAAACTGTCTAACCTCACCATGGATGAAATTAAGGCTTTACAAGTTTCCCACTGTCAGTCAAAAGCAATAATGGAACAAGGTAGAATGTCCTTGGTTTGGGGAGAGCTCTTCTTGGGGAAGGGTTTCTTCTGCACCCGTTGGGGGGGGTATCTTAGAGCCTTACACATAGTCATACTTGGTAGGATGAGATTGATCATCTTCCTCTGTGCGGGCAGCACCTCCATCATAGATCTTCTTGTTTCTGATGTTGGACCCAAAGCCAGTGCTGGCCTTGTAACCTCCAGGCCTGTAGGCAACATTTTGGCCAGAGGCATGGTAAGACACGGCTTTGAAGCTGAAAGCAAAAGAAACAATCATTGAACACCATGAGTGTCTTTAGTGTTCATAGAGATATGTTAGTCTTAGTCTGGCTAGGATATGTAGTCACTGTGTTCTTGGAGACATAAGCTGTCTGCGGTGGACCATGATTTCCTGCTTTTAAAGGAGACTTAGAGGTTGATGAAGAAATTTAAAGGAAGAGAGGGGTGACAGAATGAGGGTGATGGGATAATGTGACATGAAAGCAGAAGTGGGGGCTATGGGAGGGAAGGGGATCAGCAAGGAGGGAGGGGCAATGGGGAACATGTGGGATGATGAGATAAATAAAGACAAAATTGGACACATGGATAAAAAATCTCAAAATGAACCTGGATAGAGGTGGGCGGTCCTTGGGCTTCCCACAGGTCAGGGAACCCTGATTGCTCTTCGAGCAGATGAGGGAGGGGGACTTGATCGGGGGAGGGGGAGGGATATGGGAGGCGGTTGCGGGGAGGAGGCAGAAATCCTTAATAAATAAATAAATTTAAAAAAAATCTCAAAATGAAACCTGTTATGTTTCATGCAAACTTAATTACTTGCTTGTTCTTGTTCCTTCCCCCAGCCCTCCAACCACGCTTTTTTGTTTTGGAAGCAGTATCTCATGTGGTTCAGTTTGGGCCTCTAACTTGCTGTGTAGCTGAGGTTGACCTTGGACTGATTCCTACTGTCTCCACCTCCTCAGGGCTGGTATTACAAGTATCTACCTCCTTGACTTTTTTTGTGTGTTTAATTCTAACCTAAAAGATCAATAAAACTTCTGTCTGTCTGTCTGTCTGTGTAATACATGTGCATATTAGAGCTGTAATGAGATGGTTGCTATTGACCACTGAATTCTTTAATTAAGATGAAGATGACAATTGTCCAGTGGGATTTTGTTTTGATGAAGAATCACAGAGTCTGTCAGCTGGAATCTACAGATGTGCAACTTCTAATTTGTTTGTTCCATGGGCAAGGTATCAGAGGCTACTATGGTTGAGTATGCGTTCTACAAAATTCACAGGAAAATTTAATTCCCAGTGTGATGGTGTTAAGAGATGAGCCTTTGGGGCAGTGGTGACACATGACCTTTAATCTCAGCTCTTGGGAGGCAGAGGCAGGCAGATCTCTGAGTTAGAGGCCAGATTGGTCTACAGATGTACTTCCAGGACAGCCAGGGCTACACAGAGAAACCCTGTCTTTTTTTTTTTTTAAAGATTTATTTATTTATTTTTGTTTACAGTGTTCTGTCTGCATGGCCAGAAGAGGGCACCAGATTTCATTACAGATGGTTGTGAGCCACCATGTGGTTGCTGGGACTTGAACTCAGGACCTCTGGAAGAACAATCAGTGTTCTTAACCTCTGAGCCATCTCTCCAGCCCCGAGAAACCCTGTCTTGAAAAGCAAAAACAAACAAACAAAAACCAAACATGGATAGGGCTTTGGAGACATGATTAAGCGGTCATGAGAATGGCCGAAAGGATTGCTTCCTTGCCTTCCTATTCTTTTTTCCATGTGGGCAACCTTCCTCTCCTGCATAGAATGCAGGAGGATGCCATCTTGGCATCTCAGCAGCAGAGACTGGGCTCTCACTAGGTACCAATCCCAATGTCTTCATCTTGGACTTCCCAGCTCTAGAGCTGTGGTAAATATATTTTTATTGTTCCTAAATTAACTATCATAGGGTGTTGTGCTATAACAGTCCTAATGTGCTGTCAGAGGCCGGGAGAACAGAAAAGACTTGCTGTATGCACAGGGCCCAAGATTGGTAGAACCACCATACAATCTGGCTCTACCAATCCAAGATCCTTTGTAAACATTAAGAGCAGGCTTTCTAGATATCAGGGCTGTTGGTACTTTGGAGCAAATCCTTCGTAGTGAGGGACGCTCCTGTGCATTGCTGGATGTCTACAATGGGCGTATATCTACCCACTAGAACCCAGATTTATTTTCCCCTACCATCAACAAAGCAATCAAGTATTTTCAGGTGCTGCCAAATATCTCCGCAGGTGGTAGAGATGCAAAACTCTCTTCCAGGGAAGGATTACAGTTAGGAATCATTGGAGCCAGAAGGAACTTAGAGGGATCGCCCCCACCCCACCTCTAATTTCAAACAGGATTCATCTTAAACACTCCAAGTGGAATCCTGTTCTATTCTTCCAATTCCCCATAAAGGAGGAAGTTCAAGGAACTGGTAGCTGATATCATTCTCCCATGTATAGGGATCAATTATCCTGTCTATAAAGTATGCATCAGGTGAAATTCTAGCTGCAGTGGGAGGCAGGACTCACTTGCTGTCATCCGGTGTCAGGCCACGGCAGGCAATGCACATCATCACGCCCCCAATTAGTGTGAGGCCTCCAGCGATCCAGCCCACGAATAGAGCTGCACCAAAGGTGTACCTGAAGAGGGAGATGTCGTGAATACAGCTGACTAAACCCTCCCATTGCTTCCAGTCATCCTGTCCCCTTGTTCTCCTTTGGTCCCTCCTTCTCTCTCTCCTGATCAAGGAGTGAGCCTGCAAGGCTTGAAAAGAGAAATTTAAGAGTGATGGAGACAGCCTCAAGTTGTTTCTGAGGGAGTTTTGGTATCTTGAGTTTTCATAGTGGATCTTGTCTCAGGTAGCATTATATTGTGACTCTTCCCTAAGGGCTCAGGTATTAAAGGCTTGATATCCAAAGTAGTCCTATTGGGAGATGGTGGACTTTTAGGAGTTGTGACCCATGAGGAGCTTTAGATAACTGAGCATGTGATTTCAAAGGATATGATACTCCTGGTATTAAAATTGAGAAAGTCCCAGGCAATCAGTAAAGACACTATAGGAAAGACCTGAAACAGAATGTTGATAGCTTATATGATCATGTTCCTCCTCATTCTTGTAACCAAGCAGAAACACAAATGAGCCCTGGATTTCCAGAGTCAGATCATAACGGTTGTATCATCTTGATACCCTGTCTGTATCACTTGTTGGGTAACTGGAGAAATACCAGGCTCTGCTATGTAGAGAGTATTTATACCACTCTCTGGAAACAAGACTGGTGCAGGAAGTTCTTCTGTATATGTGTTGCTTTTTATTGGTTAATGAATAAAGAAACTGCTTTGAGCCAATATCAGGGTAGGATAGAGCTAGATGGGGAAAACTAAACTGAATGCTGGGAGAAAGGAGGCGGAGTCAAGAATATGCCATGTAGCCATGAGAGGGAAAAGATGCAAGCCTCTAGTTGGAACCTTGCCAGTAGGCCATAAACCTCATGGTAAAATATAAAATAATAGAAATGGGTTAACAAAAGATATAAAAGCTAGCCAGCAAAACACTTAAGAGATTGGCTAAACAGTGATTTAATTAATTACAGTTTCTGTGTTGTTATTTTAGGTCTGAGCTGCCAGAACGAATAAGCGGCCTCCTTACAACACAAAACCTTCCTTCTTAGGGGTTTTGTTGGTGCTTATTGCTGAGAGACATCAATGTGATACTTGGGGTAAACAAATATAGGTATTGATAATGCTTTTCTACTAAACTTCCCTCCCTCCTTGGGGATGGAGAGATGGCTCAGTGGTTAAGAGCACTGACTGCTTTTCCAGAGGACCTGGGTTCAATTCCCAGCACCCACATGACAGCTCAGAACAGTCTGTAATTCCAGACCCAGAGGCTATGACACCCTCTTCAGGCCTCCTCAAACATGGCACATATGTGGTATATAGGCATACAAGCAGGCAAATACTCACACATACAGAATAGAAAGAAATAAAATCTAAAAAAAATAAAAAAGCCCTGTTTCTTTCAGGCATCAAATTATAGTGAGGTTTCACCTCCACCTCCTAGACCTCCATGAGACAGGGAGCTTGGCTGTATCTCTTGCACCCTGGTCTCTGCCTGGGCCACAGCAGGTGTTCCATACATTCACTGGATGAGCTAATGAGCCAGAGGAAAAAGCAACAGCACTGGGAGGAGCTATCCCTTCTCCTACCCGTACCTGACTCGACTCCTTTCTATTGGAGTTTTTCCCCTGCTCCTGTCATGCTTCCATTATGGACTGTGGGTCTAAGTTGATGCTCATTTACATCTTTGGTTAACCATGCCTGTCGTATTGCCACCACAATGGGGCCCGTGTAAGCACGCTAGATAAATACCGTGAACTGTCACTGTATTTCAGTGCAAATGCCGGATCAGCCTCAAGTCATATCAGCAAGGGTATTTCATGGAAATGAAGTTCATGAATTTGCAGATCATTGTTGAGTTATGATACAGTGTGGTTGTCTCTGATAAATGTTTGCTATTTCAGGCCCTGACAGGCACATTAGGCACACAGTTTAATCGTCCTCTCACACTATTCCCTGTGGATCACCAGGAAGCCAAGTAGGGGGTTACCTCGTCTGAACGGTCTGCACCATCCCACCCATGCCGCTGTACATGTTGGCTGTGGACATCCAGAAGTTGGTAACCAGCATGTTGGCAAACACGGACACACCAATAATCGCACAGATTCCTGTGGAAAAAGAACAAGGACCAGGTTAAGGGGTCACAATATTTCTGAGGCAGTTTACGCTGAAATGAGTTCAGATAAAAAGACTATAAGATACTCTCTATTCCTGTAATAGAATGATCAACCAACCACTGACTGTTGAATTAAACAGTTTTGCCTACTAGACAGTAGGCAAAGTGCATCTCACATTTAATTCTAGAAGGATTCCTGTATGTGCAGTGCACATTGAAAGAGATGTTTCCACACACCTCAGGACCAGGCATCTGGGGACGACTCTTTAGTTACTGGCAAGAGTTTCCCCATTAAAACCACTTCCTAGTGGTTTTTAAGGGCCCAGTCACATGCTTGCCTTAGGGTTGACCTTCCTCTATTGCAGTGTTGGTAGCAGCTAAGTGGGACCTTAGAACTGGTTACAGCTCTGTGGAGGGTAATTTTGCTTTCACGCACCTAGACTGTAAATCCAGTGTGAAATACTCTGAGCTGTGTTTAGTAGTGGGAAGGGGTCACTTTTCTCGTATCAGAACAATTTGTTCTAGCATTTGCAGGTGCATGCTTGAGAGCGGGAGTCTGTGTTTACCTGAGATGATGAACAGGATCCCCGAGGTCAGGGTCATCTTGGCCTTGGCAGAATCATCCATGCTGCCAATCCGAATGCACTTCAGGGCAAAGATGGACACTAGGATACCGAAGACGCCCAGGACAATGCCCACGATCATGAGGGCTCGTACTGCTTGCAACATGGCTGTAGAAGAAGGGGCCCAACACAGGCAGACAAATAACAGCATCAGTTAGGTTTTATGTTGGTAAAACACAACAATTCCAATTAACCAGTGCTGAACCTTTGAGGACTGGCAAGACCACAAACTGAGCTTTGACACTGTGCAAAAACATGGAATTGTGGGGAATGCAAAAAGGCATCACTTGTATCCCTCCGAGTGATGAAGGGTGTGCATACAGATGTCCAGAGAAAGGGAGTTATGGACAGGTGAGGTTGAGAGAACTCTGGGTACTTATTACTTCAAAACTTGATAAACTGGGCCTAGAAGGGGAATGCAATTCTCTAAAGTGATCATCAAATTATCTATTGAGCTGACAGGAAAGTCAAGTAAACTTCACATCATTCTGCTTGTCTTTGCATAGGAATTGAAACCTTCATGCAACAGATACAAACTGTAGGGAAAGGCTGGCGGCGGTGGCACACACCTTTAATCCCAGCACGTAAGAGACAGAGGCAGATGGATCTCTGTTAGTTCAAGGCCAGCCTGGTTTACAGAGTGAGTTCCAGGACAGGTTCCAAAGCTACAAAGAAACTCTGTCTCAAAACAAAACAAAATAACAAACAAACCAACCAACCCCCCAAAAACCAAAAACCAAAAGAAAACAAAAAAACAAAAACCAACCAAATACCAAAACCAACCAACCAACCAAACAAAATACCCTCAACTCCCCAAACAAAAACAAACAAACAACCCTCCCAAAACAACCTAAACTATAGGGAAACTCAGCACTAAGTCTGGCATGAAGAAATGAAGGTACTGAGACTATACCAGAAGTACTCTATATTTTTCCTTTGTCAAAGGTAATCACTAAGATCATGGGTGGACTGTATGTTTCTAATTATAATGATCAGCATGTTAATATTAAGCCTTTCAACAGTTTATCAATAATGTTCCCTTTCTAGGAACTGATGTTTCTGTAGGTCCTACTGGGTCCTGCTATGAACATCACCTCCAGATATGTTTAACATAGTTTCTAGTTTATCATTAAAGGACAGCGACTCATCTTAACAGTCAACTTACCAAGACACCCACACTGGATGTGGGATGTCAGTAGTGAACACTATGAAATGTCGAGAGACATTGATCAAGTTTGCCCATTGCAAGCATGAAGAATTTCATAAGTCTCCTAGTGCAGGTCAACCGCTGAGCTTTGTACCATATGTTCATATGTACCATATGTTTGTTACATAAAGGAGACCAGACACCAATTTGTTTTATCTTTCTAGCATGGCCCCTTCTCTACATCACACAAATCCTGATGGAGCTGCCATATCTTATATCAGTACTTAAAAAATATTTTAATTTTAAATACCACAGGTTGATGTCCTGGCAGAAGAAACACTTGCTTGAGTGCCACAGAAATGTCAAATTGCTATAAGAGTTTAGTATTGTTTTTTCTCATATAGAAAGCAGAACTGTTTAGATGGGAAACAAACAGTTTGTGAGGCAGAGTGATCCATGGGCCGACTTTGAATTATCTACCAACCCAAATCTCTTCGGCTAATAACTTGACTCTTGATCACAATGACTTATTTCAGCATGGGCATGTGACTGGAACCTGGCCAATGAGACCCTCATGTGAGATGTCTGTACTTTAGACACAGATCAAACTCTCTTCTAAGGGGTGTGACACACCGTACAGGGACTCCTGGTCTTCCACTGGAGGGAGAAGTTACCACACAAGGACAAGAGGTGAAAGGCAAGAGGGAGGACAGAGTTCTGATAAAGTTTGAGCTGTGGATTCTAGGTACTTAGAAGGGCTAAATACCTTCTTGGGATCTAGGAGTTATTCTGACATCATTAAAAAACATATTTTGAAGCTAATTCATGTTGAGACTGTTAACTGAAATCAGGTGACTATAAATTATGCAAGGTATTTTCGTCAGTGTTTTTCTTTAAAGCCTAATTGTTGATGAACGGTTTCCAAAGCACGACCAAGACAATGTTGAAGGTCCTTGCTGATGGGAGGGGCCTCTCATGTGAAGTCACAGCCACAGGCACCACATCCCACACTGCAGTGACAGAGGACAGATAGAAAGATCATTTTTCTCTTGTTTGAAACCACTGAAATGATCTCCTAATTATATAAGCAGTAAATGATCATTATAAATATTTCCGAGCTTGTAGGAACCTCCCAAAGACTCTTTATTTCACTTCTTGGGGATAACTAACAGCAGCATCTTGGTGATTAGTTTTTATGGGAAGTTTTTCCTTTTATAGAAGATGAACAAAGCCTCACTGAGGGTTGCTCTACTATTTAGACCCAAGGCACTGAACAGGAGCCAGCCAGAGATGCAGTGTTACAGGCCCTACAACATTCTAATGATGAGGGACTCACCTGAAAGACACGTCATTCTTAGTGTCAGTGGACCAGTTAATAATGTCCAGGTGAAGTTCAAATATGAGAATAGAAAAGAAAGAGCAGAAATGCTTCCAGGTAGAAATGCTTCTGGCCACACCGCTTCGCTGGTTGAGAGATGAGATTGCTCAGACTCTAGCTCAACACTACAAACCTCCATCTACTTTTGTTCTGATTCCCATCTCCCTCAGGGCCTTGAGATTGAGTCTTAACTTTGCTTTTCTGCTGGGAGGAGTGTTCTATAAGCCACCCTCACTAGCCGTGGGCTCACTAGCAGGTGCATTCTCAACACAGGTTTGTGTGAGCTGTCGGTTGATCATTCTTGGGAAAACTAATAAATTTGGCATCTTGCAATGACAGTTGAATTCTGTGCTACTGTATTGGTGACTCCAGTAAGATCCAGAGAACACATGAGCATAGGAGGGGCACTAGGACCTATCTGCTCCTAAAATATGATGGCTCTACTGCTTTACCTGTGTTCCAGAGCCATGTCCAGTGTCTTTGCTGGCCCTGCAATGGGCTGGGAGCAAATACTTTGTCCATTTCCTTATTAAACATGCAAATGCATGCCATCTATTTGTGTATTCATTTCTGTCTTTGTGTTTTTAGAGGCAGTACACACTGAACTATTGTATCTATGAATTAATAATGCCTTTATATTCTACTCCATGGACTTTTTTTCATTCATCATGCTTTAGGGATTTTTCTCTTGATTTTATTTTGGTTAGAGCTTCATTGTCTATCCAAGGATAGCCCTGAACTCACTATGTAGCCAAGGTTGGCTTTGAATTCCCAGCAATCCTTCTGTCTCAGCCTGCCGAGGACTGGGATTACAGGTGTACACCACCAGGCTTGACTTTCATCATGTATTTATAGCTCAAATCCTCGGCAAAACCTTCCCCCACCCCCAATATTGTAGAGGAATAAACTTAAGAGAAATGATCTGTCTTGAAGGCTTTTGCATTCTGAGATTACATATTTCTGCACTCCTGATCTTATATTTCTTCTTACCTTGGGAATATTCTAGGTGAGTAAATGCCAGAAAACTTTGTGGCAGTAGCGCACGGCATAGGTCAAGTTGTCTTACACACACACACACACACACACACACACACACACACACACACACAGCTAAGTTATGCAGTGATTTCATGGTTCAGAACTGTGACTCAGAGGACATTTGTGAGATAGCCCACACCCTCGGGAAATAAATATCCTCAGGACTGTTCTGGTCTTAGAGGTTACTATCAGGAAACTGGGTGTTTGAGAAAAAGAAGGAACATAGACATCCCTCTGTCTTGATCCTGTAGTTCTCTTAGACTTTTTTATTCTACCCAGGAGCCAACTAAAGGTTTTTAAAAATGCTCTAATTTTGATCTTTAAAATCCTAAGCTATTAAAAACATAATTTATCCAATTTGAAAAACATTTGGAAAGGCATCTGGTTAAGAGAAAACAACCAAAACCAAGTGAGCACCAACGGACCAATCAAACAACCGTAGAGGATGAAGATCCCTTCCCCATTCTATGGACGTTACATTTTTTTCCACCCTCAGCAAGTGTGAAGTCCCTGACTCCACTGAGTGGCTTTAATAATCTGTTCCTGAAAACATATCCCATGTATAGTGAGTTAGGGGCTTCTCTGATATCATTGGATGAGAATAGCGGGGAGCTGGCAGATGGAAGGCAAAACGGCAGTGAGGCGTGCTGCTGGCATGCCCCAGCATCCCTTGGGGGTCAGAGCCTGGACAGTCTGTCACATCAGCTTCTGTGGATGCATTTTTCTTGCTTTCTCCTTCTTGACCTGTAGACTTGTGATGAAGGCAAGATCTGTTCTGAACCAGGGTTCTAGCATGGCCTTGGTCTCCTTCTTAGCTTTCAGAGCCTCTTACATACTTCTACCCCTCTTTTCTACGAAGTTAAAAAAAATGCAGCATTGATTTGTAACTCGGGGTCCAGGAGCAGGCTATGTGGTATTCTCTGGTTGGAAACCACCTTGAGATTCTTTTGGGAAGGGGAACTGTGATGGAGGCAGATGCTAGGAAGTGGATGGACAAGCACGGTACCATCCATAATGATCTTGGAGAGTCAGGAAGGTGATCTGAGCTTCCCTTTCAGCCTCAAGAGTCTACTACCTGGAATCCAAACTTTTCTCCATAGACAGGTAAACAGGACAATTATCTGGAACCATAGGTTTTTCTCTTTGCCCCTGAGTCTCTTACTTGATGTTTTGATCAAGCTACATAGGCTTTAACAAGTGGTAACATGTGAGTCAACGGGCTCTGTGGGCTGACTCCCCACACCAATGGTGAGGCAGGGGCATTATTTCCAGTGAATAACTAGCCGTATCAGTCAGAAGGGAGGCCAAGACTCAGGGCTGATAAAAACAAACAGAAAGGCTGGAACTCAGCGTTCCCTCCCTGTTGCAAAATATCCCATTCAGTAAAGTAGATGTGGACCGATGGGTGAAGGGTACCAAGGTATGGGTCTCAACCCTGGTTGCCTGAGCATGCTTAAGAACCTTTAGAAAAGCGACAATGATGTGGCCTCATTTCGAGCCTTTCGTCCAGTTGTTCAATAATGTAAGATTTTGAGGGTAGAGTGTGAAGATGGTCCTGAAGGGTGGTTCAAGGAAGTAAGAGCACCCAGAGCCATCAGCACTGAGCTGACATCAGAGTAGCTCTGGGAAGACAGTACTTCACTGGGAACCAAAGGCCCATGGGTGAGGCTTGGAGGAGTGGGCAAGAACCCACAATTTCAGGTAGCCGGGGTTCAGACTGGAGCCAGGAAGGACTGGAGGGGGGGGGTTCACCTAGGAATGTCTGTGGTTGACCTCCGAGGGAATGCTTCAGAGCAAAGCAAACTTTCTTCAAAGAGTTCAAGGAACCAAAAGGAAGGCTCATGTCTCTAAAATTCTGCCACACTGTAATGCCAGCTGAGTGTGCCCGGGCAAGTCAAATGACCTCAGATAAAGTTCCCTCCACTCTGGAGTGAAATAAAGACAACTCTTGCAGAGAGATTTCATGAGAATCAGGCACTACTCGGTAGCCGAATAAAATCAAGCCAGGATTGGTAAATATTGGTTTTCCCTGTTTCCCTGACAGAATCGTTTCCCTGGCAACTCCATGTGGCTTTGGCTTGCATACATGACCATGTGATGAAACTACCAAGAGTGTATGATTGTGATGAGCAAAAGGAGAAGATGGTGGGAGAGGGAGGCTGGACCTAGTGGCACCAGGGAGGGTTAAAAGCACAGATAAAGGCGGAAACACAGGACTGTGCCAACAATGAACAGAGGCGCCAAACGCACTTACTCCTGATACAATAGTACAAAGAGTATAGAGAGGCCCAGTCCGAGAGGAGGGCTCAGTCCTTAGTAATGGCAGTAGGTCTTATCAAAGGCGTCACGGAAGTCTGGGCTGTGCCTTTTGGCCCTTCCTTCCCTTTCACGATGAGAGAACACAACAAAAGCTAACTTCTCTATCACCATGACTTGGATTTTCCGGCTTCCAGAGTTGTGAGAAATAAGCTGGAGGGTTGTTGTTCATCAGTTTCCCCATCTAAGGTACTTTTCTTACAGTATTTCATCAGCCTTTCAGGTGAGACCCAGCTATATCTCTAGCGATGTGCCTCCCCGCCAAGAAGCGATGTTGTACCCTGACAAGATCAGCCCCTAGAGTGCCACATTGTGGTAGTTGGTCCTTCCACTGAGACCAGGAGCACTACAGCTGCAAGATGAACAAACATTCTGGTTCTTTTGGGGGGAATTTATTATTATTATTATTATTATTATTATTATTATTCAGGGTTTCATTGTGTATCCCTGGCTGGAACTCACTTTGTAGATCAGGCTGGCCTCGATCTCAGAGATTTATCTGCTTCTGCCTCCCAAGTGCTGGGATTAAAGGCATGTGCCACCACTGCTCAGCATATTCTGGTTCTTAAGTCTTAGCTTTGCTCCTTGAGAAACAAGGTGGCCTCATTTTAATCCAAGTTCTAGGTCCCCATAAGTTCTATAGACAGGGGCTCACCTCCCTGTGGCATCTCCTTCACATATGTGATGATGTATAAACACTGGAATGTTTGTTCTTAAAGTCAAAGGCATGCTGTGCTCCCTCACCCCTTTCGGAGGGAGGGAAACAGCTTGTTTAAAAACCCTGAAGCACTGCCAGACCCAAGATCAACTTTATGACTAATGGGATCATTCATCTCTTAGACCAGGTTTCCCCTCAGCATCTGGAAAGAGGCCAGCTGGTTCACATGACTGTGAGCGTTAGATCCATGAGAAATCATTCAGCTAAGGGCAAAAAGAAATGAGCAGGACAACTTTTGAAAAGATACTTCAGAATAGTCATATGCTTTCCCTTGTAGATTTTTGGGTTCAATCCAGGTTGGTTGGAACCCTTCCCTCCATGTCTATACATGTGGTTGATGGGAAAGTCTCCAGTTCTCCAATGGTGGATTTTACACAGTGATGCAGAAAGAGGAACTGAAACTTCTCATACAGAAACCCCCGAGATTCTTAGTGCCTGCTGTGGAGCTGAGAAACACGGGAGGACCCAGGACATGGATGTGATAGGGATGGGGAAGGGAAGAACAGCGCCTTCAGTTATCTTTACTTCAGATATTTCGGGTGGCGTAGGCCCAACAATGATTTAACAATGCCAACAATCAGCTCTTGTGACTAGGCTGCCTGGCTCTTCACATTCATGTCATACAGTGTGGTGTTTTAGAGGTGGGGAGAATGAAGCCAGGAGATGCGAGGGACCAAGATAACCCGCACATACCTAACCCTAACCCTAGGACTCACCATTGTCCCAGACGTGGTTCAAACGTTTGCAAACACATTAAGCAAGCAGTGTCTGACTGTGATGTCTTCACAGTGGCAGCAGCAGCAGCAGCAGCAGCAGCAGCAGCAGCAGCACGAAGTTGGCAGAAGCTTGCTTTCCCTCTGCTCTGCTTGCCAGCTGAGCTTTGCTTTGCTGTTCCTCTGTCTCTGGGACAGCACTCAGACCACCCTCTGCGTAAATGGGATACTCTATGTGCTCAGTTAAGTTTGCTATGAAAGGGACGTGGATGGTGTGTCCTTTATGTTTGTTGTACTCACGTCCAGACCCCTCTCTCATGAAGTCTCAAAAGCCCATTCCTAGCTGGAAGGAGAAACAGGCCAGGCAGGAGGAAAGGAACGTTTAGAAAAGTCATTCAGACTTGTGGCCATCTTGTATGTGATTTTGGCCATATTCCATTTCCTTCCTCTCGGACTTTCTTGTAAGAATAAATCTGTTTATATTTCCCTGTAGGAGAGCCTAGGGACAGCCCAACCTATGGCCACCCTCTTTACTTCTGGGTGCTGCATGCTGCTTGGACTGGAGCACAGAGAGAGGCAATCAGCTGTTAGGTGCACAGAGCTGGTGACATGTAGTGATGTCACCATCGCCTCTTCTCTCCCTGTCCTGCCTGTAGGAGACCCCATACAGCTGGAGTTGAATTAAATTGTTCTATGACTGTAAGTACCAAATGGGCATGAAAAAGTTTTCTTCGAGATTAAGTGAAGATTTTGCAAGAAAAGAGCTTACGCCAAGGAAGAATTTAATAGCTTGTGGTGATTGTATGATTGGTGTCTGTCCTGATTCCCTGATAACACTTCCAGGCTTATTTCTCTTGTGTTCTAGGTCAAAATGAAGCCACCACCCGCCCTGTTTCTCTACTGCCCCCAAATTGTCTCTATTTCATCCACCACCAAAGAGTCTTCTCTCCTCTTCCCTGGGTTCTTGTTCACACAGCTGTTTCAGATGACAAGTGCTATGTGTTCTGGTTGGTAAATGTTGATCCCTCAGAGCCGACATAAGTGTCTGCAGACCCCTTCCACTTCCTGTTTGGAAACCCTTTCTCCTTCTGTTGTTGCCTTTAGAGGATCTTCCCGCCCATCCCTTTAGTCAGCCAGATCTCTGTCCCGGGAGCCTGGCAGCTGTAATGTGCAGTCATCCTGCTGAAGAGATGGGGGCTCCTCAACTCCACACTGCATTCCATGGCCACTGCCAAGCTGTGGTTCTCCTGGTTTTCAGGGTTATCCTGTTCCCATAACCCAGATGGTTGGGGGAATCTGTGTAACAACTGGGAATTCCCCTGCCCCAACATTCATGTCCATGGTGGTTCAGCCTAGCCTGAGAGTCAGTATAGAATAGCAACCCCACTCCATTCCTCTACACTGTTGCCTGTATGGGCAACGCAGTGCAGTGTGGGAGATACAGACAGGCAGTTCAGGGTCCTCTGGCCATGAACTTAGCAACAGAGAGAAGACCAACTGCACCCAGCAGCACTAAGCGCATTGCTATGGGACCTTCGCAGTTCTTGGGATGTGGTTTCCGCCAGCGTCCTGCATCCTAAAACTCTTCCAGCGTAGCCTAGGACCTCCTCTCCCTCTGAGCGTTTGAAACATTTCAGAGCTGCTTTATGGCGGTAACCGGGTTTCCTACCTGAAGGCTGCCTGTCTGGCCTGACATGGAATCAAGGGGCCAGCACGCTTCCCTTTCTTCCATCTAAGTTTCTGGTGAAGAAGTTTGTGCCGTTCCTCCATGACCGTGTTTACATTCATCTGATATTAAGTCTTGAGGAATTTTTTTTTCTTCACAGAAACTCCTTAAACCCTTCCTCCTTCCAGATTCCTGGCCACTCCTATCAAATGTCTGTCCTCTGGAAACTATACTCTTGTATCAGACAACATATTACACGCAGAGGAATTTAGCAACATTTGGTGGGGAAAATGAGCATAAATCAACAGCATGCCCTCTCTTGCACTCCTATTAGTTTTGACCATTGTGCAGCTGAGGAATTACCTGCTTTGCAGAACTGAAATCAGCATGGTAGGGGGGTTAGGGATGCAGCTCAGTGGAGAGCAGTTGCCTAGCAAGCACAAAGCCCTGACACTAGGTTCTGTGTACAATAAAGCAAGAACCACAAGCAACTACCAAAGGAAATGATGGCAAAGAAAACAAAGGGATGAGTGAGAAGTCAACATGGGGGGCAGATTGCAGCCTGGACAGTTCTTACTCAAAGGGCCTATGCAGCTGAGCTGATGGATGCTGAGCTGATGGGTGCTCAGCTGATGGGTGCTTACCAAATAGCTGTAAGCCCCCACATCTCTCCCCTTCCGGAGCCATGTGTCTAGTGCTAGCCAATGCTTTCTGAGTGGAGGTGACAAGTGTCATTTTCAGGCTGACGTGTTTAGGAGCCCCTTTGCTCCCTTTAGGGCTTTCTTTTGATTCAGCTTCTATGAATAGCCTGTGTATAATCTTTCTTTCCCGTGGACTTCATGTGGGCAGGTAAGAAACGTATGTTGTGTGATGCCACTGAACTGAGTAGTGTGACTGTTGCCACAGCCGGTGTTAACTACCCTGACTAACTGCTCCTGATGCCGTCATCAGACTGTACAGTAAGCAGGCAGAAGTTTATCGATGACAAGCCTGGGTGACCATTTGACTATTTTAGAAGGAGGGGACCCAGGTCATTTTCTACACATGGAAACACAACAGTAAAAACCAAGTATAGAGGCAAAACCAATCTTCTGTTTTTTGGAAGAGGAAACATCTTATCTGTAATTTGTGTGTACAAATGGCTTGCATAAACACTGAAATAAATTTTCACTCTTCAGTTCAAACTACTTTATCAACCATGTGCTGTATAGCCTCCCTTCCAAGCCCCATGTTCAGAACTGGGAGACTCTCGGTCTGTGTTAGCACAGAGCAGAATGAGACAAATGTATAAATAATGATGTTAATAATCTAAAGTTCAGACTCAGATTCCCTTCCTGCAGAAGGGAATCATTTTCTTTCTGGTGTTGCTAACACCCATGTAAAAGGCCCATCAAGTCCACTGCCTTTTTGTTGACATTTTGATACGCTAATGTCTCCTGAAATGGAGATTTACAGGCACCCACAAGGCCAGTTTTGCACTGTGTACCCTGAGATCTGCAGAAAATACTTCTCAGATTCATGAACAGTGTCAAAGGGGACTGGGGAGCTCAATGCTATGAGCATGCGCTTGGGCTATCTGGTTTGTGGGATCCTAGCAAATTTCAAGATGTGGGAAAGTTTTAGATAAGATTTGTGGGAAGGGCAGGTGCAGGGGGTGAGAGGGAATATCCTGGGTAGCCTGGGCCAGAGAACACTAAGAGGAAAGGGAAAAGAATGGGGTGGAGCAGCAGCCTTAGGAAGAGAGAGCAGGGAAGGAAGGTGTGTGTGTGTGTGTGTGTGTGTGTGTGTGTGTGTGTGTGTGTGAAGGATCCCAGGTTGGACTGTCATGTCTACTCACTAATCAAGCAGGGAATAGAGGATCATGGGAACTGCCTGGGCTTTGACACCCGTAGGAGTTGGAGGAGTGGGAACTGGTGTTGGAAGGATCACCCTAACCTGGTGCTGTGCTCAAAGGAGCAAGGGATCAAGGGCAAAGGATAAAAACCAGACTGAGGAAGCCGATGCGCTTGTCTAGAAGTGGTGGGAAAATGTAGTCTTTCGATTTGCTTGTCAGTGAGCAGGAGGGAGGCAGAACTTGACAATGGTTAGAAATGAGAAATCATTTTCCAGGGAAGGAGGACGGGAGTTCAGGTTAGCAGGAGAGGGGAAAGATGTGAGGTGCGGGGTGGATCCTGGGCAGGAGGGCAAAGGGCCCCCAGAGCCTGGGTGGAAGGTACGTTTTGTGGAACTATAGGAGACAGAGGAGAGATTTTCAGGGGGTCAAAGGGAAGGATTCCACATGGGACGGCAGTGAAGGGGCTGAATGGGGCTGAGCCGTACCAGAGCGGATGGAGCTGTTTGGAAGGTCCAAAGCAGAACTTGCCATAGAGAGAGAGAGTACCAGAGTCTTTGGTGGATGCTAGAAAGAGGGTACTGAGTACAGGACAGATGCCTTGGGGAAATGTGACTAAGATCACAGTCTTTTTATCTCCATCTAATAATTAACATGGGTGTGGCTAGCCAGGTAGCAACCCAGGTTTTGCATGGCCTCCCCATGACCTGTCCTTTGCACATAGCATAATCTCTCAGCCTGTTTTCCTCCCCTCTAGCTGTTTCTTCCTCCTTTTCTCCCTGCGCAGGTGGACTGTGCTAACCCTGCAGTGCGTGGTTTCCCAAAACAGAGCACACCCTAACCCTTGGCCTCTATACTCCTTTTTCAGAAGGAAGATGAACTTGTTGAATTGCTTCTTTACAATTCCACCCCAAGGGCTCCACAACCTCTTCACAACGTGTAAATTTGTCTCATCTCTCTCTCTACAAGGGGCTTGCTTCTAAGAATCAAAGCCACCTCGATACCTTTTGCTTGCTGCTTTTGTTAAGTACAAATTGAGTTCGTATACTATCAAGAATGCAAAGTCCCTATGATGCTTGAAATAATTATCTGTATTAGAAGCAAATTTCAACTTCGTCTTCAAAGGTGAAATGGTGTCATACATTTGCATTCTACATTGTTATGATATTATATTCTGACAACTCTGATTTTTAGGGCAAGTATACCAGATATTTTCATCACAAATGCAGAAAAAGAAAATCGTAATTTAATGATAATGGTAATGTTTTTACACCTCACAAGGTCCCCAATTTTTTTTAAAAAAAACTTCAATCGAATTGAAAATACAGTTGAAGTCACTCTCGATAAATATCTCTGTCTATAACATAATAACCACTCCCTTTCCTATGCTCATGCATATGCAGGCAAAAGCAAGTCTCCTGCTTATGGAATGGAAGCAATCCATTTATGTTCTCCTCAGGTAACAAGGTTCGAATTAGCCATCACCAGCATGTACTTACATTAGAGCCATTTTGTTGGCCGGTATATGAATTCTCCCACCGTCTGTGCGGCTATTGCCCGCTTTGATGCAGGGCCAGCTGCTCTTATTCACACCTTTTATTGGGAGCCAGGGCTGCCAGGGTCATACCCGAGGCGGGACCCAGTCCTGGGAGTCCTTGAGGGTGCACAGGCCCTTTGCCTCTCCTGTCCCTCTCTCACCTCACCTACCTGGAAGGCCCAGGATGGTGAAGTATGGCCGGCACTCGGTGAACCCTGAGCTCTGCTGCACGCAACTCCTCCAGAGCCCTTCATACTGGAACACGGAGGTGACTGGGTTGTCGTACAGGTCCTGGGTGCTCCACATATCCATCCCGGTGGCCGCGATGCAGCCGGCCAGACCCAGGAGGGACAAGAGGAGCCCCACCACCTGGCACGTGGTGGTGGCCATGGCTTTAGCTGCTGGTCCTAGGCCTCCAGGAGCAAGCCACCACCCTCCTGCTGGGAAGGTGTGCGGCCTGGCTGGCCACAGGGAGGTCTTCTAATCAGAAGGTCCCCTCAGCGCAGTGTTTGCTCATACTGTTTTCCTTAGATAGTTCAGTTTCACTCCTGCTTCAAGGGCATTTTTTTTCATTTGTTGGGGAAGCGGCCCCAAGAGGCACTTGTCTGGTTAAGCTTCACAGCCAGGGTGGTTGGAACGTCAAGCAGGCTGAGTGGACCGAAGGACTCTCCTCTTGACCAGGCCCTACTGGCTCTGCCTCTGCCCAGAATGCACCATGTAGGGGAAAAGGGAGTTTGTTCCGTCCAGTGAGAGCGTGAGGAGAGACCACTAAGGCTGGCCTGAATTATAATAAAACTCCCTGGGATGCGCCCATTGGGCTCTATCATAAGTCAGATGGTCGTACGTTTCTCCTTGCACCCCGCGGCACCTTTCTCTTATGGTCTCAGATGGAAAGGGCAGCTGATATTTTATTCGTGAAGTGGAGAGTTCCAGTTTAGCTCTCTCTCTCTCTCTCTCTCTCTCTCTCTCTCTCTCTCTCTCTCTCTCTCAACAGGAAGTCAGATTCTAGAGGCACACCCTTGATCCATGGGTGTCGGGACGGCCCAAGGAGCCAGATTCCAGTTGACTCTTGCTGTCTCTCATAAAATAGGAACTATACAAATACCACACAGATAGAGAGGTTACTGTGAAGGCTGAAAGAAGGAACAGGGCTGGCCTGAATTTCTGACCCGGTCACCGAGAGGCTGAGGAACTGCTTCCCACACTGTCCCCAGCTCTGTGTGTTTGGTGATTTGGCCTTGGTAGGTCAGTTCCTTCCTTTGTAGCCTGACAGGGAACTGTAAGGAGCACTCTAGAGCTTTTCTGATCTCACTAGTTTCCATGTGTTGTAGAAAAGTTTTCACTACAGTTGGTGAATTTCTCAGAAGTTGTATGCTCAACTAGAGAAAAGTCTGGCTGAAGGGGTCAGAGCTGGGTTTTCGTTCTATGGCTACATTTTGTTAGACAATTTGTCAGCCTGTGGCCTCATGTGGGCCCTGAATGCCTGGCCTCTGAATTCAGAGACGTTTCAATTAGAACTTCTCAGGGTCCTGAAATACATACACACAAACATACACACACACACACACACGCGCACACACGCACACACACACACACGCACACATGCACACACATCTCATCCCTGCCCCCAATCTCTAGCCATGGCAAGTTCTCGAGGAAGCCAGTCCATATTTCAATGGTATCTTGACTGTTCTCAACTCCCCCTGCGCCTAAGGCTTTATTCTTATTAAAACAAAAATGATTAATGTGGGTGGTCTTCCCCTAATGTGAACAGAGGCAACCCTGCTCTTGATTGCACACTACTTTCTGTGGTCCATATTTGTAGAGAATGAAACATCAGAAAAATTCACATGAGGGCATAAGCCAGACTTACATGACAAATGAGACGTACACTGATGGCTGAGAGTCTCTGAGCTGGGCCGCTAGATCAAGTCAACTGTAAATGATACCGGTTTCTGCTGGCGGCACCATTGGATTGAACGGTGCTGGTGGAATGGTTCCAAAATTACTCTGGCCTTGCTTCTGGGGGGCATTGCCAACCGTGGTTCCACCAGAGAGCGTGTTTGTCATTCCCACAAAGCTCCGTGAGTTTGGTTTTCAGCTAACTGGTTTATCACTCATGCATTCTAAACATTCGTTGTAATGCCATCCAAACAATAAGTTGAAAACAGAAAAAAATAAATTATTTGTTCTCATTTGTGGCAGTTTCTCTATGATGTTTTACAGTAAGTTTCAAAGCCAGGGGCAAAAACTTATTTAGGTGTTATGCTTGCTTTCTAGGTGGAAATACGGCAATGAAAATTTTTTTGAAAAAGAAAAGATTAAAGTTAAGTGGTAAACTAAAGCTAACTCTACCTACACAGAGTTCTGAATGAAAAGACAGAAATTACGTATTGACACACTTTAGAGGATAGGCTTAAAACACACAGCAGGTGGATTTTTCACTTGTAGGGCGGTTTCTGTGCTCCAAACAGTGACCGCTGCTCTAGCCATCGCTGCCAGAGAACAAATGGTGGCTTGAGGAGGAACACCAGATTCCTTGTTTGTAGCAACAGGTCTTGGTAAAGAGGATTCATATCCCTGTGTTAACTCCTGGCCTGATTCTGTTTGCAGCAATAGCTTTGGTACAACTTCGTTTAATAACCTCTAGAATTGAGCAAGATGTTTCGCTGGCGTCCTCAGGGAAATCACCCCGTGTTCAGCGTAAACACGCTCCGTGCCACTTCAGCCTGCGTGTTTCCAGGAACTGGTGCCATTTTAGCCACACTAGAGAAATTATCCTTCCAGTTTTCTGAACTTTTTCAGCTACAACAGGGACTGAGTAATTTGGCAAGAATGGTGATCCAAGGAGCAATGAAAATATTATAGGGAGGTATTAGTTGAACTTGCTAGAAGAATACTGGATACATTTATTAAGTTCTGAAAGCTACCACAGTGAATATTCCTCCTCATCTTTTCTAAAACTGTTTGGTGTTCATAATAGAAGATTAGGAGGCATTTTAACAAATCCCTCATATCTAAACTCTGGACAAACTATTTCCACCATACAGATAAACTCTAAACATACGTTCTTCTTCTCAGTCCTGTGCATGGGCAACTTTACATGGTAAAATTATATATTTGATAATTTGTTCTTCCCACTTGTGCTGTGCCATCAAAACTCTTGCAAGAATAACAGGTTGCTAGTACTTTATACAGAAGTTCATATAAAATTTCTGTTCTCATATACTTAGATTTATCTTTCTCTAATTTTCTTTTATGTAAAAGCACTGTTTTTATATAAATGTTTATCATTTAATGTGTAACTTTTTGCCAGCATTTCTGGTCACATTTTAAGATAGATCCACAGGAGTGCCCAAGAGTGTGAAGTATTGGAGTAATATCTCCTTTATGAGAAATGACATTTTCCCCGTAAAGTTTATTCCCAGCATCAGTATCTAAAAAATTGTTCTAGGGGCTGGAGAGATGATTTACTGGTTAAGAGCACTGACTGCTCTTCAAGAGGGCCAGGGTTTATTTCCCAACACCCACATGGTGGTTCACAACTGTGTGTAACTCTAGTTTCAGGGATGTGATGCCCTGTTCTGGCCTCAGAGGCCACTACAAGCTCACAGAGTACATGCATACATGCAGGCGAAACACCCGCATACATAAAGTAAAACCAAAGTGGAAAATGTAGTTCTATATCCTCACCTACACTGTGCAATTAATAAGTAATATATGACCATTTGTTTTAACGTATATCTCTTTGCCCACTGAGTTTTACTGCTTCCAAGTTTGTTTTACTTTTTCTTTTTATTATTGTGGGTTTGGTGTGTGTGTGTGTGTGTGTGTGTGTGTGTGTGTGTGTGTATGTGTGTGTGTATGTGTGTGTGTATGTGTGTGTGTGTGTATGTGTGTGTGTGTGTGTGTGTGTGTGTATGTGTGTGTGTGTGTGTGTGTGTATGTGTGTGTGTGTGTGTGTGCAGTGCCCTCTGGTGGTCAGAGGACAACTTTCAGGAGTCAGTGTCAGTTCTCTCCTTCCAGTTTGAGACCCAGGGATTGAACTCAGGTCAGCAATACCTGCGCTTTAACCTCCTGCCCCCGCCCCCAGTCATGCTGCCGGCCCTGAGGTCCTGAAAAACCTCAAAACTCATGGGCTGGGTGCGAAGGAGCACACCTTTAAGTGTGTGTGTGTGTGGGGGGGGTAGAGGCAAATGTGCAGTTAGTTCAAGATCGGCATGGTTTACAAAGAAAGCAAGTTCTAAGCCAGTCAGAGTCACACAGTGAGACCCTGTCTCAAAAAAACTCACAACAAAATACTCATGAAACATTTTTTTTTTCTTTCTTGACCTGGCAGCCTGCACTGTTCATTAATCTATTCGCTAGCACATCTTTTTTTGGTTCCTGTCCTGGAATTAGCTCTTGTAGACCAGGCTGGCCTCGAACTCACAGAGATCTGCCTGCCTCTGCCTCCCGAGTGCTGGTATTAAAGGCGTGCGCCACCACCGCCCGGCCTTGCTAGCACATTTTTTACCATCAATTTGTGTGAACTATTTGTTAATTGTGTGGTAATACATTGCAGCAAGAACAACAGACATGCTTTTGATTGGTTATTGGGTTTTTAACTTCATTTATAGTTTTGAAAAAACGCAACGTATTCTATTTTATGGGTTTTCCAGAATCTGGCACATAAAATGTGCTCAATAAGTTTTTTGTTGAATAATGTAATCAAATAAATTTATTTTTTCTTTATGTTTTTCAACATTGTTTTCATCCTTAGAGAAATATTTTCCATGTAGGAGGTAAAAACATTATAAATTATTTTGTAATTAAAAATATTTACAAAGTAGTTAATGTATTTTTTTCTTCCCATAAAGTCCCTCAATAATTTCTGCAGCATTTTTTGAATAGCCTTCCTTTTCCCCAGTGTTCTGTAAAACCTCCTGAACCTTACAGTAAACTCACATTTGTGGCTTTCTGATTTTAGGTGTTCTTCCATTAATTTGTTTTTCCTTGTGGCAAAATACAACTTTAATTATCAAAGCGTTAAAACTGGGCTGAACGTCTGGTAGAGTTAGGCCTTCTCTTCATTATTCTTAAACAAAACAGTCAAACATTTCTCATTTGCTTCTTATTGATAAGCACTGTCAAGTATTCCTAGCCTTTGATTAGAATTTCTGTATTGCAGAGGGGCCCAGCCCTGGGCAAAGCCAGTTTGGTGGACTCCTAACCTGCCATTTATACTGCAGGGCTCCTTGACAGATTCTTTAATCACCTTGTGCCTCAGTTTCCTCAATCTGTGAAATGGAGGAAACGATAGTTCTTATCTCAGAGGATTATTGAAAATATTGAAGTATTAAGCCATTCAATGAATACGTAATAATGTAAAACATATACTAATACATATTGATTTCTTAAAATAATGCCCAGCAAGGACTGAAGCATCCACTATTGTTAAGTACTGTTAGTTGGAGGCAAAAAAAAAAGTTTTATAACATTCTCATCAGGAATCTGAAGATCTTAAGAAATATCTCTTGGCAAAACCTCTTTTACTTTTCCATTGGACTCTTGTCAGCTGTTCACGGGTGTTACTTGCTAAGTATTCTTGCCTTTCACTGCCCTGCGCGGCCCCTCCTTCCCTATATCACACAGAGCCTGGTTCTATGCACTCTCTCATACCACACTGCCTTTTCTCAGATAAGGCTTTCTCTGTCACCTTTTGCTCCTTTCTTTCAGAAATGAATTGTCTTTAATATATCCCCATAAAAATAGCTCACTAAAGGTATGATCACAAAAAATTAATACACATGACCTAAACTTTTAAAAATGATGGCATACAAAGGATAAAATGACTTAAAATAGTTGTATGTTAAGCATCTTGAACTGTCATTTTTCATTAATTATATTTATTCCTTGACATTTTCATATATATGTAAGGCAAGCAAATCTCTACAATTTTAAGGCTAGTCTGGCCTACATTGGAGTTCCAGCCTAGCCAAGGATACAGAGTAAAATCCTGTTTCAGAAAACCAAACCAAAACAAAACAAAACAAAAAAACCCAGCAACAACACAAAATGAATTGCATTGTTTGCCCTCACTGTCTCCATCTCTGTCACCACTTCCTACAAAGCCCTTTTCCCATAAATGTCTCTGTTCTGTTTTGTGCCCTGCTATATGCTGAGATGGAGGGGAAGGGAAGGCCAACAGTGAGTAGCTTTCCTCCATGGTCTCTGATGCTTCATAGGTGTCACTTCCTATACACTGTGGTTCCTTGCGGAGATAACCCCTCGCCCCCAAGGATGTTTGGAAATGTCAGGAGACACATTTGGTAGAGACGAATAGACTCAGGAGGCCATGCTATTTCCACCTAATGAGTAAAATAGCCTAAAACTGGCAGGATGGCCCTCATGAGAAATACATTCCCGTAGGCGTTTGAGAACCCCACCTGATAATGGTCTGTTCACTGTCTCCAGATTTTCAAGCACCTTGATAATTACGTTGCCCACACCCGGAAAGCTTAGCAAATGTTCACTGGATGAATAAATATTTCTTCTAATGCCACAATTTCTATGTCATTGCTTAGTCCCTTATGATTTACATCTGAGAGAGGGAACCAAGGGGCGTAGCTTTTCTTTCCCCCAGGAAGGAACCTTGTCTACACTTAGTCATTTTGGAACAGGTTGTCCTTGGGCTGTGAGCCTAGTGAGATGCCTCTTTTGTCCAGGAAGGCAACTGGCAGTCTTATGCCTAGAGTTCTTCTGGAGAAAAAGTTTTCAATCTGTGGGCTATAACCCCTTGGTCGAATGATCCTTTCACGGGGAATGCCTAAGACCATCAGGAGACATATATTTATATTATGATTCATAACTAACAGTAGAAAAATTAGAGTTATGAAGTACCAATAAAAATAATTTTATGGTTGGGGGTCACCACAACATGAGGAATCATATGAAAGGGTGTAGCATTAGGAAGGTTGAGAACCACTGCTCTCGAGGGTCATGTTGTATGTTACTGTTTCTTGTTGAGCTTGGGAGTCTGTGCTTGCACTTTCAGTGGAAATTTTGAAACGTCATTTCTTTCATTTCAAGGACAAAGAAAAAGAAACTCAAACAGTCATGTCCTGGGTTCTCTGGTTAACTTCACATAGTTTCTGTTTCTGCTGCTCCCAGTATTTCTACCAGAGTCAGCCAACTGATATCCTCAATTTCTAATGAGCAAAATGGTTCGAGGAACTTTTCTTCGCTCGGAGGTATGCAGGTCTCCAACCTTGAAGGCTTGTGTCTGGCAGTCTATCGCCTCATGCATTTCACACCCCACCTTTGTACACTACCCAACTACAGCAATTACCAACAGAAATGCAGAGTAAAGAACTTTACCCATCTAATTCCAGAAATAACTGTTGATGTAGCCATTGGAGCTAGATTTCAGGAACGCTATGGTAGCCTTTTTTTGAATGAGCAAACCCACTACAAGGAAGCACCAGGTCTCAGACATCTTATGGCCGTGGACATTTTGTGAATCAAACCCATTCAAATAGAAACCCTGCACCAACAGTTGGGATCATTCCATATACAGATAGGAAACCTATAAATGGACAAATCTCCAAGTAACTGCTCTCCTCTCTTGCTTCCTTTCTGGGTATCTAAGTCTTGACTCTGTGGTCAAATGGCAAGGCTCACCTGGGGACATTCCCATGGTGTTTTTGATTCTTCCTACAATACCCAACTTAAACCAGTTCCCCTAGTTAGACTGCTGTGTATATCCAAAAAAGGAACAAATAAGCAAAACTAAAATGATATGTTTGCTCATTTTCTTACTTCATTGTGTGAGTGAAAGACACTTTCAACATTCTCTTGTGACTTGAAGTGCTCTTCAAGTTGAAATGGCCAATCCACTAAGCAAAAAATACCCATGCAAACTTGTGTGGTTAACAAGCAAATGTGGGGAGGGGGCTTGGCCACCCTCGACACCTTTCCCTCATGGCAGAACTCATTTGCCAAGTAGACATTCCTGTGCTGGGAGGTTCTGGAGTCTTGTTCCTTGGAGACCAGTATGTTCTGAAGGTCAGGCACCTGGAGGTCAGAGCCTCCCCCACCCCCAAGCACAGGCCCATCCAGTGCACTGAGGACAACCCTGTCTCTTTCCTTCAGGTCTTTTCTATGGCTCCAATTCTATTCTTGCTGTTAGCTTCAGAATTCTTGGGAGCCAGGGCGAGGCATGGGAGGCCTGGATAGAGAGTCTGTTCAGGACCTAGTCGGTCTCTGACTCAGCAAGGGGGCTCTTGGATCGGAGAAAGTGGCCACTGTCTGGGTGTCTTGAGTCCTGTTCTTGAGGGTAATGGAGACTCTGTCATTGCTCACGTAAAAGCAATTAGAAAAATGTGTCCTTGGGAGAACTGGACACCAATGGACCGAAGTGTCAACATCTCCATAAAGTTTATCTCCCTATTCCAATCACGGTGCTAGGGCCTATTCCTCTTGTCAAAATTAAATCTTTTCTCTGGTTTCTTGGTCACTCTTCTGGAGTCTCAGGTACAGGCTACTTTCTCTTCTCTACCTCCATCCACCCTACAAACAGGCACCTGGTCCTTACCTGGCAACCCCAGCAAGGTGAAGTAACCTCGGCACTCCGTGAAGCCAGAGCTCTCTCTGACACAAGAACGCCATAGGCCTTGGTAGTTGAATACAGCCGTCACTGGGTTGTTGTATAAGTCCTGGGTGCTCCACTGGTCCATACATGTGGCTGCAATGACGCCTGCAAACCCGATCAGTGAAACCACAAAGCCCAGGCCCTGGCAGGCGGTAACAGACATGATGGAGACGAGCGTCACACAAATTCGGAGGACAAAAGCCAGGCAGGTTCTGAGGGCACCCAGTGTAGGGTTGGCGTTTTCTCAGAGAGGCTGGTGCACACGTCACAAATGGACCGTGTGATGGAGGGGGGACTCACCAGTGCCACCTGGGCTTGCCTTGCTCCTTTATCTACCTAAGCGAGATAATTTCCACAACATGGTACCAAGAGCCATTTGTTTTCCGCCATATGTACACTCTACTCACTGTTTGCCTTTGGAGGGAGTTTCTTTTCTGATTAGCCAGGCTCTCCTCTGGAGAGGGTGAGCAACTGCAGGGATGGCTGCTTAGGAGGCGTGGCATGCTGGTCAGGAGTGGCTTTCAGGGGCCGAGCCACAACATCTCGAGGTTCCAGTGTCCCACGGATCTTTCGATGGAGGATATCGAGCTTCTTTGGGGGACTCCCTAGGGCACTTTCACCTTAGTTAAAAAATCTTTGGCAACATATGTTGAAATAGAATTGATTCTCATTCATCACTGTCCTTATGTTTAAAGAAAAATCACAATATTGAATTAGTAAATTCTGAAACATTGCCTGTGAGGAAAAATACACTGTTAGGTTCTTATGAACCTATGCTCACAGTTTTATCATCAACAGATAACTTTATTTTATGTGTACTTCTATTTAGTGATGCATAACATAATTTAATATATTTTTGATTTATTATCATTGAAATTATAGTCAGTAGTATAATCATGCCTACCATCTCACATATGTGTTTTCTTCATGGGGGATATAGTAACTACCCATGCTTATAAACAGCAGAGAGAACTTTAGCACTGTCTGTGGTGGCTATTATAAACAGCAGGATCAACAGGAAGTGAGGAAAACATGAAAAAGTAGCCACTAACTACACTTCAGAAAGGACTCTTGTTTACAGTATGGGAGCGCAAACATGGAAGGCAAGAGTTATTCTGCTCTTCCTCAGTTGGCAACACGCAATCTTCTCTCACAAAATATCTCTAGTTACAAGAAGACTTAAGTTTTTAGCCCATATATTATTTCTGCTTCTTTTTGTTGATCCTCACGTTGGTGAGTATCTGTGGTGTATGTGAACACTGTGCATTTTGAGATCATTATCATTAAATGTGGGTTCTGATAAGCATTAAAATTTCCAGGAGTGAGAAACTCCACCTGCTCTCTCCAGGTGAAGCAGCCATTCCAGGTTCTAAGGAGAAACTGAACAAGTTCTTGTCATGGGCTCATACTGCCAACTCAGATATGACTCAGAGAAATGACCATCAAACCTGAGTTTCAGTCTAGTGTGGGTGTTCCAAGAGCACGATTCTGCCAAGGAGTGACTCATTTCCACTTGGTTTGGCTTGTGGGAGTGATGAGATAGTGCATCTGTGACTGTGCCCTGGGGGTATAAATGCCCATTTACTCTATTCCATTTGATTCAAGATTCAAAATCCAGAAAGCATGGATATCCGGAACACTGTCTAGCATCCATTAGGTTTCTGGTATGAGTTATTGTCTTGTGCACAGATCGAGTGATTAACAGCATCTGAATTTTCAATAAAACTTAAGATCAAACTCAGCTCATAATGGCCTGGTAAGATGGCTCGGTAGGAAACGGTGCCTGCTACCAAACCTCGCCCCCTGAGTTGGATGCCTGGGATCCACAGAGCAGATGGAGAGAACTGACTCTTGCAAGTTGTCCTCTGATGTCGACGTACATGTCGTGCCATTAATGAGCCCACATATAAAGTCATGCACGTAAAATAAAATGTAATAAAAAAATTTTAAAATCAGCTCATAAACTCAAGCAAATTTTGGGAAAGGATTTGAACAAAACAATATAACATATATGCTCTGGGGCTTGACAAGAAGTGGGTCTGTATATTTTCAACCATGTCTATAGTTGAAACCCAAACAGATGAAACACATGAAAATGGACACCACCGAGGATGCTGCTTCTGCTGCCAGCATATGCTTGTGTGCGGAGATATAGGGCGTAGAGGGCAAATTCTTTGATAGAACCAGCCTGGGGCGAGGATTGGGTGTCACTACAGAGAGCCCTAGCTTCTCTGGTTCTCCCGTCTGTTTTTCTCTAACACCTTTTAGCTGGTGTTTCTTGCTCTGGGCACCTAACCCACCTTCTAAGCATGATCAATGGCTGGAGAGTCTCTTTGGCGACCTCTTCTACAACTTCTCTCGCCATTGTGTTTGCAGATGATTTGGTCGTCCTGAGTCTTTAAGGTTTTATGAATGATTGCATTTTTATGGAAATGATTCAGGAACCTCTTAAAGAAGACCGCAAAGTCACTTTTTCAAGCAAGGATACTGTTAGTTACCACAATCATAGAGAATGTTTTAATACAAAAGATAGAAAACTACGATCTCAGAATGAAAGAATGTCACCAACAGTTATATACATATTAATATTTCACATTATTGTTTCTCAGAAAGTGTATCATGATCATGGGGCAGGGTAGTTCATCAGCCAGCATGGATACAGGAGTCTGGAGCTGCTGGGCTGCTGGCTATAGCCAGTGAGATGTTTACTGCTAAGGCCTGTTGAGTAGCCATGCCAGAGTATGAGGGACAAAAATTTAATTCTTGAGCTGAAGGCGATGGTGGGAGTTTTGGTGAGCTTCAGGGGAGGTGTTAAACTGGGGGAGACTTACGGGCAAAGGCCAGCAAAGCCCAAGGACCCTGAAGGGCAGGGGCTGAGGTTCAGAGAAGTGATATCCGGGGAAACTAATTGATGCCAGAAATAGGCGAGAAAGGAAAGAAGCAAACATCCCTGGGATGGTTTCCGTGAACTTAGGGGGACTCAGAGTGTTCTGTGGACAGGGATGAGGAATGTCATGGAGTGACTGATGGATTTTAGGAGATAGATTTGATCCATTCACGGGAGCATTAGTCTAGGAGTAGTTGTTGAGCTCTGCAGTACACATCACCACTGGTGATGTAGAACAAATACAGGGTAGTATTTGTTCTCAGATATACATAGTTGTCTATCTGTCCGTGTGTGTATAAATTATAAACATGTGTGCACTGGCTAGTTTCATGTCAGCTTGACACAAGCTAAAGTCATTTTGGAAGAGAGAACCTCAAGAAAATACTCCCACGAGATTGGCCTTTGGGCTAGCTTGTAGGGATGTTTTTTTTAATGATAACTGATAGGGAGGGTTCAGATCACAGAGAGCAGTATCACCCCTGGGCTTGTGGTCATGGAACTTGTAAGAAAGTAGACTGAATAAGGATTGGGGGAGTAAGCTGGTAAGCAGCATTTCTCCATGGCCTCTGTTTCAGTTTTGGCTTCCAGTTTCCTGCCCTGCTTGAGTTTTTGCCCTGACTTCCTTTGATGATGAACTGTGATGCGGACTGTAAGCTAAAATAAAACCTTTCCTCCCCGAGCTGTTTGTTGTCATGTCTTCATCACAGCAAGAGAATCTTTAACTAAGATGAGGTGATGATATATTTGTGTGTTATGTACTCTAGAACACTTGTCTAGCATGGGTGAGGTCCTAGGTTCAATCCCTAGCATCATATACATACATACATGCATGCATGCATACATACATTATATTCTCATATGAAAACTGAAAGAGGATAGTTCAATGCTAATATTAAACAGAACTTCTTGATTTGTCTCCCTGCACCCAGTGGATTATTTTGTCTATTTATGGCCTGTGCACAGCATGGACTAGGAGATCATGGCCAAATCATTACTGAGAGAAACAGATAGGTAGGCATGCAGACGACTTTGGGGAGGCCGAGGAATAGAAAGAACTCAAAGCCAAAAGGTCTGGCTTTCTTTGGGATAAAAGAGAAGGGAGTGAAATAAAGAGAAATGAAGTGGAAAGAAGAGAGGAAAAAGTGCAGTTTGGAGTAGGAGGAAGAAGGAGACTTCAAGAAATCAGCGAGGGCTTGATGAGTCAGCGAGGCAGAGCTAACTCACAGAAAGGCACCTTGAAACTGTTTGGAATTCAAGTTTATTTAGACCCCACAGGCTGGGCCTGTGGTTCTTCTTCTTTCTCTATGAGATACACACCATGCTGTCCATGATGCTGGCGAGTGGCTTCCGTAAAGGCAGAGGGTGGAGTGGGAAGGGCTCAAATAAAAACCGGGAGAGCGACAAATCCTAAGCCTCAGTGATTCTGGTTTCCAGGTCAGAGGGCTCTATGGCTCGGTGTTAGCTTTTTGAGTCATCTGATAACAGTAGGGAACCAGCCAGCTTGATTTGCTTAGAAAGGACTCTCCTTCTATCACAGAAAAACACTGATTCTGAAAACCCCCCAGTTTCAGACAAACTGGACAGTTGACTAACTTCAGTCATGGCACTTTGATTGCTACTGGGAGGACCAGTGTCTGACTCCTGGTCAGTTCACTAGCTCCTGGGGAGTGGCTTCTTCTGCAGACATGGGATTGGCAGAGGCCTTGCTGCTTGGTGTCTTTCACTTCCCAGTCACAATCATTGGATTGTGGATGGGCACATGACAATGACACCAGGGAGACTCAGTTTTAGACCCATTTCAAAAACTAGAATTTCACATAGCCCAGACTGGGTTCAAACTTTACACATAGTCAAGGGGTGATTTGAGCTACTGACCCTCCATCCTCCCTCTCCTGAGTGCTAAGGTTACAGGCGTGTACCTCCTGCCCAGTTTCTTCAGTTCTACGGCTCAAACCTAGAGCCTTGAGCATTCTTGGCAAACATTTTATTAGCTAAGGCACATCCCTAGAAATTCTGAAGTTTTGTTGGGCCCTATTGGGAAAGGAAAGGGCGGGGGGAGGGATGCTTTCAGTGGGATCATAGGTAGTGAGCTTAGCAAACATTTAAAGTTAGACTTTCCAGTGTAAACTAAAATGGCGGAGAGCAGCAGAGAGATGGAGAGAACCTGCAGTTCCTGATATCTGGGCTTCTCCACCAGACCATGCCTGAAGAGAGCTTCATGTGAGTGGTTTTCGTTATGTGAATCAACATGTCTCCCTCTACCTTTACCACCCAACCCCAGCCCTGCTCATGCCAGTTTGATTGGCATTTTCTTTCAGTTAAGAGAATCCTGACAAACACAGCTGCTAGTCATCAAATAGAGGCAAGAAAATGAATATGTAGTGCCCTACCCAGGGGCCTCACTCATTCTTCATCTTGACGCTGGGAGAAGGGGATGAGGTAGCTGCTAATCTTCCTTCAGGTAAGAAGAGACTGTCAGCAGTTTCATGGGGTTAAACAGCCAGGAGTAAAGAGAGACCACTGTTGTCTAATGCGGAAGGAATCAGGATAATTCAGTACCAAAGCTAAAGGATATTCAGAAAATTACAGATTTTCTTGCTATATTGTATTTATGATTTTAATTTCTCCCTCTGCCTAAGGCAATTAATACTACAGTTTTGACAAACTGTGCTAAACTTGACTTGAGGGTAGCTTTTGGAGAGCAGCAAAATTGGAGAAAGATGAAATCAAGGGATAATCGGACTAATATCATGCAGTTCTTTGTCCAACACAAAATTTTAAAATATTTCTCCAACATTTATCTAGATAAAAAAAGAAAAACTCACTTTGATGATAAATTCACTTCTATGGGTGACAGCCGATGTAAAAAATTCCATGAACTGTTTCTCACTTTCTGAAGTTCTCGTCTGTCTGGTAGTCGGAAGATCTTCTACAGCAGGAGTCTAGGACTTTAACAACAGGGGTGAGCAAACAGCATCCTGCCATCTCTGACATAGTTTCATAATCACAGATTTCTGTGTTAGAAAGCTTGGGCAATTTTTGATGACTAGCTTTAGGTTGGCAGCATCGAAGAGCAAGACGTAGATCCTGGAGACTCTTGGCTAGTAAATTTTCACAGAAAACATAGTCTACTTTGGGGTAGAAGCCTGATTGATGGGCATCTGTGGTAGTTTGGATGTAATTGGCCCCATAATCTCATATGGAGTGGCGCTGTTAGGAGGTGTGGCTTTGATGGAGTGGGTATGGCCTTGTTGGAGGAAGTGTGTCACTGTGGGGGTGGGCTTTGAGGTTTTCTATGCTCAGGATGGTCTCCATTGTCTCAGTTGACTTCCTGTTGCCTAAAAGGTGTATGACTCTCAGCTTCTACTCCAGCACATATGCCTGCACACCATCATGCTCCCCACCATCATGATAATGGACTGAACCTCTAAACTTGTAAGTGGGCCACCCCAATTAAATGTTTTCTTTCTAAGAGTTGCTGTGGTCATGGTGTCTCTTTGCAGTACTAAAAACCTGAAAATAAAATCATAATTCCAATTTATTCATTGATGGCTTGAAACCCTTCAGGCTGTTAGTACTTCAGCTGGCTGGTTAGTCTAGTTCTAATCCAGCTTTGGAAAGAAGGGGTGACAGAAGACTTGAGGTAGAGAAGCTGGATTCTTGACTCTGCAGCCAAAGTAACTGCAAAGGGGGCAGGGAGAGCTGGTGGTTTCTCACAGTGACAACTGGAATGCCATGTGGAAGGCTTCTGTGTCTAGGAATCGTAGGGCAGGACATATGATCAATTTCTGACACAATTTAAAAAGCTGAAGGAATATTCAGGGAAAAGCTTAGGCTGTAATAAACTATACAAGTTAACATGAAGGTGTTAGTCTAAAAGAGAAGGAAAAGCAGTACCCCGAGCTAGCAATGAACACTGAAGCTAACTACTTTAGTTGAGGACATTATTGACTCTTCCAAATTAAGGCTTTTCATTTGGCATCTTGTGGGGCATGGACAGGGCACAAAGTTTCAAAGTTTCATGGGAGTAACTCAGGTTTAGGAGACTGGAGTCTCTTCTATAATAAACACAAAGATTCAATCTGTAGGAAAAGAATACAGAAGTTTATAATTGTAGCTCACAATTTCTCAAAGTTATAATTCTAAACTTCTCTATTTTCCATTTTTGTGTGTTCCTCAAATTATTCATTCAAAGAATTTTTATGTGTAGTCAAGGATAACTGGATATGTATAAATAAAATTCAAGGATGAAGAGCCAACAAACAAAACAACATCACATAAGACAGCTATAAAGCAAATTAATGGGTTGATAGGTCCATTAAAGAAGTTATTTAGAGAACACTGGGTGGGTTTTAAGAGGAGAGAGAAAAAAGAGTGCCTGGAGAGGTGGTCTAGCAGTTAAGAACACTTCACTGCTCCAAGAGGACTTGGGTTTGGTTCCCAGAACCTACACAACAGCTCACAACTGTCTGTGACTCCAGTTCCAGGGGATCTGCCCTCTTTTGGCCTCTACATGTATGATATACACATGTGATGCGCATAATACATAGATGCGGTCAAATACATATATATATACATAAAAAATAAATTTTTAGAAAAAATAAGAAGGGAGGGAAGTTTGGGAGGGAGGGAGGAAGAAGATAAAAAGGGGCAGGGCGAAGCCTGGAAGACAAATTGATAAGGTGTAAGCATGTATTTAATTGCAATTCATATAGGAGAGGCTAGAACTCAGTAGATGCTGATGTGAGTGGATAATCACCGAGAACTCTCTAGAATTACAGAGAGATACCAATATTCTGCATCTTCAACAAGCTCCAGAATCATAATAACGTAAATCAAAAGACTACTCCTAGCTACATCATGATGCTTCAGAAAATCAAAGATAAAGGAACATTTTAATAATAAAAAATAGTTTCACTATATGGGAGTGGTAATTAGATGGAATAAGATTGAAAGTCAGAAGACACCATGGAACAACACCCTCTCAGAGCTGAAGAAAGGTAGTGGTAATGTAGAAATTTACGTTCGGGAAGCAAAATCTTGCAGAAATAGAGGTAAATTTTAAAATGTTTTCAAACCAGTAAAATGGAGTGACTTCTCTAAGAGCAGACTTGTAACAAAGCAAATTCTAAAAAATGTTTTAAGTCAAAAAAGTTTATAAGTTTTCTAAGTTAGAAGAAAAATGGTGAGGAGATTGAAACTCCCACCACTGAAATCAGAAGTAAAAATAAAAGACAGAATACTTGCCCGATAAGGACCTAGGCAAATATGTCTGTTTCCATCATTTTCCTGGAGGTTCTAGTCAGCGTACTTAGGCAACAAAAAGAAATGAAAGGTGTTCAGATTGGAAGGAGAAGCAAAAACCTCTCCATTTGCTAAGGAAGCATATTATAAATAGGAGCTTTACTCTTTTGACCTTACATATAAGAAAAACTTAAAGCATCCATTTTTTTAAAAAGCCAAATAATGGAGCAAGTCAAGTTGTAGGGTTCATGGTCAATATAAAAATAAAAATACACTTTGCAATGAGAAACCTGCAAATAACGTTTAGAAAACAATCCCAGTGTCAAATCAGTACCCAAAGGAGTAAAATATTGGACTGGAGAGGTGCCATGGTGGGTAAAGCAAGAGCTGTGTAAGTGTGAGGGTCTCAGTCCAAACTCCTAGACCCCATGGGAAAGGTGGCACGGTAGTGCACACCTGTAATGTGAGTGCTCCCACAGTGTGATAGGTATCGATCCCTGGAACTTCATGGGCTAGCCTGGTCTACACAGTGGTGACTCTGCGCTCAAACAAGGTATAAGCTGAGGTTCTCCTCTGACTTCTCCTTTACTTCCTCTCCCGCCCCTCCCCTCCCTTTCTCACTAGGTAGACCCTGTCCTGCTTGGAACTCTCCATGTAAACCAGGTTGGCCTCAGATTCGCAGATCTGCCTCTGGAATGACTCCTTTGTAGAAGGTGACAAGCTTATTCTAAACTCCAAAGAGTCTAGGAAAGTCCATAAAAAAGAAGAATGAAATGAGAGGACTTAATCTTTCGGATTTGAAAATGTATTCTGCAGGGGTCAAGACAGCGTGGCACAAAATACAAGAGCAAATTCACGACTCAGTAGCGGAACTCAGAGTCCAAAAATAAGCCCTCACATCCCGGCCAGCTGCTTTTTGAAAGAGTTTTAAGACAATTCAGTGGAGAAAGAGAATAATTCCTTCCACGGGACAGTTGAGTCCATATCCCTAGCTCACACCACTCACGAACATCAATTCAAAAGGGATCAAAACACTAAACACAAGAGCTAAAAGTACGAACATCTTAGAAGAAAACATTGACATATTTCTCCCTCTCAGAGCAGAGGATGGTTGCTTGAGTATGACACCCGAAGTGTAACTAACAAACAAAAACAAAGAAATCAGATTTCAACAAAATCAAACTTTGTGTATGTGTCAAAGGACACGAACAAAAAAGTTAAGACAATCGCCCGACTAGGATGCTGTGAGACTCCTGGAGGATTGAGAAAGCATTTCACGCCGAAGCGTGGAGATAAGCTAAGCAAGTGCACAGCTGGTCCTCTTGGGAGGATGGATTTCTGTACGCTAAACACTTCCGGGGGAGGTCTGTGCAGCGATTGGATTTCTCAAGCTGAGATGTTGTGGACATGAACTGAGAAACAGGGCTTGCCTCTGACTTCAATTAATTGAAATAAAGTCAACTTTTAAGTATAAAGTTAAATTATCATTAGATAACGTATGCAACAAATTAACCCGGTCACGCCAGTAAGGTAACAGGAGAATGCCTTTGGGAGAAGTCGGGATGTTGACCACCTATGTCCCGGTTTACCTACTAGCACCCAGCACCTCGCATGCCTTATCGTAGCAACCATGAGTATCAGGAAGCACAGGACTGTTTTCTGCTCTCAGGAATCGGGAGCAGAGTCAGGCGAGAGCAAACAAGGTGGGAAGGCTGGTTTCTGTTTGACTAGCAGTAGACCTGCTTGGCTTCCTGCCACCTCCCAGTATTCAATACACGAAGTGCACACTCACTTTGGGGTGCTTTTATTCAGGGGAGTTACAAATTTACACAAAGCGTTTCTGAGTTGTGGGTAAGACTAAGAATACAATCTGATTTTATATCATAAAGGTTTTCTTTAAATAGCATATTTATTTTTTCTTATCAGAAAAGTCATACAGAACACTGAAAAATAGAGAAAAAATGAAAAAGTTTTCCAATCTCCAAGCGAAGATGGCCAGGTGGGGCCCAGAGGACTTTTGGGGCATGGGAGTGATTCATAGGATGTGCTGTAGTGGTAGACACCGGCTGCTAAATATTTGTCTAAACTCCAGAAGGTACGACTCTGAATCCTGTGGACTCTGCATGATGGTGTGTCAACGCAGGCTTGTGAGAGAAAACACCATCTGGTGGGGACATGGACGACAGGGAAGTCTCTGCAATGGGTGGGTATGGGGATAAGTTACGTATGGGAAGTCTCATTCATTCTACTCAATTTCAACGTGAACCTAAAACTATTATAAAACTAAAATGAAAAATAAATAAAATCTCCCCTCCTCCTCAAATTCCTAAATCACACCAGCACAGAAAATAAAATACAACCCTCCCTTTAGGAGTTACCACTCCTGACAATTTGTCTTTATTTTCCGCCAATCTTCTTTTCTTCATATTGTATACATTTTAATACAGCTGGAATCGAACTGGATGGATAGTTTTCAATCATGCTTTTTCCAATATAACTTGGTATTCGGGAGATGTATTTCTTCCACTGAGACCTCATTGCCAGCACATGTTTCCAACAGTTTGTTCTGTGGCACCATCAAGTTTCTTTGCTGCCTCTTCCACTTGGATATTTAGGTTGTCTTCAGAGTTTGATTTTTATGTACAGCATTGGTTCTGGAAAAACTAGAACTTGTGCATTTTGAAATATTGAAGGGTAGAAGTTGAAAGCTAGTGCTTGAGATGCGAGCCAATCCCGCTTACTCGTTCATATGACATCATCTCTGACTGAGGGACTCAGCCAAGGAAGTCGGGCAGAAACCACGGGGAAGGCTCCTTGCTGCCTTGCCCCTTCAGGCTCATGTCTAGCTGGCTTTCTGATACAGTCAAGGACCACCTGCCTAGGGAATGGTGCTGCCCACACTGGGGTGGGCTCTTCTTTATCAGTTAACAATCAAGACAACCTTTTATAGACATGCCCATGGGCCAACCTGATCAAAACAATTGCTCAAGTAGACTCCTTTTTCAGGTGATTGAGCGTGTCAGTTGATGGTTAACGCCAACTAGGACCGAAGGGCAAGAGAGAAGATGTTAGCACAGATCCCTGGCATCTAGCAGCGGTGTCTGAGGAGATTGTGGCAGTTGTGTGTGTGTGTGTGTGTGTGTGTGTGTGTGTGTAGGAGTTCCCTGGTTAGTTGAAGGGATCTGTAGGCATAGGCTTCTGAGTCCTCAGCATATGAACAACACCTGAAGAGAGGACCAAGAGGATCATTAGAATAATGAAATGACTCAGGAAGATGTGTAAAATTGGTTCTACAGAGGGCCCAGATCTGGTCTTTAAAATGCTCTCAACCCATAGAGGGCAGGTAGGGCAAGGAGCATCAGCAAAAAGTTTGGGAAGGGTTGAGTAGAGAGGTGGAAAAGAAGTTGTGGCTGTAGGGTCACAGAAGGCAAAAAAGGGGGGTGCTTTGGGAAGGAGGAGGAAGAGGAGGGGTGGAACACTGTCTTGTGCTGCTAGAGGCTAAGCAGATGGAGGACTGAGGAGTGTCTTGTGGGTTGATTGACAAGGGAGCTCACTAGTGCCTTTCCCAAGGATGTTTTTAGTACAAATGTTAGGGAAGGATGCTGGAACAGAGAGAGAAGGAGTGTGTAAGTCAGGAGAAGGGGGAACTTACAGTAGAGACTTGTCATAAATTTGTTCAAGAAAGGGCAGATGAGAAATAGAACCATGGCAGCGAAGAGCATGGAGTTGGGGGTAAATTGGGAGAGGGAGCAGAGGGACATGGTTAAGCATGTTTAATTGCAGATGAGCAACCAGAAGAGAAGTAGCGACGCAGGCGAGAGGGTCCCCGAGGGGCTCAAGTCTCTGTGGTGGTAGGATGAAGCTCAGACAAACAGGACGTTCCTACCTTCCATTCATGCTAAGTGACTTGTTGAGCATCATTCTCAGGCTGGTGAGCTGGTGCAGCGGGTCAAAGCACTTGCTGACGACAGAAGTCTATCCCAGAAGGAGAGAACTCATCCTCCAAAGACATCCTCTGACCTTCACAGGTGCCCTGACATGTGTGCACTTACACACACATACACCACCATAACAACGACTAAAATCAGATTTAAAAAGCTATTTTTAACTCTCCACCACCCTCAATTTGTTCTTGAATTTACTTATCTATCCACTCACTCATAAGTTCATACATAATTCAATACATAATCAACCTTGATATTTGGGAATTATTAGATACAGGAGTGGGTTCAGAGCCTGGCATTTAGTGTTGTCACGAGGACCCCATCTTTCATCTGCTTCCTGCCTCTACTTAGCTGGTGACTGGCCAGCTCAATGCCTCTAGACATGGAAGTTTGTTAGCCTCTAGAACCTGGTTCAGCAGCTCGGCAAGGCCCGAGAGCCTGCATGCATTTCAGACAAACTCCCAGGTGAAACCTATGTTCTGAGTAGCAACGGTCGAACTGGTGCTGTCTGAGACAAATTCCAGATAATGAGTTTTATTATAAGCATAATCCAAACTTTAGAATGGAACATATTTATACTTATTAGATATACCAAGAAATTTTGTGTCTGCTGGAAATTGATATTTAATGGGGTACCCAGTGTTCTTATTTGTTAAGCATGGCAGCCTTACATATGATTTAAGCAGCAGATATGAACTACATATGTAACTCAACTGTATTTTAAAAGGTAAAAAAGGAAGAAGCAAATTAAATAATGCCATTTATTGAATCTATCATTAAAAAAACTTTCAACATATAATCCACATAGAAATTCTTTTCTAGTCCTATGGGTTTGAAATCCAGTGGGCATTCTATTCTGCATTTCCATTGCAATTAGAATGTTCATTTTTCCTACTTTATTGTTAAAAAAAAATCCTTGAAAATAAACAAAAACATCACTATCAAAATTCACCAGACTCAAAGACCACACAATTTAACAAACCTATATACAGTTAGGGTTGACAAGGAAAATGGGAGCTGTGAAGCTTCTCGTTAAATTTATGCACTTAATCACCACCAAAACAGGCAAATACAATCCATGGCAGAATTAGAACCAGAAAAACATTTAGCTTTATAGACATAAGCTCATGTCTGTTAAGCAAGTTCAGTTCTGCCCAATTCCCTTATATTTAGCTTTCCTTGGTCTCTTTTCCTCATGTTATCCTGTACCTACATGTACATTTTTTACACATACATATTATACCACGTGCAAACACACAACAAACACACAGTCACTTGGCTCGATTTTGCATATGTCAGAGAACACATGATTTTTTTGTGATTGTCTGATGTCGCATTTAATATATTTTAAACCCATCTGTTAGTTTAATATATTCTAAACCCATCCATTTTCTCAGATTTTTTTTTTTAATTTCATTTTTCTTTAGTCGTTGATAGCTGCTTCTGGCTGCTGGTGGCAGTATTGGACAACAGAGACACAATTCTCTCCAAGTTATTTGGAGGGCAGTGAGCTCAGAGCTTGTTTTTAAAGCCCTTAGGTCCTTAGGGGATTCCAATTCAGTCTCCAACCTCCCAAGGCGCCAGGAGGCGCGCATTCCGGCGGTGGCAGCCACCACCAGAGGGAGCCAGCAGCTCGGAGTAAAGCCTTCAGGTCTCAAGGCCCTGGCTAGCCCCGGGCTCAGGAAACTGGCTGAGCTCTGGTTGTTACCTTCACTCTCGCCTTCCCAGCAGGGGTTTTCCAATCTGGGTCACTCTGGAGTTCTTTGTTGGTTCTTCCTGTTGGCAGTATCTTAATTGTCCCCTCCCGCTTCCTATGGCCATTCCCTTACCCCCAATGGGAGGGTAGTCAGAGGAGCCAGGAGTCTGCCAGTCCAGCCTGCTTTGCTCACCACGAGGCTGTTTGGAGCTTTCTCAGCAGTGTAGAGACAACGCCCGCCTCGCTGCTGCGCCCAGGAAGGGCAGCGGGTGACACGGTACTGAGGGCGAGGTCCAGGAACCGAGCTACCAAATCACAGTTCAGGTCTCCCGCCCTACAAAGGCCACCGACAGCCTCACGTGTGAGTTCCCAAACCTCTAGGCCTGGACTCAATTTAAAATGGGGGTGCGCCCAAGGATTATGGATTAGAGTTTGAAAATTTAGCGGATAATCCTTGAGTGTTGAGTGGGAATCAAAGGTAGAAGAAGTATACAGGGGAGTTGGATTCCGGGTCCTGGGTTCCGTGTCTTACTTTGCTGTTTAACCTTTCTGAGCCTCATTTACGCCATTTGTTAAAGGAGACACACATGCGAACAACTGTGCTTAAAGCAGCTGGTCCACCAAGAGCCAAGCAGTGCAAAACAAAGGCAAAGGACAAACACCAAACTGACCTAGAGATTGACCCAATCAGATCTGGAATTTTAATTATCTCATAAAACATTCTGGTTTAAAGTATTCCCCCCCCCCCCCCCCCCCCCCCCCCGTGTACCATGCTGCACTTGTGGAAGTCACAGGGATAATTTGCAGGACTCCAGGCTTTCCTTCCACCTCGTGGGTCCCAAGGATTGTGACAAGTGCTTTTACTAGCTGAGCCTTCTCAGCAGACCCATTCTGTTTGTTTTTACCTGAGGTGGTAATTGTAGCGCAAAGTGACTGCAGGGTTCTCAGGCAAGCCCAGAGAGTGAGGAAATCCTGAAGCTTCTGTGTTCACTTTCAGCTGGTGAAGAAATGAAACCCTCTGTTCAAATTCTAAAACGCCAACAAGAAGCAAAGGTTAAAATTGCATTTGTGCATGCATGTACATGCTCCTGTATGTATGTATGTATGTATGTGTGCACATGGAAGCCAGAGGTCTACACTTCTTCAATCAACTCTCCGTCTGACTTTTGGAGATATTGTCTCTCACTGAACCTTGGAGCTCATAGATTTGGCTGGTCCAGCAAACCTCAGGGATTTTTCTGTCTCTGACCACCCAGTGCTGGGATTGCAGGCACACACTGCTGGGTTCAGGCGTATACACGGATGCTGAGGATCCAGCCCTTTATAGACTGAGCCATCTTCCCAGTCCCTGACTGCATTTTTATTATGTCAACAACAGCATCTATTCAATATGGTGAATATCTTATACCTTTTTATTTTTTACTTAGGAAGTCATGGCATAATTTTAAATTTTTATTATACATTCACCTCAAACTTTCAAAAAGCTTAATATTATCTTTATGTTTGGTTGCATTTTAAACTTAATTTAATTAGCATGGTATTAATGTATGTCTTTAATATTTTCTGTTGTGAATGATAACGATACAGATATCTTAGAACATCAATTATTTCTCAATAGTTTCATTATTTTCTTATGATAAACTCTTTGAGGTGGAATATTTGATATGAACATAAAATAAATTTGGATTTAAAAGGATACTTTTCTCATTCACTTAAAAACTAAAGGTTTTCAGTTTTTAGTTTTTTTTTTTTTTAAATCACTTCAGGAACAAGCAGTTGAAGTGATGTCCCTCCTCCCCAACTTGAAGCTCTTGATTTGTCTGCTGAACATGGCTTCCTGCCTTGGTAAACATTTTTATTTCTTCTCTTTTGACTTTCTTACTCATGTTATTAAGTAAGGTTCTAATCAGAATAATAAATCCATTTCAAGATTGTATTTAATACTTTTTAAAGGTAAAATTAATGTCAAATGGGTAGGCAGAAGTAGTTACCCCCAAAGTATGCATAAAACGAATACTTACAATGATCATTTTAAAATACTTTTTGGATTTTTACAATATTGCATTCTTTTTATTAGTTCTCTAATAATATCATCTAATTAGTTTTGATCATATTAATCCTCTCCCCAACTCTTCCCACATCCATGTCCCTCCCTCCCACCCTCTCTAACTCTGTATACTCTTTTATCCTGTCTCCTATGACGTACAACTTGTGCTGCCCTTACATTCATGAATGTGTGGCCTTTCACGAGAGTGTTGTTGATCTATGGTAACAGTGGTTTTTAAAGAAAACTGACTTTCTCCTCCCAGCCGCTTCCGATAGCTGATAGGTCTCTGTTGGGGGTGGGGGTGGGACTTTACATCTATCTTCTCTCCCCATGCTGTGATTTGATCTGGCCTGGTCTTGCATGGATCCTGTGCATGTGGTCATACCTGCTAACACAGTTTGAAACTGACTGCTAGTGACCTACTGTTATCCTTGATTAGTGCGTCTCTCAGTCCTCGTCACAGAGGCGTCTGTTTGCGGTTGATGGTGGCTAACACAGAGACCCTCAACTGACCAAGACAATAAGAGCCTGTGGAATTCTCAGCCCTAAATGGGTCATCGAGACTGTACCCCCACCTCCCAAGACGTAGGGATCATCACCAAAAAGGAGACAGAGGAGTGTAAGAACAAGAGATGGTGAACAAATGCAGGAATCTAAAAAATAGTTTAAATCTGCATTGCCCTGATGGTTAAGGATGTTGAGCCTTTTAAAAACGTGTTTCCTGACCTTTTGTGTCCCCCTTTGGAGAACTCTGTTTAGTTACATAAGCCATTTTATAATTGGATTGTTTATTTTCTTGGAGTTTAGTTTCCTGAGCTTCTTGTATATTCTAGTTATGAACACTCTATCATGTATATATCTGGCAAATATTTTCTCCTATTCTGTGGGCCACCTCTTCACTCAGTTACCAGTTTCCTTTGCTGTGCAGAAGCATTTTAGTTCTACTGTGATCCTTTGTTGATTGTTGGTCTGCTTTCCTGTGTCCTAATCAGAAAAAAAATTCCAGTTCCCACTTTCTCTTCTGGCAGTCTCTGGGCATCAGGTCTTATATTGAGATCTTTGGTGCATTTGAAGTTGCTTTTTAAAATTACTTTGTTCAAGGTGATATATCAGGATCTAGTTTTATTCTTTTACATATTGAGATCCAGGTTTCCCAGCACGGTTTATTGAAGCTGATGTCTTTTGTCTAGAGAATATCTTTGAATTTTTGTCAAATCAGGTATTTGTAATTGCATGGATTTTTATCTGATCCTCTATTCTATTCCGTTGATGTATGTGTCTGTTTTTGCTCCACCACCGGGCTGCTTTTGCTACTATGACTCTGTAGTACAGCTTGGAATCAGGAGTGGCAATACCTCGTACAATGCTCATTTTGTCTAGGATTAATTTGTGTTTTCAGAAAAATTTTGAGATTTTTTTTTCTGTCTCTGAAAATTGTCCTTGGAATCTTTACTGGGATTGTACTGAGCCTATAGATTGGCTTTGGTACAGTGGTTATTTTTGCAATATTGATTCTTCCAATCCACGAGAAAGGGTGATCTTTTTCATCTTCTGGTGTTGGCCTGAATTCCTTTCCTTGGTGATTCTAAGTTTTCACTACAAAGGTCTTTCATTTCCTTGGTTATGTTTATTCCAAGATTTATTTTTTGGGGGATTGTTACAGACAGTTGTGAGCTTCCTAACACAAGTGCTGAGGATTAAACTTGAGTCCACCCTAAACCATTGAGACATCTCTCAAACCTCAGTGGCATTGATCTTTGATAGTGAAATATATTTCTTGTAGTCAGCAAAATGATGGATCATGTTTTCTAATCCAACGTGCCTGTCTGTGTCTTTTTATTGGTGAAATTGAGACCATTAATATTCAGAGTTATTATTGAAAGGTGCACATTAATTTCTGTCATTTTGAGAGTGTTGTGGGTTTTCTTAGGCATTATTTGACTAACTGTCCTGGTATTATTTTTTCCTGTGTATTCTTTGGTGTCTTTATCCTTCTCTTCAGTCTGGAGTATTCTTTCCAGAATGTGCTGTAGAGTTGATTAATGTTCATAAATTCCTTTGGTTTGTTTTTATCAAGGAAAATATTAATATCTCCTTCATTTATAAAGGATTGATTTTTCTAGGTGTAATATTTTTGGGTTGGCACTTGTGATCTTTCAGAGTTGGGAATACATTTTTCTAAGGCTGTTTTCAAATCAGTCTGTCTTTAAGACTGGACTTTTCTTTCTTACAGCCTTCAGTATTCTTAATCCTGTGTTTTAACTGTAATATGCCATGGTGGCTTTATTTTCTGGTCCTGACTGTTTGGTGTTCTCTGAACCTCTTTGTCTGCCTTTGACTTGGGATTCTTCTCCTTCTTCTGTACCCCAAAACTATAGATTTGCTCTTTACATGATGTCTCAAATATCCTGCATGTTCCATTGATGCATTTTAAAGAAGAGTCATCTCCTTGGTGTGAGTGATTCCATTCATCTACCTTGTCTTCAGGCCCTGATGGATTGTTTTCCACATGGTCCATTCTGCCAGCGAGGGCTTCATTTGATCAGTAATATTTGTTCACTTCTGGCTCCACTTCAGTTTGAATTTCTCTTTATTGAATTCTATTTTCATATCTTGATTTGCCTTCCTTACTGTTTGTGTTTTCATGAGCTTCAATCAATTTATCCCTATCCCATCTCAATTCATTCAGGTGTTTTTTTCATGACTCTTTCATATCTTTGAACTCTTTGAACATGTTTATAGCTGTTTTGTTTTTTATTTTGAATTCTTCATTTCAAATTTTATCTAAGTCATTCTCCTTGAGGACCATTTTTATGGGATTGGCTACTGAGGGGCATATTGTCTTGCTTTTGTTTTTCTGATGAAATCTGGACTTATGGGGTTGGGTTATTGGTCATATCTTTTGTTAGGTTTCTTAACTCACATCTCAGACCCTGGAAGTGGGCTGTGGGATGGGTATTTTGAGGAAGATTGGAAGGGACAGAGGTGGGTCACAGTAGGGGGTCTGCCTTATTGGGTTCATGGTAACCTGGGCTGCTTGTGGAAGGTCAGTTGGAGAGGGCTTTTGGGGTGGGGGAGGGGCTGGAGTAATTGAGGCAGAGGAACTCTGTTCAGGCCAAGTTGGGCTGAGCCACATGTGGCCGTTCTGCTGGAGAGGCTCCTGAGATTTAGGAGGGGCATAGATGGCTATAGTTGGGGTCTGTGCTGCCGTGTGCCTCTTGCGGTAGTTCTGTAGATGGCTTTGGGGGAAGGTGAGAGGTTGCAGGTGATCAGGCTATGGTCCTCACTGGGCTATGTCAGTTCAGCAACTGCCTACTGTTAGTTTTTGAGATAGGGTCTTGCTATGTGGCCTATGCAAACTTGTGATCTGCCTGCTTCCACCCTTTGAGTGCTGGAGTTGCAAGCATGTGCCATTATCACTGGCTACAATAGATCTATACTTATCTACATATTTAACTTTATTGTATGTATATGAGTGTTTTGCTTGCATGTATTGTGTTCCTTGTACCCGTGGGAGACAGCAGAGGGCACTGGATCTCCTGGAATTGGGTCACAGGTTGTGAGCTGCCACATAGTTGCGGGGAATAGAATCCAGGTCCTCTGCAGAGCAGCCAGGGCTCTTACCTCTGAGTCATCTCTCTGGCCCCAATATCTTTAAATGTGAACGATTACAGCAAAGTTTGCATTCCTTTACTTTTAAAGACAAGAAAATCTTCATGTGCTTTCATAACCAGGATTGTAGTATTCTCATTTAACAATGACAACACCATTGCTGATCTTCCCACCTCCTGCTGACAGGCGGGAACAAGCATATTTAACTGTGCCCAAAGCAAACACATGTGAACCCTAACCCCTCAGCATGTACCCCTGAAACAAATGTGTCCAGTTATACTTGTGTGCCTTGGGTCAACTGGGAATACTCTTAATTAACTTCTTAATAGAAAATGTTTATTCAAAGATAAACAGTAAAAAAAGTGCCAATTTGAAACTTACATATGTATTACTGATACTTGAGCACAATTGCAAAAATTATTTAGATCTTGAAACCACAAAAGATGCTTTAAGGAGGGATATTTATCATTGCCAGCAATGGAAAGACCATACAATAATAGCTATACATGAATATGATTATTGCCTTTAAATTCTCCATGGACAATGCATGTCTGATGCTTGTCTATTTTCTTTACTCTTCAAGAGAACCAGGGATGCTCCAGGTTCTGTCATGGAGTGAACAGAGTCAACTTCCTCTCTATTTACTAAACACAGAATTATTCTCTCTTGCCTGAGAGCTCATGGCTGGAGAGGTGTGCCCAGTCGTGTCGTTGCTTCTTGTGGAAACTGCTTTGTGGGGTGGTTTCCCGCTTACTCTCCTCAGAGTGGTGGAGATTCTCTGTGGTGTAATTTTTCTTGTCGGGACAGAAGAGGTTCTTCAACTCTTGTTTTGAAGGGAGAAGTCAATTTGTGAATGGGAACCAAGCTGAGTACAGCCCTCCCACCTCCCGGGCAAAGACCCAAATGTGTGACCACATATACAATCTGCAAAACATTCGAGGGATGTCCGCGTTTCCATGTCCGGTGTCAGCTGGGCTCAGAGGCCCTTCGCCTCCTCATCCTCCTCGCTGGGTTTGGAGTACGACATACGGTATCCTCTTTGGCTTTTCCTGCATTAAGACTGTTCCTGGGGGGCAACACAGCTCGCAAGAAGTTGATTCTTAGCATCTAAGCTCAGGAAAGTTTCAACCTGAGTGCCTGCGACAGTTAAGAGGTTTGCAGTTATAGAGGAGGGGCTCTCTTGTGGTACCATGTACCTTCCCTGAGTGGTGACAGCCAGCGAACGAGGGCCAGTGACTATAGTCGTCAATCAGGACTCGTCTTTGGTGATGTTTCAGCACACACTTATCTCCCAAGTCCTTGAGGGGAATACAGTCCATATGGTTTCCCATTGGGCCTGATAAGTCTCCAAAGCCTCCCTGGGTATGATGCCCACGCCAAGAAGGCACTGCAGCAATTGAAGGAGGGGTTTTCACCCTGAGCTCTGGGGTCTATTTATCTTCCAGCCAATGTTACTTTCTTTTGCCAAGCTTCATAATAGCTGGACCCCCTCTTCCTTCATAGCCTCATAATAAAGTGAGGGGAGGGTTCAAAAAAAAAATCTTCCCCTGGCGAGCAGGAAAGAAGGCTAGTTGAATATCCATTAGATCTAATAAGTCGGATTCATTTCAAAGGCATCGTGTTGCCCGACCACAGGCCTTTCTGAAGCTGTGACCTAGAAGAGGCCCTGGGCCTATTGTCCCCAATGGCTGGTGGGAGGGAGGCTGGGCAGCCAAGATGATGCCCTGCTGGACAATGGGGAGCATTGACGAAGTGCTCCCATTTATTGGCTGAGCGACTGCATCAGTCATTCATTCACAGACACGAGGTCTAAATTGCAGAACCAATTAACAGCACTAATAGCCCTTGCCTGAATTAATCTTTGAGACAAAAGGGAGGAGAAGTGGAAGTGCTATTAGCAAATCAAGCTGTACCATCCCTGCTTTATTGCGGGGATCTCACTGTCTGTATGTGGCCATTGTGCACTGACTGCAATTACAGCCCTCATTTAAAAATGATTAAGTGGTTATAATTATTTTTCAATTAAAACTTATATCTTCCATTTATGCAACATTTCAGACTTCAATTAAACTTCTCTTTAAAATTGCCACTGAGCCCAAAGATTCGTCTTCTGCCAGGAAGCCTTAAACTTAAACCCACAGAGGGTTCTGATTTCCAGACTTCGGGAGTCCATTAAATTTAAACATTGAGATGAAAGTTAACAAGCAATGGAAGTTGCAAGGCCTGCGTGAATCGACCACTCTGTCTCCAGAGGACTGAGGTTTTTGTGATTCCTGAGAACAGGGTTCTTGCCACTGGACAGCAATGTCACCGGGTGAGCTGCTGGCTCTGTCTGCCAAGCAACACCCCAGCTCTCCTCTTATGACAGAGATGGGAGAACGTAAGAAGAATGTAAAAATTTTTAAAACTTATTTTCTTCTTCATGTGTCCATGCCATGGCATGTGGGTGGAAGTCAGAGAGAAGCTTGCCGGAACTGGTTTTCTGCTTTCAACCAAGTGGGTCTCAGTGATCAAACTCAGGTCACCAGGCTTAGTGGCAAGGGCCTTGACCACATCTTGCTAACCCAACTTGTGAAGTTTCGAGCAACTCAGTGCATTTTAGATCTAGAGAAGTTTCAGGGGACTGCCCTGTGATGGCTAAACTCGGTTTCAACTAGACTGCATTGAGAGTCACCCGGGCAATTGGGAAGACACTTCTGGGAGTGTCTGTGAGGGTGTTTCCAGAGATGGCTGGCATGTGGAGCCCAGAACTGATAGGTGAAGAACCATCCCAAATGTGGGGAACGCCAGTAAAATAATCTGGGTTCTGGATGGAGCAGAAAGTGGGAAAAGGGGAAAGCTTGCTACAGGCAAGATTCATTCTTGAATGGGTCCTTTTTTTTTTTTTGCCACGGTCAGTGAACATCAGATTCCAGATTCTTCAGCTTTTTTGCTTGTTTGTTTTTAAACTTTATGATTGTTTTAGTATTTTATTATACAAGTATTTTTTTCTGCATGTATGGTTACATGCCACATGTATGCCACATGTACACAGGCAGCAGAGGGAGGCAGATCCCTTGGAATTGGAATTATAGGTGCTTGTGAGCTACCGTGTGGGTACTGGGAATGGAATCCAGGTCCTCTGGAAGACTAGCCAGTGCTCTGAACCTCTGAACCACCTCTCTAGCTCTGATTCTTTAGTCTTTGAATGTGGACTTGTGGTAGCCTCTCTCCAGGGGGCTTGCAGGCCTTCAGGCTTGGACCCAGGCTGCATTCTTGGTTCCTATTGGTTGGAGACTTTCAGTTTCTTGGACTGAGAAGCCGTTGATTCTCTTCACTCTTACCCCTATAAACCAGCACAATGGGGTCCTCCAGTCTTTCATTGTGTGAGCCACGCTGTGTGTGCATGGTTGTGGGCGGCTGTGCACGTGTGTGGAGACCAGAGGTCAAATTCAAGCATTTCTTGATTGTTTTCCATTTTTTTTTCTGACATAAGTTCTTTCACAGAACCTGGACCTCACTGACTAAAAAAAGGCTGAGTGGGATCCACCTGTCTCCTCCCTTCCTCTCCCACACTGGAGTTACAGACATCGGCCAACACTCCTGGGATTTTTGTGTGGGAGCTGAGCATCCACTCAAGTCTCCATGCTCGTGCGGCAAGTACTCTCCTAACTGAGCTACCGCCCAGACCCCACAGTCTAATAAATTCTTGCATAATCATGTCTACATTTTATTGATTCTGCCCCTCCAGAGAAGGCTACTATGCCTCCTTTAAAGTGCCTTCATCTGGCCTTTCCTCGAGGGAATGTATGCTTTGTGGTCCATTTCATCTTATTGCGCACAATCAGTGCATGTTCTTGGGCTGTGACCCTCGTGGGAATATCATGCATCTTGTATGTGGTGCTGGCTGTCCTTTGAGACTCAGACGTTCCAGTCAGGACTGTTTAAAAAGCCATATCACTAACTTCAGTGGGGACAAAGATCTGTGAAAAGAAATTCTCGGACTTGGTGAAGCAGTAAAAAGGTTGGTTTTGCTCCTCCTCCTGTCTGACCTCGGCCTCCTCTTTGAGCTGAGCTTTTTGGAGTTAGAAATCTCGGTCTGCTTCTGTGCTGTTGAAAGTATCTGTGCCACATGTAATGAGTTTGAGAAGTCAGACAATTAAAAGAAATTATTTCTAATTTTCTTCCTTTAGTATCAAAGTCATCATTTGTCTAGTATAATTGTGGCACTCACAAAGAAAATTATGCCTCAAGATAGAGGAGGCAACGGCAATGCTAAAATCTGGAGCTGGCTCCATGGACTAGACCCTGACCTAGAAACTCAGTGAAAATTTACAGATTTTTCCTGCAAGGAAGAGATGTACTCCTGCAATATATTTTCCTTTTCAAAAATTAAATCATCTGGATGTAGTGGTTCATGCATATTAACCCAGCAATTGGGACTGAGACAGAAGGAGTACTATGAGTTTGAGGCCTGTCTGGGCTACAGAGTGAGACTTGGTCTCAAAATAGCAAATTTAAATATTTATTTTATTAATATACATAATTTAATATGGTTCATATCTCCAAAGTGCTTTTACTTTTGTGTGGCTGTTGAATATCTGGCCTCGGTATGGTGGCACAGTAGGAAAGCTGAGGCAGGAGGACTGGGAGTTCAAGGCTAGCCTGGGTTACAGGAAAGACTTTGTATCAGGGAAATTAACTGTAGAAGAACAGAACACCTGGGAAATAAGCCAAGGAGGGGGAATCAAGCTGAACCATCTATAAGCATGCTTGAAGAATGTTGATATATTCCAGTGTTGAAGGGTTGTTTCTGATTCAAGTTGGACATCCTCACTCTCTCACGTCTCACAGTCATGGGTCAGGATGGTTGTGCATTCTTCTTCCTGTGTGGGCTGTAGCCAGGTTCACAGGAAACAACTGACGGTTTTGCTTAGCTCTGTGTGTTGGAAATTAGGCAGTGAGTGGCCAGGCAAAAAACACAATTCCAGCCTCTAGATTCAAGGGCAGATGAGGAGTTCCAAGGGGAGCCAGCGTCAGAAACAGAAGGAGGAAAGGAGTAGCTACTTGATTTAATTAATACTTTTAATACAGCATATCATACCTTGATTACTGCTTTTAGTAACTAAGACCAAATACATTTCTATTCTTTAAAAAAATGTTTTTACTGTCTCCATTTGAATCAATTGCTTTGCATCAGGTTTTCTTGTAGTTTCTATAACACACCTACAGCGTATGTGTTTCAAGCTGAATTTCCAGACAGCATCGGGAAAGCTGTTTGAGGACCTTGCCCCTGGATATGTTGCTAACCGGCAGCAGAGCTGGAACATCTCATCTGTAAAGGAACCAGGACCCACTGTTGTTAGTTACGATGGCCCATGACTTTGTAGAAAGTCTGAAATCGTGGTATAAGGCCTCTCCTCTGCTCTGGCTCCAATGGCCCGTCCTCTACCTGTCCCGTCCCCTTTCTCCAAATGTTGTTGGTCTTGATGTTTTTCTGTGCATTTAAGGAAGTGATTGCCACCATCTGCAAAGTGAGACCTCTTGCCTTCAACTACATAAGACCTGTGTTGGGTTAGGCATTGATTAGAATTATAGTAAATGTATGGATTACTTTAGGGAAGATGACATCTTTATGGGATTGATGTTTCCCACCTGATCGTAGACAGTCTCTGTTCCTTCAGACCTGCTTTTGTGAACTTCAATAATATTTCAGTGTTTTTCTCCAACAAAATATATCTGTTTGGTCGGAGGTTCTTCATATAGACTTTTATGTTTTGACAGTATGGGTGAGCTGTTGTACTAATATGTGTTCCAGTAAATTATGCTGAAGAGGGTCTCTACTGATTTTTCTACATATACTTTGTCTTCAGTGAGCTTGCTGAATTCCCTTTTTATTTGCAGTGCTGGGATTCAAACCCAGGACCTGATGTGTGCTAGGTCAATGCTTGAGCACCTTGCTACACCTTGAGCAGAGCTGAATTCTCTTGTTGGGGATGCTTCTTCGTTTCTTCTCTTCTATGCACATAGGATTAAGTTGCTCGTATTCAAGACCATGGTGGATAGAAGTAATGACATAGGTATTTTGTCTTGTTTTTGTCTTAAAGACACTTCTTCCAAGCTGGGCGGTGGTGGTGCACACCTTTAATCCTAGCATGTGGAAGGCAGAGGCAGGCAGATCTCTGTGAGTTCGAGGCCAGCCTGGTCTACAAGAGCTAGTTCCAGGACAGACTCCAAAGCTACAGAAAAACCCTGTCTTGACAAAACAAAACTGAACTAAAAAATTACCCCTCTTCCAATACCCCACCCTTTAATACACTGTTTATTTTAGGCATTGACAAATGCTCTATCTCAGTGAAATAAATGATCTCTGCTCATGAAAAGGTTCAATTTCATCAGACCTTTTCCTGTATACTGAGATGCTCACGTCCTGTTTTCACCGAGTGTTACACTGGATATTTATATTAAAAGCTCTCCCGACCTTCCTGGGACATACTCTACATTATTACAATACATCTTGGAATTAAATTTGATGCTATTTTATCTAAGTTTTTCATCTCCCTTTATGAAATGATGGGTCGATAGTCTCCCTCCCTTCTTTCTCTCTCCTTTTCTCTTGTCATTTTCCTCTCTGCTTTTCTTCATTCTCTCATTTTAATATAGACAAAATACTCACCTGCCTTCATGAATTCATTTCCATCTTTGAAACTGTTTGTGTTTATTTAGATCGCCATTTAGAAGATGTTTGTTGGATGCTCAGTGTGTGCCAGGCCCCTTCTAGTCCCTGGGGACATGCGGCACACCATGCCCATCTGCGCTCTATCCGCTGCCATACAGTTCGTGAATTGGGCAAGAGGCTGGAGATTGAAACATACAAAGACACACAGAGACAGAGAGACAGAGACACGGGTCATCCCTGATGCCAGAATGCCCCAGGAATGCCTCCTTTATTGTGTTCAGGGGCAGATTATACAGGGACAGCCACGCCCCAGCCAAACACACCAGAAACCATTCCCCTGCCATCAGGAACACCCAAGGGTCTCGTGCTCAGAGCAGCTGTAGGCACTCAGATGCTGGGAACTAAACTCTGGTTTTCTGGAAGTTCAGGAAGCACAATGCATTGAACCTAAGATATGATTTTTAATGTCTACTGTAGTTATAGCTTTGTCCTCCACATTTCCCCTCACAACACCACTTATTTCTGCCTTTTCATTCCCACTCAGTCTGGTTAAAAGCTTATTATCATTAAAATAATCACAGTAGTCTTCGCAAGGAAGTGTGTCGTAGGTCTTCCCTTCTTCCCTTCTCTTTCTCCCCCCACCCACTGTGCTTCTTTGATGAAACAGTTTCTGTTTCTAACATCTTGAAATTACCGTCTAACTAACCAACTTCTTTCCAAGCTGTTTGTGAGAAAATGCATTTCTCCCACCGTCACACCACTGAAGAGAACTAGTGCTTTCTAAAGACTGGCAGGGTCCAGATCTGGGGCAGAAAATATACAAAATGATCCCGGAACATCTGTCACAATAGATAACAAAGACTCTACCAAAGACAAACAGGACCACAACAATGGGATCCTAATGCCTAATTAGAGGCTCCCATTTTCTCTGGCCAACAGTGAGACAATATAACCACCAAAAAAGAATGAAATCTGAAAAATTAAATATGTCATATGTATTAAAATCCTTAAGCTCATAATGATAAAAATATTTTTATAGTTATATTTAATGTGAGGCTGTTAGTTCAGTATCCTTAAAAAAACTTTAAATTGGGAGACTGTAGCATTTATTTTGCTTTTTCTTGTATAAACTGTACCTCAGGGAAAACAGTAGTTGATGGTGAGCTGTGTTTGGAAGAATTTTAGATAATTAACGAAAACTGTATACACAGGATATCCTACCTTTACAGCCCTTAGTGGACATTCGGAGGTAGGCCATGATTCTCAATGATGCCAAAGCCTGCTGCTTTGACACAGTGGGGAGTATATGCCACTGCCTGTGAAGTGTTCTCATGAAACTATGAACCACAATTAAACTACAAACAATTGTTTATAGGAAAAATAGGAAACTCTGAATGCTTTCAGCGGTACTAAAATCAATGAAATTTAGGATGTAAGAATTTTTTGTAGAGAAGTATTTTTGTATGCTTCTTTTAATTAAAAATGATATGTGTGTATGTATATACGTACGTACGTACGTATGTATGTGTGTATGTATCTATCTATCCATCCACCTACCTATCTATCTATCATCTGTTATGGAGGCGTGTGTTTTGTCTGTTTGCATATGTGCCATATGGAAGCCAGATGACAACTTTTGGGAATCAGTTCTCTCCTTTACCAACATGGTCCTAGGAAATCAAACTTAGGCTGTCAGGTTTGGTAGCAAGTGTCTTCACCCACGGAGTCATCTCACCAGCTCCTGTAGGCTGCTTCAACTAGTAATTATTAAGGAGAAAAAGAAGAAAGGGTAGCATTTGTAGACTAAAAGATATGTACAAACGTATAAACCAATGTAAGAATTGAATCTTGTTTGGAATCCTTATTCAAACAAAGTATACAATTACTAGAGAATTCTTATTCACTTACTTGTGATGATGACATTGCCACTTGGTTAAGGCACATCTTTGAGAGATATACTGAAGGACTTGGGGATAAAATACATATTTTTGCTGCCAAATAATTGAAGGTGGTCAAATCTTGATAATGGTTAAAGTTGGTCCTCCTTGGTTTTGTGTATGTCTGAATTTTCCTGTAGCTACGGAGTGCACCCAGAGAGGCTAGGGCTATAGCTCAGTGGTAGAGCTCTTGCCTTGCGGGCAGGAGGCTTTGATTCCCCAGCCCCTCCATCGGAAAAGACTAATGAATGCATACTTTAGCTTCCAAGTTCTGATTCTGCTCTACCCTAAATTTTTCATGCAGTGCTTTCATTGGTCATTTTCAGTTTCCTTTCTAACTTTCTCATTGAACTCTGGATTATTTCATATGAATTTGTGGATGCACAGTTTACACACTGTATAGTTGAATGTCACCTGCTCTCAACGTGTTCCCTTTGAACTTGTGGCATATCAAGGAGCATTGCTCACACTATTTAACTCTTTGAACTGCTTGAGACTTCTTTTGCAGCTTATCATGAGCTCAATGTGAATCATTTTAAGAATAATTTCAGACCATTAGCTAAAATTCAGTTTGTAAAGCGTGTGTATTATGTATCACACCGGATTCTGAACGTGCGGTTGCATCCATTAGACCAATATTGCATCATCTATTAGTTGTAAATTTTAAAAATTCATTCTGGTGTTTTTGAAAGTTGTCTTAGCGGTTTCTGCTATGATTACAGAGTCTTTTGGTTTTATGTATTACTTCATAGCTTTTTAATTTGCACATTCTGGTCCTTTATAATTAGGTTTGTTTTTGTCTTTTTGGAACCATCTCTGGCTTTCAGTGCAGCATAGCTGCTTGGCATTCTCAGGCACCATTTTTATTGCCAACCGCAAAGTAAAGAGAAGTTGGAGGCCATTTCAGTTCATGTTCCAAATCTTGACTCATGTTAAGATAAACTGGGGAAGATTCTGAATTCTTACAAAGGATTTAATAAACCCACCGATCTGGCTTATCTTACGTCAGCTAAATGTGAAGTGTTGTCTAATTTTTGGGGCTGAATGACATTTTAACAGGCAAGAATCCCCTAAGACCATTGGGAAACATAAATATCTACATTATGTTTCATATAGTAGCAAAATTGCAGTTATGAAGTGGTAATGAAATGATTTTATGGTTGAGGGTCGCCACAGCACCAGGAGCTGTATTAAAGGGTTGCAACTTTGGGAAGATTGAGAACCACTGCTCTAATTTATGATAGCGGCTGTGAGATTTTATTCTTCAGTGTAAATTATCCAGATGTTCGTTTCAATTGCTGAACAATATTGTGGCATCCTAACAATATGTGAAATTAAAGCTTACCTGCTCCCCAGTTGAGAGAAAACTGTCCTTGTCCCAAGTCCCTAAGAACAGCAAGTTTCTTCCTAACCACCAGAGAGCAGTAGCAACTCACTGATGGTGTGTGGCAAGCAGGCCAGAGCCTTCCGGAAAGACCTTATTAGAGACCTGCTAAAAGGCAGCAGTCATCTGACCGATGAGGAAACTGAGTCTCATGGAGGAGAAATTGTTTTCTGAAGTCCACACAGGGATGAGTGGTAGGTTTTGGCATTGAATTCAAGTTTAGGCTTAAGTTCACTAATTGAAAACACATTGTAACAAGCTTTTTAGCTATTCAGACAGAAGGGATACACATGAGTTTTTTTTTTTTTTTAAGGAAAAGTGATGAGACTCTGTGTGCTACTTATCCTCGTGGGTGCTCAAAGGCATTCTGGGACCGCCACCACATGGGTAGAAAATTGTAATGACTTAGAAGAGGCCACGCCAGTCAAGCGTGGACTGAATTAGGGCCTGACCACTGAAGGACTGTAATGAGAATCTGATGCTCTGTCATCTTGCAAAAGATCTGTAATATTTAGCTTTAATTGTTCTTGATACTGGGGAAGGTGACCTCAGCTGAAGAAATGACCTATGGGCGCGTCTATGGGGCATTTTCTCAATTGCTGAAGTTGATGCAATAGGGCACAGCCCTGGATTGTGAGCTTTGCCTGTACAAGAAGGGCGGCTGCAATCAGGGTGGTGGTGGCACAAGCCTTTCATTCCAGCATTTGGGAGGCAGAGGTAGATAGGTCCTTATGAGTCTGAGGCCAGCTTGGTTTACAGAGCTAGTTCCAGGACAGCCAAGGCCTGTCTCGAAAAAACAACAACAAAGAAAAACAAACAACAACAATGAAAAAGAAAGTTGTATCTGAACCTAGAAGCAAGCCAGGAAGTCTCTGCTTCAGTTCCTGCCTCCAGGTTCCTGCCTTGGTTTCCCTTGTTGGTGAACTGTAACCTGTAAATGGAAATCATTCATTTTCTTCCCTATTCATCTTGGTCATGGTATTTATCACAGCACCAAAAGCAAAAAAACAAAAACAAAAAACCTAAGATAAGATCTAGGACAGTGTTCTTACACCACGGCTGAGCCTTCTCCAAAATGAACAGCAGCTGTCTGCGAACATCCTCTACCAGGAGAATGCTAGCCATTCTATGTATCAGATAGGGTTAACTTTGGCTGTTAAGAAAACAGACACCCAGAGCTGGGTTATAGCTCAGTTGATAGAGTGTTTTCTTAGCATACAAGAAGTCCTGGGCACAATCCTCAGAGTTGCATAACCCAGGCATGGTGGTACATGTCTATAATACCAGTGCTTGGGTAGAGACAGGAAGATCAGAAGTCCAGAAGTTCAAGGTCGTCCTCCACATTGCAAGTTGGAAGCCTGCCTGGACTATATGAGACCCTATAAACAAAACAAAATGCAGAGACTCCAGTCACAACAATACAAATGAGACATAAACTGTTTCTCTTGATTGTTCAAAGACAGGTAGTTCAGCCATGGCATGTAGTTCTGCTTCACCAAATGTCAAGAGACCTGGGCCCTTCTGTCCGTTGTCTTGTACTGTGTCTTGGTTCCCACAAGTAGCTCATGTCCCAGGAAAGCCACATCAGATCCTGACATTGCATCTGCATCCTGACAGGCAGAAGGGAAGGCTGAAAATAAGTCCCAGCTGTCTGTTAAGGGAGATAGCATTGCCAGAATCGCTCATGGAACTTCTGCAATATCACACCGATTAGAACTTGACTATACGGAAATGAGTCTTGCAAGGGAGGCTGGGGAATTCTTGCCTAGACTGCTTCATTTCCCTAGCACAGGAAGTTGATTCCACTTTTTCTTTGCATAGATGTGTCCATCTTGGTTTCTTCCCGTTTTCTTCTTCTTGCTCCTCCGTCTCTCTCTGTCAGGAGGATGTGCCCTGAAAAGTAAAGACACCGTCACTGCCCACAGTCTGCGGGGGATTCGTGTAACCAACATAAGGTCTCCAAGTGAGCCCTTGGTTGTTCCTAGAAGCATGGTGTGCAGGCCCCAGGGAATGTGGAACTTGATCTAAGGACTGAAAGATGGGAAGAATGTATCATTGCCCTACCTATCCATAGGTTTCATATCAGCAGCCTCAACTTGTTTCCAATGTGTATTAGGCATACAAATAACCTAGATTTGATCTAAATCATATCGAAGAATGTGCTTAACTCAGACGTAAATACTGTGTCATTTCATAAGGACTCAAGTCCCTCCAGATTTGAATACTTGTTGGGGAACCTGAAGCCATTCTTTTGTAGCTACCAAGGACAATAGAATTCTGTGTGTATCTGGATTCTTGGTTTCCTATGAATTTATTTTGAGGCATTTAACTTCTAGCTCAGGATTATACAATATTACTAGTGTGTCATTTCTTCCATATAAACAACTATTTCTGATTGTTTGAAGAATGTTTGAGAGCAACTATTTCAATATGAGATTCCCACCCCAAATCTTCTCTCTGTTCTGTTCATTTGCCCCACAAACCACTTCATGCCAGGTGTCAGGAAAGCCAACTCCATCCTTGGTTTGGACCACATTGTCCTGAGAGTCTTGGGAAGGGCTGTGCTAACACAGGAAGTCGAAGAACATGCTATGCGTTTTGTCTTGTCTCATCACATAGGCAACTCAAAATTTCTAAATGGTGACAATGTTTGCAATTAGAACACAATGTGCCAAAAGGTGCCATCTTCCAGGTCTGGCATTTAATGGTGTGGACCTGTGCTGAGACCCCACGTGGCCAGTGCCCTGAGTCAGAATACACACATGTGTCCCACCTTCCAGGCTGAGGGTTCTGCATGCCGTCCTGACATTCCTAGAAATTGCGGACTCATGGAAGTAAAGGTCCTTGCTGTGCACCAGTTATTTGGTTTTATTTCCTCATATTTCCAGGCCAAATAAGAATCCCAGCTATAATGACTGTTAATCTACCCTAATTTCCTTACAAATGTCTGATACAGAAATAGTGAATGATTGATTTCTTTATGTTACATATGTTTATCACTTTTAAACCCTTATTATTACTTTCATGTCACTTTAATTAGTGATTTTATTGGCACAAATTCACTATTGTTTAGAGCTACGTAGAATTTGTAAGTAACACACATTATAATACAACATAATGTCTTAGCCTTTTCTAACATTCATAATCAAAACTAATGAATAAAAAACATCTAAATGGTAGATAGCACCTTAAAGCGAGCCACACTGATTTCAAGAGGACATTGTTGATATAGATTTGTTCTAAATTTTACATCCTCTACTTAACGCTTTATGAAAAGAAATAAGATTAATACTAGATTTTGAAAATAACACATTGGTTGATACAGAATAAGAGTCTCAGAAACTGTAGAACACTACACTAAATATGTATCTTGGTTTGTTCCGAGTCCATTTCCCCTTCTTGTTGGTATCTCCCATGAGTGAGAATCTCTGCTGCCCAGGATCCTCACTGAGAAGTGGCGGAGGCTTGGTCAGAAACCGGACAGTGCCACGGATGGCTTATTATATTAGTCAACCAGAGTGATGCTATGCCAAGCCCTTCCTAGGCAGCTACGGTGAACTTTACTGCAAAGCCACCTAACTACAGCCCTTCCTGCCTTATGTATATGCTGGAGTTAACAACACCCAAAAGTATTGGCTCAGTCAAGAACTCCTCGACTGCCCTCTACATAGTTAGGGCGAGTCTGGAGGACAGTGAGAAGTCCTTCAGATCAGCACATGCCCAGTGGCCTCTAATGATCTGAAGGGCCTCCAAGAAGTGGTCCCCCAGGTGTTTCCGTGGTGAAGTCTGCCTCTTTTTCAAGAACACATCAGACCCTGCAAATGAATCTTGAGGCAAACACACCTATTTGTGGTTTTTTTCTCGTCATAAGCACATACCCAAATCTTTGAGCAATGGCGCTGCTTGTCCACAAAGCCCACAACAAATCAAGCACTCATCACATCCTCTGTTAATGCATTTGACGTAAATTGCATTTCACGGGAGCTAGGGTGTGATCACATAGCTGTTTGATAGCAGCCATTAGTGCACACTGTTCACTTATGCTCCCTGTTTATTACCGATATTATTCTGTACAAAAAATGAGTCTTCTCATGTTGAAAAATTAACTTGGTCTTAATGGAGAAAGTCTAGAGGTCACAAAAATGCTACAATTAATTCAGCACTTCTATCTCTGAGTGTCTACAGAGCAACAAATTATAAAGCATAATTATGGTTATAGAACATCAGAGCACTTGGCAAATTCAGGTAATTCTGTTGAGACAAATAATGTGGAATTGGCTTTGGCCTTAGGCTGAATTACTTATGGTTTTAACTGATACACTGCCATCTTGTATACACAAGAGAGAAGGCCTTATGGGCAAGATTTTGGGGGAGCTGGATGCCAAATCTAAGAAGGGCATGAAAACGGTTATAAATACACTGTGAGTTCCCTTAAAAATAACTGCCTGGAAAAGAACTCTGCTGACATTCAACACATTGCATTTCTGTTTCAGTTTATAACATTCATCAACAGATGGTACTTTGGGGCAGAACTATGGAGAACTATAAGTTCAAAGCCAGCTTGGAATACATAGATACATGGTGATAAAGAAACAGATGAACTGGCTCTACCATACTGATGAAATGCTCTCTGTCTCTGTCTGTCTGTCTGTCTGTCTGTCTGTCTGTCTGTCTGTCTACACACACACACACACACCCCTCTGTCTGTCTGCTTTTGTCTCTCTACCTCTCTCTGTGTGTATGGAAATCACAGCATCATGACGGTTAGAGATGAGCAGTGGAACACTGGTGCACAATGGGCCGGTATTGTGTGGACAACCAGTACTTCCCAAGAGGATCTGCTCTACTTCCAGCAGCACCTGTGACTGAAAACCGCCCTGTCTTCTTTCTGTACTATTTTCAGCAGGGGAAAGCTGGCTTTAGAAATTACAAAGCAGAACTTACCAGACCACATAAAATGTCTCGGAGAAATACTCGAAACACGCCATATGGTTGATCTACCTCCTAGCAGAAGGCAGTGGGGAAGGAAATCACAGCAATGCATGCTGGGAAGTCAGGTGAAGAGACAGTTTGGCGCAAACATCCCATTCCCTTTCTCTTTCTTCCATATTTTCCACCTGGCTACAGTCCTATCTTTTTTCTCCATCCTCTTTTCCTCCCATCTCCTGCCTCTCCTTCTATTTCCCCATCCTCCAGTATTCAGTCCATGGCAAGGTAACAAACTCTGGATTGGATGTTCGTCAGGCAGCAGGTCTGACTGAATCAAAAGGATGAAGTCAGGAGTCAGTTTAATAATGGCAATGGCTTTCTGCCATCAGAGACTAGCACACCATCTGGTCTAGCAGGAGGCAGGATGAAGGGCAATGAAATTGGACCAAAAGAGAGTAGACAGCCTGACAAATTCTTGTTCAGGAAATTGTTGTGATGAGAATAGTATTTAAAAGGACACTGCAGGGCTGGAGATATGGCCCAGAATGTGCAAGACCCTAGACCTCATCCCCAGTACCACACACAGAGGCACACACACACACACACACACACACACATGCGCAAGCACATACACACTTATGCGCGCGCACACACCCCACCACCGCCACCAATACCAGCACCCCCAACAACAGCATTTCAGTACTGAGTGGCATAAGCCAGTTTTTCATTTTCAAGGTACAGGACCACCACCCTTCCATTCCTGTTGTAGATCTTAGAATTTGCGTGAATTCTAATTAACCAAAGAGAATATCGTTGGCAGCTTCCAACGTCACAGAGAAAGATTTCAATACCATCTGATAATATCTGTGATAAGAGCCGAGGCAGAGGCCTGTAGGAGAGGGTAAACCTCACCCACTGTTGGAATCTGAAGGAAGGCTGTGAGTTAAAGACCAGTTGTGAAATAGGAGCTGGATAGGCAGAGAAGTGAAGGCGATGAGGTTATACAAGCAGGAAAGGTTTCCATGGGGGAGGACTGCGTGAGGAAATCTATGCACATACATTTTAGTCTAAGAACGGGAGGCTGGATAAGGCCTGTGATGCTCGGCTCTGAACAGCTTTAAGAAAATGGCGCATCTATTCCACCTGGACCATGGGGACGGAACATATGAAACTAAAACCCAGGGTGAGCCTCTTAGTTTCTCAAAGTCACTTTCAACTTGAGAAATATGCTTATTATTTCCTCCTGACCCCTAAGTTTTCAAAACACTTTGCGGTCCCCAGAAAACTGAATGACAAACCCAATATATCTGACACTACGCCCTTGGTGTTTCGGGGGAACACTGAGATTCCTCTAAGGGGAAGAAAACACAGCCTGCTTCTGGACGCATATGTCTTAAAGGTGTGGGAAGTTTTTTTAAAAAGTGGCTTGCATCCTTCGTTTGTTCAGAGATTATATTCTTCGCCTGCCATGTGTCTCAGTTAAAGGGCACCCTTTCCTCTTGTGTTGGAGCCCATTAATTGGAAGAAGCTTTGTTCAGTGAGCTCAGGCTTCCTTCTCTTTCGGCCCTCTTCTTCGTCTACACCTCTCAGCTTCTGAAGGCAAGGACAGGTCGCTCGCTCTTGTCCTTAGCATTTTGATGAAATGTTCTCATGAATACATTGTGCGTGCGCTCACAAAGGCATGAAAGCCTGTCTTTAATCGGGAGCGTTTTGTTTTCTTGATTTTTAAACTTTAAATGGAGCTCACACCCCTGCCTTGTAGGCTGGTCTTCCAGACCTCTTTACTTCTCTGCATCCATGTATTCATGGTGCAGTATAATAGCTTTTGTTTCACAAGTACAAGACAAGAGGACCTCAAATGACAGAGGTCTGGATTATATCCATGACATGAGATTTGGATGGCAAAGCAGAGGTTAGGGGACAGTGACATCAAGTGTTTTCCATTGGTGAGCCTGTGTCCTTCCAGCAACGTGGGCACAATGGGCTCTGTTCTGAACACATAACAGTCTCTGGCAAAAGAAGCATAGATGTGCTCACTCGCATCCTACACAATGGGTTGCCCACTGCAACCTTGCCCAGCAGGATGGCCCCCGCTCCTCAGGGGTTATTGTCACATAGACAATAGAACTTTGTCTCCTGTGTATCCACTGAGCCTTGTGCATAAACATCGCTTCCTTCAGAAAATTAGAATTTTGCTTTCCTCATTCTCTTCTTTATTCCTCTTTCTCTCTCTGAAGTGAACAGACCAAAGGAGATTTCAGCCTTGGCTCCAGACTCAGGAAACTCCATGGAGAACTTGAAAAGAAGAGAGCAGACGGAGGTGACAACTTAAAGACCCACTGGCTCTCTTAATGACACTACTAGTGAGACTGGGAGGTGTAGGTGAGGTGGCCATCTCCGCCCTGGAGCCACAGAGGACTGGCATTCCTGTCACAGCACAAGTGAGTTGTGAAGGGCTGGCGGCAGCGCACACAGGAAAGGTTACTCCATTCCTAGCCAGAAACTTCGGCCCACAATTCCTCTCTCCTTCAGGAGCCATTCCTCTGCCGTAGAGACAAACAGGCTTTATAAACCTCAATATAGGTAGAAGGTCCAATGTCATTGTCAAGGTGTTTTTCTGTTTATTATTTCAAGTCTTTATTATCAATTTAAAAATGTTTACGTTTGAAAAGCGATCCACACCTTTAATCCCAGCACTTAGGAGGCAGAGGCAGGTGGATCTCAGAGAGTTCAGAGACAGCCTGGTCTACAGAGCAAGTTCCAGGAAAGCCAGGCTGTTACACAGAAAAACTCTGTCTTAAAAAAACAAACCAAACCAAACCAACCAAACAAGCAACCAAAAAAAAAAAAGAGTTTGCTTTCTTATAGCCTGCTTTCTTCATGTTTGCAAGCCTTCCAACAGCAGTACAAAGCTCTCTGTTATGTCCTGAACTCAGTTTTCCTGGCTGTTGACTTGTTCCTGGTTCACTGGGCACAGTAGATCTGTGCTCACTTAACCTGCACCATGGAAGTATGATCTGGGGCCACGCCCTGCCACAAGGCGTTGGCAGCTAGAATAACACTGTGGCTCGGGGGTTTGATGCCACAGTGGTCTACTGTTATGAGTCAACTAGTGGATCAACTTAATAGAAAACTAAGGCAAGGGTTGCTCCTCCAGGTTTTGAGCCCCTACTGGTGCCTCATGTTCTCTTCCCTCAGGAATCTCTAACTTCTCCAGTCATGGTAGACTGTTATCTTCTTAAAGGTATTTCCACAGAATAGCTTTATTCCCAATTTAAAAAGCATAAAGAGGGAACCACAAAAAATTAAAGCTTTTTAGTCCTGTTTTTCAATTCTCCAGTCTTATTGGCTCTAGAGACAATTCTCAAGCCTCAGACTTTTATTGACAAAACTCTCCTAGTGCCAAGCTGATTGGAGAGTGCCAGAGTTACTTTTCTGTAGCTGTGAAGAGACACCATGGTCAAGGCACCATGTAGAGGAAAGAGTCTATTGGGGATTAGAGTTCATCACCATCATGGTGGGAGGCATGGAGCTAACTAGGGCTGGCATGAGCTTTTGAAACTGCAAAATCCATCCCCAGTGACACACATACTCCAACGAGGCCATACTTCCCTATCCTTCCCAAACAGTTCCACTAACTAGGGACCAAGTATTCAAGCATGCAAGCCTATGGAGCTATTTTTATTTAGACAATCACAGTGAGATAACAGTTTTTCGGTGACTGTGTTGGTTGAATTCCTTTCAAGAGGCCTGGCCATTGTGGGTACAGTTCTCATTTAAGAAAACATGCTAGCACTCAAGAACCTCTTATTTTCCATGAAAAAGGGAAGTCATGTGATAAGCCCTTTTAACTCCCATACAGAAAGATTGGCTTAGTCTAGACACATGGTTACTTGGGAGATTATAATGTTTTTCTTCTCATCAATTGCATGCTCCACCTTAAAGGGAGGAACATTTACTAAAGCAGATGGTCACAGCAACTGTGCATGGTACACTGAGGCAGGCTTCTTTCTTGGGTTCATATGTGGTCCCCAAAGAAGCCAGACAGCAAGCTGGTCGGTGGTGGTGCACACCTTTAATCCCTGCACTTGAGAGGCAGAGGCAGGTGGATCTCTGTGAGTTCGAGGTCAGCCTGGTTTACAAGAGTTCCAGGATAGGCTCTAAAACTACAGTGAAACCTTGTCTCGAAAAACAAAACAAAACAACAACAACAAAAAAAAGTCAGACAGCATTGTTCTGGAAAGGGTATTCTGGATCTGATTTCCAACTTTATCTCTCAGTAGCTGTGAGACTCTAGGCAACTTAGCCATTATCCCAAGGTCTTGATTTTCTTGAGTGCAAAACAGAGATAATAGTAGTGCTTAGGTAAGGGTGATTGTATAATTAAATGGAAACTCCAAAAGTCCATGAAAGAAGGACTGGAGCGATGGGTGAGTGGTCAAGAGCACTGGTTTCCCTTGCAGAGGATCCAGGTTTGGTTCCCAGCCAACTCCCTCTCTGGCCTCAACTTGCACCAGACACATACATGGTGAACATTCTTACCTGCAGGCAAAACCTACATCCATGGAAATAAAAGAGACAACACAAACAAACGAGTCAATCCACGAGGGAGTACTTTTATTATTCTAGTGCAGCTGCTGATTTCCTTTGCCCAAATAGCTCTCTGGACCAAATGAGGCCTGGCCTATGTTTGTAGCTTTCCCAGTGGTCAGGAAGTCTGTCTGTTTCCATGCTCTGTATCCACTGGATGATGCTAGTGGGACAGACAGTTCTACTCTATGGGTACCTGATATACTTATGCCCTGGACCAAACGAAGGACCTCTCAAGTGTTCTCTACCAAGCTGCCTTTCTCATTTCTGGTCAATTAAATATTTTCATTTAAAACCTTTCGCTACAGTCCTTAGCCACAGCTTTGGTTCAGAAGTAAAGGAAAAAGAAGCCAAATTAACAAATAGTCAAACATCTGACATTCTAACAATCTATAAATGATTTTTTCGTGATGCTTCTTTTAACCTAATGCAGATAGTATTTTTCATAGGATCAATCAGAATAAGGGACTCTAGTAGGAAAGACTTCCTGCTCAATCCTCCCAAAGGAACGTATAGTAATCTAAAAAAACTAGATGTGAATGAGTATTTATAAAATGTATAAAGAAACTACACAATAATTTTAATGACATGTGAACGTAAAACATAAATTGTGGCTGAGGTTTTGTATTCAGGTAACAAAATACAAGTGCATTTAGCTGGTGGAAGGGAGATAGAGCAGGGGCCTACGTGAGTCGTGTGCACATCTGTGGAAGAGACTGGATCGATGGACCTGTCAGTAACAGAAGAGATGGTGCTTGGAGGAGAAGAGAAGGCAAAGAACGTGTTAACAGAAATTCTAGATCAAAAGGTAAGAGACATTCTGGTTCTATGTTTCTGAGTCAGCATGACTTAAAGTGGCTGTCATCAAAGTTGATCAGATGGAAACTCCTGGCTTGGGTCCCTTCGTTACTGTTACTATGGAAATGGAATTAAGGGTTGGCATGGGTCTCATTGGAGTTTAAGGCATTGGTAGGGCCATCACTAGGAGTTTCTGCTGGCTCTAAATGCAATAACTTACTGTAGAGAGGCAAACTGTATCAGTTGCCTAGTTGACAAATGATTTGTGCTTTTGAGCTTCAGTTCTATTGGCTGTAGGTGGAGAACAATGGTAGCAGTTACCTCCAGGATTGCTGGGAGGATGAAGACAGAGTTCAAGTTCAGTGTTGGTCAAACTGTACTCATCGATCACGACCATCATCATCACCATCATCAAACAGAGTAGCAGCACCATCACTGACCACCTCCATGGCATGTGCTGGCACATCGCTTAATGTTGATCCGTTCCAGAGACAACACCCTGCTGTTGATGAACGCTTCTCCTTCCAAGATTTCCTCTTTCAAGTCAATGAATTAGGCTCATGTTTGAAATTAACATATTATCAGATAATTATAGGCACTGAGTGTTGGTCAAGAATGTGCCCGGATGTCAGCTTCAGCCACACGAACCATCTTTTACTCGAAAGAGGTTGATTAGTTGGTGAAATATACATCATCTTGATTTCAAGCCCAGAGGCCATCAAGGGTATCCTGATGCTAAGGATATCACTGTTTTAATGATCTCAGTTGAAGAGTGCTGTGCTTTCAGGCCTTAAGACTTATTGCTTGTATTTTCACAGCTTTCTTAAAGTAAAAAGGGGTGTTGTGGAAAATGATAAAATTTATCATTTATAGCGAAATATTAATGTAGCAGCAGGAGATTCGATGAGGCCATCTATCTATGAGCATTCAGACTTCAAAGGAAGCATAAACACGAAATTAATGGTTTGTCTAGTGTAAGAGACAAATAATGCAAATGTGGGCTCATTAATATCAAGTGGATGACTTCTTGGTTTATGGGGTTTGGATTGATTTTGTCAAAGGCCAATAGATTTATTTTAAAAAGTCTTTGAAATTTAGCATCCATACACCCATTATTGAGAGAAATAAAACTCCCAGCACTCCTGGACAGCCTCTCTTCCTCCTCCTCCTTTCCCCTTCCTCGATGTTGCTTTACTGAGATAAAGTTCTCACATTAGGACTTACTTTCACACTGAAATATGTCCCTTGTAGGAACTGCTATAAACGTCAGCATTTTCCGCAGCATTAGTTTATGGGCAGAGTGAATTTTAATGGCATCATAATCTCATGGCAATCAATTGCGGTGCTTGGGAAAAAAAAAAGCTCTGGTGGTGCCCATTAAATGGGCTTTGCATCACTTTTAATGCTCTGAAATCTTGAAGTCTCTCTCTGTCTTCCCTATTTGTCTATAGACAAAATAGTTTCTCTTTTCCTCCCTATTTTAGGCTGGAGTAGCATTAAATACTTTTAGTTGTTATTTAATTCTCTGACAAAGAGGAAGAAGTCTTTCCTTCCTTCCTTCCTTCTTTCCTTCCTTCCTTCCTTCCTTCCTTCCTTCCTTCCTTCCTTCCTTCCTTCCTCTCCCTTCCTCCTTCCCTCCATCCCCCTTTCTCCTTTCTCTTTTCTTTCTTTCTTTCTTTCTTTCTTTCTTTCTTTCTTTCTTTCTTTCTTTCTTTCCTTCTCTCCTTCCTCTTTCCCTCCCTTCCTCCCTCCGTCCCTCCCTTCCTTCCTTCTTTCCTTCCTTCCTTCCCTTGAACAAGGGTACAGACCTGCTGGTTCCGATGCCATATGGGAAACCAAGGCAGAGTTTCGGTGGCCTTTTACTTGTTTCTAGAGGGCGAGTACCTCCACTGTGGAGTCTAGCTGTGGTCCAGGTATAGTGAAGCAACCAAATACAGCAGTACCTACTCACTCTGTCCTGTACTCTATGATGTCTGTCTTCTTCTCTACCTCCAGTTCAATCATGGATCACGTATCTGCTTCCGTATATTGTACACGCACGTGGAACATAGCACCACATGGGTTATCGTAAGTTTCTAAAGCGAGTCATCTGTTGTCTGGCTTCTTATTTCACTCATTTGTTTTGTCTTCATGAGACAGCATGAATCACACATCTACTGCCTTTTTCTGAAAATATTTTCAATGTACTCATTTTGTGTGTGTGTGTGTGTGTGACACTTCCTTGTTCAAAATTTCTGACCCTCTTTAGATTGGTTTTTCCATACTCAGCAAACTAATTTGGACTTGGTTTTGTAGTTTGTCTTTCTTAAAAACCAAAAAAAAAAAAAAAATCACAAAGTCCTCAAAAGTGAGGAAAATAATACCAGGCATTGAGAGCTCAACTGTGAATCGAACACATGAAGAAGGGCTAAAATACACAACAAGCAGGCCACAAAAGGGGAGAAGGCCTATAGAGGAGCAGAGATAATTGACTGGACTCACCATCTTCACTAATTGATGATGAAAAAACGTGTCAGTGACGTGTTTAGTGACCAAAGAGGAGAAAAGGGAATGCCCCAGAAACAAATGTGATCCTTTCTGGGCACGGGAGAGGTCCAGGGATGGTAGAGGGGATTCCTCCTGCAGAATGGCTGCATCAAGATGTGCCAGCGAGTTCCATTCACAAAAGCCACTGTTTAGAATGTCTTCCCATCCGTAACTCTTCCCTCTGAGAGCCTGTCTCGCCCACCCACAGCCTGTGATTGACTAAGTTTGATTGCACCAGGCTGGACTTCTGGAGAGTTAGTTTCAGCTGACCCTACTTGAGGACAATAAAGTTCCGTAGCCTTGAGGTGATCATGTTTGACTATGAGCAGGTTCACCCTTTAGAATCAGTTGGGGGGCGGGGAGAAAGAGAAAGGGAAGGAAAGAAAACGGAGTGAGTGGCAGCACAGAAGTTGGAATCGGAGACTTGCCAGTTTGAAGGTTTAAACCCGAAGAATTAGGAACATGCTATCTGCCTTAGAGACACTCCGACCTCTTAGTTTAGCTCTGGTACCCGAGGAAGGGGAGGGCATGAGATCTCTCTGTATAACCATCCCGGCAGTCCTCACAGCTCAGGCAGCCTCTTGGTTTTCACGGGCTCCACAATTTGAACCTGCCTTTGGCAGGCAAATCTACTCTTCCTGAAATCATGACTCCTCCATTTTGCTATTTTTCCTTAAGACAGGAAATTGTCATACTGATGGTTTAAATGAGATGCATGCGACTGGCTCAGGCCTTTGTACATGACAGGCTGGTGGACCTTGCGGATACAGACAGAACTAAATCACTGAGGGCTGAAGGTGAGGCAGTGTTTCAGGATTTGGTTGAGTCACACCAGAATCCCCTGAAGTCTAGTTTCCTTGCCTTCCTTTGCTAGATCCCGTCTTTACTGTCTGCTTGATATGACAGCTGCACAAACCGTGTAGCTGATCAGATGAGCAACACGACATTACTTATTATTCTTTTTCTAAACTCAGTCATTCTTTTCCTTAAGGAGACAATGCATTAAAAAAAAAACAGTTTGGAAGCAAATGAGGTGACTCCTAGGGTTTGCTTTAAGAGGCTGGGAGTTGACCACAGGTGGAAGAAGAGGAATGAAATTGATAAAATGCTTTTGTTGAGGCCAGGTGATGAGGAGGTTAGTCTGTATTCAGAACGCTTGGAAATTTCTATAATAAGGTACCTGTTAGAACTGTCCACATTGTGTTTGTGTCTTTGTGAGCCTGCATCACCAAGTCAGCTCTGCTCTCTTTCCCTGTTGCTTAGGAATAGCAGTTATGTCCCAGTTGTTTTTGTTTCTTAAGCATGGTTTCAAGTGTCATTTTTCTTCAATGCCATACAGAAGGGCACAAGATCAAGGGGCCAGGAGTAAGAGACATATCTGACTAGCTTAGATCTCTAAAGAAGGCATTTACATATTTATGTTCAACTGGTACATAGATAACTTAAGGATTTATGGCTTTTGAAAGTTTGTAACCAAAAGCTAATTTCTGAGCTTCCTCATGCTTGAACATAGGTATCAGGCAGGAGAGAGAGCCATGTTAGGATGCTAAAAGCTTATTCCAAATGTGCTCTGTCACATCCACGACATTCACTGACACAGGGCCACCGCTCTCCTGTATGGAACTATAGATATGATTTTGTAGGTATTAATTATTACTAATTTTTAAAGGTGACATAAAAAAGAATGGATTTTATTATGACATTTCATATGCATGCCCTTAGCTGGGCATCTATCTATCTATCTATCTATCTATCTATCTATCTATCTATCTATCTATCTACCTATCTACCTACCTATCTATTTGTGGGCATACTTTTCGTTATTGCTATGAGCAAGCTAATTGCTATGGTTCTGTTATTTATACCCCTTTGTTTTAATTTAGTGGATTTTAGTAGAAAATTGTACATCTCCTCTAGATTTTTCAGGTCTTGAAAAAGTTTTTAAGTATTTCCTTAAAATATTTGGATTTCACTGGACTCCAAAGTAACATATTTTATGTTTCTGGTTCTAAAAAATTGAGTCTTCTTTTTTCTTTCCTTGCAATAGTCTACTTATGAATTTGTCAATCTTACCGTTATTACTATTTTTTGGTCAAATAGCCAACTCCTTGTTTTACTGATTCAGTGTATTGATGTGTTGTTTGTTTAGTCTCTGGTTGCCATCTGCCTTGATCTTCATTATTTCTTGACAGAGAATGCTACTGAGTTAGGTCTGTTCTTGTTTTTCTGGGACCTTTAATTACAGTGTTAAATTGTTTACTTGAGATCTTTCTGGCTTTTCATTAAGCACGCTAACTGTAAATTTTCCTCATAAACCTTCCTTAGCTGTATTACAAAGGTTCTCTGGCAAGCTTCACTTTTATTTTTATTTGATTTTGGAAAGATAGTGGTACCTCATAGTATGGATCTCAGGTTGTCAATGCAATATGGTGAGTTTTCTTGTGTCCCTGTTGCTATGTCTTCTGTTCCATAACAGATTTTATTCCCTTAAAGGATGAGTCAAAAGTCAACCCTTTCTCCATTTCCTCACCTCACCCCCACCCAGACATTTAGTCACAGAGAGGAGAAAAGTCACTAATACAGAAAGCTGGTACAGAGGAGTGGAACTGTGGCTGTAACAAACTTGACCTTGAACTGGTTTGTGAGAGAAATGTGGACGTCTGGAGATGTGGGTCATAGAAGTTCTAGAATGTTAGTAACCATAAACTTAGAATGCTTATGCTTTCAAAGAAAAAGAGAAACAGGAACAGAGAATGAATAGACCAGAGCAGGATCAAAATTAAGTAGGGCAAAGAGCAAATCCTGCAGCACCATCTCAAACATCTGGAACTATGAAGAAATCATTTGGCCTCCAAAGGGATTAAACAATCCCATGCCTGTAGGCAGAAGTGCCTGCCAGTTTTCAAATAACTGACACAGAGGCTTATTATTAATTATAAATACTCTGCCCAATAGCTCAGGCTTATTACTAACTAGCTCTTACAACTTAAATTAACCCATTTCTCTGAATCTACATTCTGTCACGTGACTTTGGCCTCCATCTCATTTTGTGTGTCTGATTCATTTTGTGTCTGGCTGTTGACTCCTCTGACTCCACCTTTCTTCACTCCAGCAGCCTTAGTTTGGTTGTTCCACCTATACTTTCTGCCTGACTATCAGCCTGTCAGCTTTTTAATTAAATCAATGTGAGTAATATATATCCACAGTTTGCAGAAGGATTATTCCACAGCATTTGCCCCTTTCTGTCTAATTAAAAAGGAAAGTTTTAACTTTAACATAGTAAAACTATATATAACAAAACAGCTGTTGAGAATTGCAATATTTAGTGCATTTGTATTTGACACATTTAGAGAAAATATCCTATTCATCTTCTTCTTATGACTCTAAAGTTTTATACCTAATTTACCTTTTATCATAACTAAGGAAAACCTTAACTACGACTGTCTAGTCTTCAACTCCATCAAAGACCCTAAAATGATGAAATGTTACCTAATGACAGGGGCATCTGACTGCCTCCATTTCCAGGTATATTTCTACTTCCTCCTTGAATTCCCGAAGCTCTTCCTCTCTTTCTCTCTTTGAAGTAGAGTCAGTCTTTTTTCGTTCTTATTCTGTCACCTCCAGATCAGACAGAGGCAGCTTTTAGCCCATCATATCTTAAAGAATTTCGTAGCTTGAAATATCTTACAATTAAGCCATGCCAGTGTTTCAGGCTTTTTGGTGACCTTGATTTGCTGCTCTTTCAAGGATTCCCACACTTCTTTTAAAAGAATGTTTTAGAACTGGCAAGATGGCTCAGCAGGTGCAGGTACTTGCTACCAACCTAGCAGTCTGAGTTCATTGGCTGGGACCCAGAGGGTTGAGATCTGACTCCCACGGGTTGTTTTCTGATCTTCATCGGTGCACGATGACGTGTGTGTATACACAAAGAAAAGCAAACACACACAGACACACATAAATGAATGTAATCAAAATAATGAAGTAACTTTTTACTGTAAGTTGTAAATGGCATGAGACCTACCTTTTTTTTAAAATTTATTTATTTATTAAGGATTTCTGCCTCCTCCCCGCAACCGCCTCCCATTTCCCTCCCCCTCCCCCGATCAAGTCACCCTCCCTCATCTGCTCGAAGAGCAATCAGGGTTCCCTGGCCTGTGGGAAGCCCAAGGACCGCCCGCCTCTATCCAGGTCTCCTAAGGTGAGCATCCAAACTGCCTAGGCTCCCCCAAAGCCAGTACATGCAGTAGGATCAAAAACCCACTGCGATTGTTCCTGAGTTCTCAGTATTCCTCATTGTCCACTATGTTCAGCTAGTCTGGATTTATCCCATGCTTTTTCAGACCCAGGCCAGCTGGCCTTGGTGAGTTCCCGATAGAACATCCCCATTGTCTCAGTGTGTGGGTGCGCCCCTCGCGGTCCTGAGTTCCTTGCTCGTGAGACCTACCTTTTTAAAAAGTATGCAGTTCAGTGGTGTTAAGGACACTCATACTTTTGTGTAATCATCATCACCATCCGTCACTCTCTAACTAAAACTGAGTACTCATTCAACATCAGCACCCCACTCCTTCTTCAGCATTACACTCTGTTTCTATGTGAACTATGGTAGGTGCCTTGTATAAGTGGGACCATATGCTGTTTGCTCTTTTGTGACTGGTTTATTTCACTTATCACAATGTCTCAAAATTTCATTCATGTGGTAGTATGTATTCCATTTCTTTTTAAATAATTTTAAATATTTAAGAATAATTTAAATATTTAAGAATTTTTAAATAATTCTCTAGTCCTCTCTCTACATACTTGCAAAATTGCAGATGTGTGCTTACATAATGTTCCCATCATACATTAATGGACACTTAACTTCTTTCTACTTTGCAGGTATAGTAAACAACGTGATGGGGAACTCGAGTGCAAAGTATCTGCTCAAGTCCCTCCTTTCAATCTTACCCACCTTTTCTATATAGTCTTTCTATTGTTTCTTGAATTCCAGACTCTTTCACTTTGGTGTTTTTGTGTCTTAGTTCTCTTCCTGATAAAACACCATGACAAAGTAAACTTAAGGGAGAAAGAACTTATTCAGCTCACCATTCCAGATGATAGCTCACTTAGGCAGGAATTTGAAGCAACTGATCCTTAGAAAAGGAACCAATAACGCGTGAGCACTAGTGCTCAGCTCTTTCCACTCTGATGCAATTTAGAGTCCCTTTCCTGGGGAATTATACCGTATGCAGTAGGTAAGTCTTGCCACCTCAAAAGAAGTAATCACAATAATCCCCTGTGGATGTGCCCACAGGTCAAGGTAATTGTGGTGGTTTGTTTGAATGCTTGCCCATAGCAGGTGGCACTATTAGGAGGTGTGGCCTTCTTGGAGTAGCTGTGGCTTTGTTGGAGGAAGTAATGATCTTTCATAATAGATTGTATGAAGATCTATAATGAAAAGGATCAAGCTGGGAAAGGAAAAATACAAAAAAATACAATTTGAGGAGAAAAGGAGCACCTGGAAGTGGAATGGAGCTAAGTCTTGTGTTCAAGGAGACAAACGGATTAAAGAAAAGCCTGGTGTTAAATTGACTAGAGTGTGGAGACCCCCAGGGCAAGACCCCACCCACCTAATCTTCCAACTCCAGAAAAAAAATTAAAGAAGAGTTTGGATTCAGGTGTCGTGGGGCACGCCTTTAATCCCAGCACCCAGGAGACAGAGGTATGTAGATCTCTGAGTTTAAGGTCAGCCTGCTCTACAGAGCAAGTTGGACAGCTTGGGCAGTGAAGGAAACCATGAATAAAAGGAAGTGTGGTAAAGATGTAATTGAACAAGCAGCCCATGTTCCAGCCCCAGCAAAGAGCAGAACTTGGCAGCTTCAGCTACGTGGTTCTGACTTTTGAGTCAAGGATAAAAGAAAGGGATTATAGAATCTCCCTTCATCGCCGGGCGGTGGTGTTACATGCCTTTAATCCCAGCACTTGGGAGGCAGAGGTAGACGGATGTCTATGAGTTCGAGACCAGCTGGATCTCTGTGAGTTTGAGGCCAGCCTGGTCTACAAGAGCAAGTTCTAGGATAGGCTCCAAAACTACAGAGAAATCCCGCCTAAAAAAGCTAAAAGAAAAACCAACAAAAACAAACAAACAAACAAAAAGCCAAAACAACAACAACAAAGAAAAAGAATCTCCCTCCATGACTAAGGAATGCCTCTGGGACAAGGTGTGTGGCAGTGGTGTTTCTGCCGTGGTGATAATGGACTAAACCTCAGTTAAATGTTTTCCTTTATAAGCATTGATTGGTTATGGTATCTCTTCACAGCAATAGAAACCCTAACTAAGACAGTGACCTGGATAGTTCCTCATTGAGAAAACCCCTTCCTAGCTAATTCTACACTGAGATAAACATATGATTAAATTAATCATCACAGAATCACTAATAATCTCAAAGTATTACAGCCTTATGTTTGTGTTTTTCCTTTTTTCTTTTTTAAATCTGATTGCTATAGTGTTGGGGATCAGACCTTTTGGATATTAGGCAAGTGCTATATTTCTGATCTACAGCCCCAGACTGTAGACAGAAATTTCTGTGCTGGCTGGTTTAGCAGTCATTCACTCCCAAAGAAACACACAGAATTTATATTAATTATAAACTGTTTGACCTATTAGCTCAGGCTTATTATTGGCTAGCTCTTACAATTTAAATTAACCCATAGTTCTTGTCTATGTTTAGCCACGTGGCTTGGTACCTTACTCAGTGAGGCATTCTCATCTTGCTTCCTCTGCATCTGGCTGGTAACCTCATTCCAGAATTATTCCTCTTTCCAGAATTATCTTCTTCTGGTTGACCTGCATAGACTTCCTGCTTGGTTACTGGTCAATCCACATTTTACAAATTATTACAATGTACTAAGCATTAGCCTACATCACCAGATTGCTGCTTTATGTAGGGTCAGGTTAGCTCTTTCTACCTTTGAACTCTATCATCTTCCCTAAATGTGTGTCCATGATGAGAGGGGACACTGTTGGTCCTGGTGTCTTCATTGATTTTCTTCTGTCTTATCATTTGCAAACTGATTGGAAGGAAGTGAGAAGCAGAGAGCAGATTGGCACTCACTGCACTGCCCTGCCGTGTGTGAGTGCCCAGTTAAGTAAATGCAAAGGTAACGTTATGTGACTTTAATTGAATAGGAAATGATGGTTGAAAATATG